>NC_142029.1:53101942-53411654 GCF_982192425.1 Myodes glareolus | reverse complement strand
CCACCATCTGCCCCTTACTACTGGGACATGAGATAGGCCTGTTCTGTGTTGAGCTCCATTTACAAATTCTTTTTATTACCTTTTAATTAAAATACAAGTACATCATCTCTTTACTCCCACTGCTACCCCTCCATGCCTACTCCTGTGCCAGCTCATGGCCTTTTCTTTAACTACTGTCATCACAAATACATGTAAACAAATAAACATGTAAATATAGCCTGTTGGGTCCTTTTAGCATTACCTGAATGTTTATGTTGTTAGAGCTAAGCATTTGGTATTGGATAACCAGTCAAGGGCTCATTCCTAGCAAAGATTAATTCTCCCTCTTGGCAGTTAACTGCTTGTAGCTCTTCGTCTAAGGGTAGGGACCTTAGGATTTCCCCCTTGTCTACACTGTTAGGACAACTGGAATTGTTCAGGTCTTGCTTAGTAAGCCATGTTGTTGAGGTTTATGGGTACAGCTTCCCTGTCCCAGGTGAAAAGTACAATCTCATGTGAGACTTCTTGGTCCTTTGGCTCCTACAGTCTTTCCATCTCCCACCCCCTTTCTGCAATGTTCCCTAAGTCTTAGGTGTAGTAGCATTTTTGTAGATGTATCAGTTGTGACTGAGCATGCTCCCATAAGGTGTTACTATGTATTTTTACTAGTTGTGGTTTTCTGTAAGAGTCTCCTGCTGCAGCCAAAAGAATCTTCTTGGATAAGGTGTGAGATCTACATTTACCTACACTTTAAGTGTTTAGAATGCAGTCGGGAACAACACTGGTGAAAGGAAGTGGAAAAAGCAGATTCCCCTTTAAGATCCATGACTTCACTAGCCACCTGTACTTGTAGGTTTCCAATTTCAGGCACGATTTTTCTTTTATTACACAGGCCTTATTGAGTTCAATTATATTTCTGTTGGTTACTACCAAAATGTAAGTGCCACTATTGCACCATTGGGGATCTCTGGCCATGCTGGCCATTGTCGTGCTTCATAGCCACCACATCTGGGTAGGACTATTAATCACATTCCTCCCTTAGCACAGCATCTTGTATTAGAATAAAAACCAGCTTCAGGAAGGAGGCTTTCTAGTCATCTCCAGCACAAATCCCCAGAGCCCAGTCACTCAAGCATGTGATGTCTTCAGCAATAAGGACTTACCTTAAACTTCTACACAGCAACCATGGGCATCAGCAGTGACCTATATTGTTCTGGGACCCTCCTGGACTCCTCTAGACAACAATTCAAAGGAATTTCTCATGTCTGCTACTGGGGGTTTTATTAAATATTCTATGGCTCTTGGGGGGAGTATTATCACCCAATATGTTATACTTTCACTGAAACTTGTGTGTGTGTGTGTGTGTGTGTGTGTGTGTGTGTGTAAGAGAGGAGAGAGAGAGAAAGAGAGAGAGAGAGAGAGAGAGAGAGAGAGAGAGAGAGAGAGAGAGCGCACTCAGTTGGGCATCCATCATGGTTCTCATTTTATAAACAGGTAAAACCAACAATTAATATAAATGAGATTTTAAAACATTTCCTTTTACTATTTTTTTTTATTAAGAATGAAATTTAACATAGCTGTGCCTTAGTTTTCCCAGTTTTAAAGTCCATCACTATGCTTTTTGCTTCTGGTGGAGACCATCTTATCTATTTCAGGATTAGATATGTCTCAGATGTTCCCTCTAGGCACGGACTGTAGTTGTAGGAGTCCTATTTCATGATTTCCTTCCAACCAGTCCTGTACGTGGCTTCGTGTGGACCTACCACTACCCACCATGATTTCCTTTCAACCAGTCCTGTACGTGGCTTCGTGTGGACCTACCACTACCCACCATGATTTCCTTTCAACCAGTCCTGTACGTGGCTTCGTGTGGACCTACCACTACCCACCATGATTTTTCAAGAGGGAAAAGTATTGCAGACAGCAAGCTGTGAGCTGTGATAAAATACATTGTCATTTAATCCTGGATGGGAGCCCAGTCTGTGACCTTGAGACTGTTGGAAGAAAGCTGAATCCATTTTTTTTCTTGCATCTGTCTCCATCCTCTCATTCTCCTGGCATCTTCTGGAAGCTTCACTCATTCTTGCATTTTTGAGCTAGTTCCTGCGGCTACAGAAAACTACATAGTTGCCTGTTGGGGATCAAGACTCCCTTCTGTGAAGTGCCTTAAGTTTCTTGGAAGAAAGATGATATAAACCTTAACATGTATATGAAATGGGCATAATTGCAATACTGAATGTTGGAGAGAAAAGAAATCTGGTCCAAAAAATGAAATGCTTGTAGGCAGAACCTTACAAGGCATCCTGATTTTAAATATTGTAAAAACCCAGAAATTTTTTGTTTACTAAAGGAACATGTACATGCTAATTAACAGAACAATGTAGGTGGTTTGTTTTGGACCCAATCATATCAGCTTAGATTATCTGAGATGAAACATGTATGTGTATGTATGTGAGTACTGTGTGCGATACATATAATGCATACATAGCTATGCACATATCCTCTGATGAATAATAATGGGAAGCTTTTCCAGAAAGATCTAAAGTGGAGGGAATCAGCAAGACATCTGTGTGGATAAAGTGCTTGTCTCATAGTCCTAGTGACCTGAATTCGGTCCCCAGAACCCAATAAATGTGAGAAGAAAGAAGTAACTCCATGTTGTCTTCTGCCTTCCACATGTATCATGGTATGTGTACCTTCACACATATACATGCGTGACCATCATCTCATTTGTTTTCATTCTGCTGGAAGGGAGAGAATCACCTCCCACTATTCCCCTTGCCCAGGCGAAGGGACCTGTCACAAGGTGTGCAGAAGTTACCCATCCTTATTCTGTGCTCTGCCATCTTTCTCTAAGAGTGAAACTAAAGCACTGTTTGGAACCAGTTGTTTAGAATGAGGGTCGGAAGAAACAGCCCAGCAATTTGGTCCAGAATCAGCTCCCGCAGAACAACAGGGATCAAGACCTGGTCAGGTCAGTGACAGCTGAAGCCACGTTGAAGCCAGCTGGCAGCAGAACCAGGGATGTGATTTTTATTTTTCCTAAATTCACCTGAACTGCCAATCCATGTCAATTCCCCGAAGCCTTTCTCAGCAAAGGGGAAAAAAAAAGCCTGTGATTTGAATATAATTTGCCTAATATAACATTCCCAGGGAAGCTTCCATCTCGTTTCGTAGTCTCTAACACATATTTATCTTTTCCAGCTGTACCATTCGGAACCTGAGAACAACTGCTGGGTGCGACAGAATGTAAATGACAAGAAGATGCAGCCCTCCGAGTTTTCCCCAATCAGATCAATAGCCCAGCACGCAGTCAGCTGATCAATAATGCAGATGTTTAAAACATATTTAGCTCAAATTAAGACGTTACATTAGTTGAGCTTTGATTGATGACCTTAAAATATGTTGTCATTATTGATGACAAGATAGAAGGAACAATTCATCTTGTGACAGATGAAAATCAAACAGGATTTCTTTGCCCTGCTTCATTTTCAACCGTGTCAACGACTTTTGAAAGATTTGAAATCTAGAATGGAACGCTTGAAGAAGCCCGTTTTGCTTGTATTGCATTAACACAACCTGTGGCTTAAAATTCCTTTGAGGGTCTGGAGTGAACTTCTTTCGTAATGATTCAGTTCACTTTTTAGAGTGGACAGAGTTCTCTGAGTCTAACAAAACATCCACTAACCAAATGTAAAAGAAATTGCCCCAGTACTTTAAAGGACAACAGCATCTACAACACCTGCTTTCATCTAGAAATGATTCCACTATGATGTATCTGAGCTTTGCCATCACTACTCTTGCTCGCCATGCCCAGCAACCCAAGTATCTCTTAAAGAAGGTCTATCTAGAGGTTGTTCTCAGATGCTCCTGACATAATAGTAAGTAACCAGACTAATGTTAGACCTACAGGAGACCAATGCTAACTGATCAGTGAGGGCATTTTGGACTATCGTCCAATACTATGGTCTGTATACCACCAGAAAATAGATAAAAGTTACCCTTATCCCTTTATTCCATGTCCACTCCTCCCCAACCCACAGCTTAAAGATGGCTTTGTACTACTAGGTGTGGAGGTGAATTGTTCTGTGAGCCTTCATCTGATCTGAGTTGAGACTTTTGATTCAGGCATAATGCCGACTGTGTTTGAATGAAGCGTCTGCAGATGAAAGCCAAGAAGAGGAGGTCTACAGTTGGTTTGACTATGTAACTACTCCTTTGCTTTGAAGGACAAAGATGCCTATTATTTAGCAAACCTAATTTGATTTAAGGGTACAACTGAAGAAAATATTGATGTCTTTACTTTGTAAAAAAACAAAACAAAAAACAAAGTTTTAAGAGAAAAAGTAAAGAACTGTTTACATATAATAAATTTTGAATTCAGTGCCCAATATTTATTTGTTCAACACTATGTGGCAGCAGCAGGATGTAAAATAGAAAAAAAGTATAATAGACAGTCTAGTGGGATAACAGAGAAATAACAGACTGTTAATTAGGAAGCCTTGGTCTTTGACCAGAGGCAGCTACCTGTCTCTCCTTGACTTCCTTGAAATATAACAAACACTATAATAATCTGTGTGGTTGACCAGGAGCTCCTGCTGAATGTTTCAAGCCTTTAGTTCCATTTTTCCCAGATATCACTTTTTCTGGGAAGCACAAAAGATTATGTGGAATCCTCTCTCCAAGAAACTATCAGTCGAAAGAAGCTCTATTTTGGAAGCTGCCTGGAGACATCATTAGGTAGGTGTTTTCTTCATGGAAGCACATGTTTGGTCTACGCTCATTCTTGAAGTTTGCCAGACCTACCTGGGAAGAGATGACCCTTCCAGTTGACTGTAGCTTGGTTCTGGAGAATGGGGAGGGATCCTGGGGTAAACATTCATCAAAATGAACACTGGTCCCAACACCACCACCACAAGTCTTAAAACTTCCTGAATAAAGTGAGGAAGGATACCAGCAAAAGGGACAAATGCAGCCTTGTTAGGGAGTCACAGATAGCTTTGGTAGTTTAGTCATAAACACAATAAAAATTCAAGAAAGTCAGATTCGTTTGGAGTTCTGTGGAAGGTAGGAGTTTCCTTCCATAGCTGAATTGAAGCAGCCCTTAATTATTCTGCAACCCGGATACTGGGTTATTATACAAAGATGTACATCTGGATTTGGGTGGAGCAAAGTGAGGAGAAGGAATTAGTGACTTTTAAATTAAATTCAAGCTCTGACAGTTTATATCTTTATTGAAGTCTGAAGGAAAATAAAAGCAAGGAAAAAGAGAGGAAGAAAGACAATTCTGTAATTAATAATATTTTCTAGCATTTAGTTATTTATTGAAACAAAATAAACACAACCTTTGTTAAACTGAAAACCAAGCACAGGGTACTGACTTTGTTAACCGGCATTCTTTTGTTCTTTTTTCTAAACTAACAGCATTCTTTCTGAATACGTAGTCTGAAATGAAAATGAGAAGAGATGAAGAAATGATCTTCAACTGCTGGACACCTGTCTCCCCAGGAGACAGAGGTAACATTTATGTAACTTATTTAATCCCATGCAGTATTTAGGATTTTGTTTATTTATTTGTTTGTTTATTGGCAATTACACAACCTAGGTTTACATGGAAAGGAGGAACCACAGTGAGTAAATACCTCCGTCAGAGTGAGCTGTGGGGTTTTATTTTAAATAATGGTTGATGTGAGGGGCTCAACCCATTGTGGGTGGGGCCACCTCTGAATAGATGATCCTGGGTTTTATAACAAAGCAAACTGAACAAGCCACGAGAGCCAGCTATTAAATCAGTGTTTCTCTGTGGTCTCTGTTTTAGTTTCCATCCCCAGGTTCCCCCCTTGAGTTCCTTAGTTTTCCTCAGAAATAGACTGTAAGTTTTAAGAGGTTGGTGATGCACGCCTTTAATCCAAGAACATAGGAGGTAGAGATAGGCGGATCTCTGTGAGTCTGAGGTCAGCTTGGTCTACAGAGTGAGTTCCAGGACAGTCAAGGCAACACAGAGAAATACTATCTTTAAAAAACAAGCAAGCAAGTAAGCAAGCAAGCAAGCAAACAAACAAACAAGAAATACAGTTTTTCTTCCCCAGATGGCTTTTGGCCCTGTGTTTATCACAGCAATAGAAAGCAAACCAGGAGACTACCCCCCAAGACTGGGATCCACATATTTGCTTTTCCAAAAGATCTTGAACACAAAGTCTAGTGATCTTTCTGTCACACTTAACAGCAGGGCTCTTTCTGGTTTTGAGGAGAACTCGGGGTCACTTACAGATAGGAAACCTTACATTGCTAAGCCAACAAATAAAGGCGTCTGAACCCCCCAATTTCATAGTAAAGCTGGGGGAAAAATGACATCAAAAATTGATGACATAGTTTTCAGAGATATGATTTTCAAAGATGCTATCTTTGATTAAATACATTTTCAAAATGTTAGGTTTATACCCAAAAGAATAGGTTGTTTTCTATCTTAGTGAATACGGAGCCATCAAAGTCCATAGCAACTTGGCTGGATTTGACAGAAGTGTTATCTTGAGCTACTTACAAAGAGAAATTATGTTTCTATTTCAGACTCAAATGTCAATACATTTAAGAATTGGTCTTCCATGTCTTTGGCTTCTGTGTCACATATATTCAACTAATAATAGATAGAAAATGCTTGAAAAATGATATGTGAGATGAATATGGACATTCTCTTTTCCTATCATTATTGCTTAAATAATACAATAACTATTTCTTAGACTAGATAGGAGTTTGTGAGAGCTGAGAAGATGAAATCTTCTCAAAGGATGCTGCATCTGAGTCAGGGACTCATTTTAGACTGGGACTTCTAATTCCAATAATGATGGGCGAAGGACCAAGGCAAAACAAAACAGTAAAACAAATAAATATTAACAGCAGCAGCTAAAGACAAACAAGCAAGATGCTGACTAAGGAAGCAGCAGGAGCTGTACTGATGTTTCATTTGTATTTTAATTAATAAAGCTTGCCTGAAGACGGAGAGTAAAACAGCCACCCTGGTCAGCTAAACAGACCAGGCAGTGGTCTGCCTTTAATCCCAGTAGCCATACTAGTTTGTCATTGAAATGGGGTGGTAGTGGGAAATATAAGATGGGAAGAGATAGCTCTCACACAGTCTCATTCTGAGACATCTGGAGGCAGGATCACCATTTCAGACTGAGGTAAAGGTAAGAGCCAGGGACTGACTCTTTTGCTTTTCTAATCTTCAGCTTGATCCCCAGTATCTGTCTCTGAGTTTTACTAATTGTGCTACAAGGAACTGCAGGCAAAGAAAACCAGGACCATCTGGAACAAGTGCGTGAACAATTCCCAAAGCCCTGCTCTTCCGGTGGCTCTTTTGCTGTTTGCTGGAAGGGCTCAGTTTGATGCTCACTGGTAACTAATGAGAGCAGGAAGAGGGGAAAGGAAGGAGGTGAGAGACAAACCACAGCAAAGTGAGGACAGACAGTGAATCCCATCACATGCTTCTTGATAGTCAATCAATTGTTCTGGGAACTTAAAGGCTCTGGGGTGTCCCCCAGAGTAGGTGTGTCATGGTGGAGGTCTTTTTTGGGGGGGGACATTAGGTGTGTCCCCACACTACATTCAAGCAAGTTATCATTATCATCATAAACCCTACGTGCAGACCAACCACTCAGGGACCTTGATAACTCGTGACCATAATTCAGCAAACCTAGGACGAGGCCTGAGGTTCTGGACTCAGTCACGGCCAACACGGAGTCTGCTGGGCTCTGGATACACTGTTAAGTAGCAAGGCCCTGAACTGCACGCAGTCTTCCATTTCCTAATGAATAGGGCTGGCTCAGCAGAGCTGTCCCCTTTATTCCGCACCACCAGAAGCTGCACACTGGCAGCTGCGTGCCAGGAGCGTATTTTACATTTTTTTCAGAATCATTTAAAAAGGTTAAATGTGAAAAAGTCAAACTGTGAACTTCTGTGAGAAAATACAGTGGAGGCCATGCTGGGCTGTGTCTTCCTGGAAATGACCAGAGCTGACTGGCAATGTCTGCCTGCTTTTCCTGGGACCCTGACCGCACTTGCTACTGAACTGCTCTTCTCGCCTTGGCCCTGTTTGCATCTGTGTCCGTAGACTCCGATCTATGAACTTCAACTATCTAGTTACTGGAACAACATTTTGCTTCCAGTAAAGCATGGTTAGCGATCATCTTGCGCCTCCATTTTAGATGACCGCATCATCGGGACTGGGGGTAGAAGGAAGTCCCCAAAGAACATACTTTTTGCTGTGGCGTGGCCTGGCCCATTCGCAGATAAGGGAAGGAACAAGGGATGGTTTTGCCAACAGGAGCAGGGCTAGCAGGCTTATGCTTCAAAATGCGGATGCAGTTTTCTCAAGTGGTAAAAATTGAGCATCTGATCATTCGCGTTCAAGAGCGACAGAAGAATGTATCCAGTGGGTGATTAAAAGCTCAGTTCGCAAAAGATGGAAATCAGCTGGGTCATGGAGAGTTAAACAGGAGGAAAAGGAACAACGGAAGCTGGGGAAGGGAGGGGAGAGCATCTCAACACTATTTATATCTCAGGAGCTGGCAGGTTTGGATCCTCTGCTTTGAAAACATTAAGGGCCAACAAAACCAACACTCAGAACCCTGAAATAACCCAGCGTCCCTTGCAGCCTTTGGATGTGCAAGCTCGCCTCTGGTTTGGCCTGCTGTTTACTTACATCTCTTTGTCTATTCTTCTTACATTTTTTTCCTCCCCCACACATAAGATTTTGAGAAGGAACTCAGGGGGGAAAATGTTTTCCTTGCATAATTCTTTCAGGCCTTTGTTGATACAGTATCTGTAACACCAATGAAGTCCGCACAGAAAGAACATTTCTGCCTTTGTTAGCAAAAGACTGGAATTAAAGGCGCAGGCAGCAGTGTGCTAGCAGGAGCAGGTCAGACTCAGCTGTGTTCCTGGAGTCTTAACGCCTCTCATCTGGGCCTGCCTCAGAAATGCAATTCCTGGATTCCAGAACCTTCCATGCCCTTCCCACCTGACAGAGGCAGACTCTTCTGCGAGTTCTAGAACCCTTTATGGTGGTCTCTGTAGGATCCCAGGCCAAGTTCTGCAGCAGCCCATCTGTATTCAAGTTTCCCTTTTCCTTTGATCAAAAATTAACATGAACATCTGGAGAGATGGCTTAGCAGTTAGGGGTGCTCGCTTCTCTCTCTCTCTCTCTCTCTCTCTCTCTCTCTCTCTCTCTCTCTTTCTCTCTCTCCATACCAATCCCAGTTGCCCCTCCTGACCCTCCTCCCCTAATCTTCCCCCATTCTGCCTCCCCATCCACTCCTCAGAGAGGGTAAGGCTTCTCATGGGGAGTCAACAAAGTCTGTCACATCACCTTGAGGCAGGACCAGGGCCCTCCCCCCTGTTTCTAGTCTAAGCAAGATATCCCTCCGTAGGGAATATCCTCCAAGAAGCCAGTTCATGCACTAGGGATAAATCCTGGTCCCACTACCAGGAACCCCCCACAAGCTCCCAAGTCACATAACTGTCACCCTCATTCAGAGGGCCTAATTTGATACTGTGCAGGTTCCCTAGCTGTCATTATGGAGTCAGTGAGCTCCCATTAGCCTTGCTACTCTTATGGAGGATGGGAATTTGGATCAGAGCACTCAGGTCAAGTCGCTCACAATCTCCTGTGATGATCTAACTTCAGGAAGCCCAATGCCCTCTTGTGACCTCCACGAAGACCAGACACACACACACACACACACACACACACACACACACACACACACACACATACACACACACACAACAATAAAAATAAAATACTTTTAAAAATTATCATAAATTCAATTTCTATCCAGGTAGCAGTTGAATGCAAAGCGAAGGGTTCTACAGAAATGCTGAGTTCAGCTCTCAGCACTGCCATTCAGTAGCAGTTTAACCCAGAACAACACAGCCACTTGGAACACTGGTTACTTCTTCCCATTGAGGACAGCAATACCGGCCTGTGGGACTATTTTGCAGCTACACAGTAGGCATCTCAATAAATGGATGCTACTTCTTCAACAGACAAATGAAGCATTAATTTTTTAATATGTTCTGTCAACACATGGCCGCATCTCTATGGGACATGGCACACAGTGAAGGGCTTGGCATGGGTGTCCCACAGCAGTTGAAGAGTAGTGTTCTCGGGTAAATGGGCCAGCGGGGTGAGGTGTCGTTTTTTTAGTTTACTGGCCCTTTGGGATAGGACTTGAGGCTCTCTCAATGTACTCATGCTATTACTGAGTTTTCACTTTAGGGTCTTTTGCAGATGAAGGATTCAATCGACAAAGAGAGTTCGGGTCTTTAGCTTTTAATCAGCATGTTTGCTTTCTGTTGCTATGACAGAATTCCAAAGGAAAAATCATCAACTTAAAGGAAAAAAAATGCTGCTCTTGGTTCAGATCTCCAGGCCTATCTGTGGTCACGTGGCTCTGTCATTTCCGGATTTGTAGGGAAGAACACTGTAGCAAAGGTTGGGGGAAGGGAAGCTTCCCACCTCAGGTAACCATGAAACAGGACAGGGAGGGGACACTTCCGGTCTGAAAAGCCAAATAACCTATTTTCTTCGTCTAGGTTAGGCCTCATAAAGGATGCTCCACTGGCAAGTGTCCCATCTCCTCTTTGCATGGCCTTTAGGGTACATTTACTACCCATGCCATAGCAGTTCCCTTTCCCCTGATAAAAGTAGTCAGTGCTTTGAGTTTCTACTCATGTTTCCTGACTAGTGAGGTTCTAAACAATAATGTTAGAGATGGTAGTGCTACAAAAACAGCATTTACATTTTACCTGGATGCAGAACACGTGATAACATGGGTACAATATTTCTGCTGAACAACACACAGGGCTAATGGAATGACACTATTTACTTTTTTATGTCCCTCTTTTCCTCTTGGGGGTATTTTCTGCCTCTACCGTGCAGAAACAGTCCTGTACCCTTCAGGTCTCAATTCAGAGACCAATCCATACCCTCCTCTCCCTGCATCTTCTGAGGAAAGAGGCAATACACAATAGGAGGTCTGGGTTATCTCTTGTCTGGTTTTGTGTAGTTTGGACTCTCTTGGCTTCCCGCATGGAAAATTGCCTGTGTTTGTCGATTTCATGTGACTATAACAAACACCTATCGTGACACACCTTCAAAGGGGCAAGGTGTATTTTGCTTGTCACCAGTAGAGATTTCTGTGGTGAGCTGGAGTCACCCTGTTTATGGCTGTGACTAAACAGCACACATGGATGGGACACGTGCCAGAGAAACACTAGCAGACACCTTATGCTCAGAAGGTAAAGGGGGTGAAAAGTGCACCATGACCCCATAAACCCTTCAAGTGCAGGTCTCTAGGAGCCTAGCAAGTTCCCCGTGGGACCTAATTCCTTCCCAGCTAGCTTTGGCCACCCAATCTTTATCAAGTTGTCCCATCTGGAGACACCTGAAAAGATTATATCATCAGCATTTATCCCACACTCAGCAATCTGCATAACAGGCTGGCCGTGGGGACACTTGTCGCTGCCTGTCTGTGCAGATAGCAGCTTTCCAGAACTCTGTCCCCTAGGGCTCTGTCTCTGAGCTTTGCGCTGGAAACAGTTCCTACAGAATCCACACTCAATAATCACTCAATCCAATAACGAGGCTGCTGCCTTTCTCTCGCTTGGCTATGATTACTAACAATAGGAGCCAGCAGAATATTTTTAAAGACCTGAAAATGAATATGCTATGTTAAGTCTAAATGATATTTGTAAAGATTCTGATAACACACAACAAAAACAAATACATATGTGTATACATCTATGTATATACATATTTATGTATGTATGAGTAGTGTATGATGGCTCATGCCTATGATCCCAACATTTTGGAGAGCAGGGCAGAAGGAATATGAGTTTGAGGCTATTCTGGGATAAACAGTAAAAACCTGCCACACACCACCACACACATACACAACACACACATACACATACACACACACTATTTTGCACATAAAACTAAGGAAAAACAATACATAAATATAAGCAACCATACATATATTGAGCAAAATAGAGGTAATGTAGTATATGTAAGATATTGTATATTACATAAGATTATACATATTTGTAAAACTAAATATATAAAATATTAATGTGTACATATGTATACATAAATGATAGATAATACATAGCCACATAGGAAAATATTGATAGATATATAATAGATAGATAGATAGATAGATAGATAGATAGATAGATAGATAACTATGCAGCCTATTTCTTGAATCATAAAGCAAACATTTAAAAAGTTGCATATGGGGCTGGAGAGATGGCTCAGTGGTTAAGAGCATTGCCTGCTCTTCCAAAGGTTCTGAGTTCAATTCCCGGCAACCACATGGTGGCTCACAACCATCTGTAACGAGGCCTGGTGCCCTCTTCTGGCCTGCAGACATACACACAGAAAGAATGTTGTATACATAATAAATAAATAAATATTTAAAAAAAAGTTGCATATGGCTATAAATGTGATCAACAATTTGAAAAATCAAAACAGATCTTTGTGTAAGACTCAGGATTTTTCTCTGTGGTTCTTTTCCTAGCACTCAAAGTCAGGACCAGCCCTGTGAGGCCGGGGCCCCCTGAGGAGAATGTAGTTGGCTGCCAATGCCTCTGGCCTTACTTGCTGATAAAAGAACAAATGAACAGGTGTGCAGTTTTATTTTTGTCAGCTCAGCCCAGACATAGAGAGGTGTCAGGAAACAAGGCTCTCCTGCCCACATGAAACACCTTCAACTTTCTCTAGGCCTCCTGGCATCCCGCCTGCCCTGTGTAACTACACAGAGCCAGGACTGCTCCTCCTTGCCACCTCTGCTCTCTCCACTCGTCTCCCCTGCTCAGCCCCAATCCACCTCCACACTCAATTAGCCTTTATTAAAGAATCGGCAAAGCTTTGAAAGGCCTTCCCCACCCAGGTCTATTTTCTAGGTTCATTTTAGGAAGGCAAAGAGATGGGAGGTGAAATCTGGCCTCCTCACTTCAGGAAGAACTAACCGACGATGTTAGACTACGGCATAGAGTATTTTCCTTATGCCTTCTCTTAATGAAGTTCAGACCCTTCCCTACATCTCTTACAATTTCAGGATACACAGATGAGAGCCAAGCCAAGCCACTCATGTGATCAGAGAAGGAATTCTCTTTGAAACAGTCTTTGTTCCATCTTTTTTTCTGTCTTTGTCAAAATAAACACTTTCCAGATGTTTGCTCTGAGAATGTGGAGTGGGCTCAAGAACAGGTGTGGGCAGGGAGGACTCCATGAAAGACACACAGTGGGAAGGAGGCCCTGGTAGTGAGCCTGGGGGTTAAATCCCTTGCTCTAGGGAAAGAAGAGGCATTCTGAAGGGGCTATGAAGGTGGGGAGCTTCCCTCCAGAGCCTCCCTCCTATAGCAACCAGGGTTTCAGATTCCTCACACCAGCTGTGGATACCAGTGAGGTAGCACCAAAGGCAGGAGTGATAAATAGTGCTCTCTATTGTGCTGGAGAGGTGGCACGGAAAAGAGGGAGAAGGAGAATTGAGTAATGATAACTGAAGGTGAAAAACGGGGAGGCTTTTCCTGAGATGAGTGTCAAGTCTCAGAGACTATTTGGTCAGATTTGTTTTGTTGGTGGGAAGACCAGGGGCTTCACACAGACCAGGCAAGGGCCAGGTAGACCCCTAGGACCCTTAGCTCCATGGTATCTTTTTAATAAAGGTGTGCTCTTACATCTTAGCAATATGACTGACAAATCAGTGCATACAATAAAAAGTACTGTTGTAAGATGGCCTTCAGGAAACTTTTTAAAACAAAGTGTTTTTTAAGTGAACAAAAGTGACAGGCAAGGGGGAGGCAGGTCGCAGGCCGACAACTCTAACACTCAGAAGGTAAAGGCAGATCTTGAGTTTGAAGTCAGCCTGGACAATGTAGGGAGATTCTAACCTCCAAAAAAGTCAAGGGCTGGAGCTGAAGAAGGCTTAGTGGTTAGGAGAATTTGCTTCTCATTTGGAGAACCAGAGTTTCATTCATAGCACCAATGTTGGACCACTCAAATGGCTTATAGTTGGGAGAAAGACATACAAACACATAAATAAAAATAAAATAAATCTTTTAAAAGAAAACAAGGACTGGGATGTTGCTAGGAAGAACACTTGCCTAGAATTTGGGTGGTTCTGGGTTCAAGACTTCTAAAAACAATATCAGGTAGCTCTTTCACGTCAAGTATTGAAGAACTGGATGGATACAGAGGAGAGGCTGTCAAGTTGCAAGCCTGCCTTAACCCAGCAGCTCTTCTGGCAGATTAAACAAAGTCACCATCATCAAGAAAAACAAGTAGCCTCCACCCCGCCCAAGAGATAAGCCACTGTACCTATGTGGGGAGGGACTCCTGAAGTCTCACAAAATGTGCTGCTTTCAGAATGGAGCAGGCTTCCTTTCCAAACCACAGTCTCAAAGGGCCTTTTTTTTTCTGCTGTTTTTCATGTCTGTGCCTGGTGACATTTTTCTTCCCACTCCACAACTTTTTATTTTTAGCAAACTTTATCTTTAGTGCCCACTAATAGGTCTCGCTATGACTTCTTCTAAGACCAAGTTCTATCTATTTACACATTCTCCTTTCTTAAGACTCAATTATTTCAGTTAATTGCAATTTTAATACTCGCTAAGAGTGCATAGGGCTCAGGACACCCATAATCTGGCTGTCTCTGAAGTCTCCGTTTCATTTCAAATGAGTTTCCATCTAGTCTGGATCCCACATCACCAGTTCCAGCCGTTGCAAAAAATCATCTAGCCTTTCTTTTCCAACTTGCGAGTTATAATTCCTCCCCTCAACCTCCTGACGATAGGTAGTGTGACTTTGACTCTCCACACATCTCCTGTCTCGTCAACCCAACAGGCTGATTTAGTTCAGATACCCCACAGATAGATAAACCCAACAACACATAAATCTGCTCCGAGTTTCAGCACCTGCTTTCCTTAGGTGATAAAAATAATATTTCTCTCCGGGTATGTGATTGATGGAGCAAAGATTGCCTTTAGAAATCAACAAACCAATAAATGCGGGGCTTGTGGGGGGAGACTGAAAAAAATAACTGTTGTTGAAAAGCCAGGACAAAACTTTGTTCTGACCCCATGCACAGAGATGGATGCTGCGGAGCTTTAAAGTCAGGTGTTCATGTAGACAGAAGCAAACCACACTGCCCCAAGTCTGAGTCCTTTCAGAGGCCAGAATAGTGATGGATGGAGCATCGACAGCTGGCACACTGGTCCCCGAGGACTTGAGGCAGAGGGTGATTTTCAAATTTTTCATGTTAATTCTAAGGACAACAGATTTTCCAGCACAAAGGCTGGATGACTGAAATTCTCGCCCTACTGAACATGTGTATTTTTCAATAGCATTTGCAATACTGTTAGAGCACTGATTTACCCAGGGTTTAGGTCACAGATGGCCTGTTCCCTAAGCATACTGAGATTTCTCATCTATGTGCCTTGGGCACATAGAGAACTTCAAAGAGTACTCAGTGGTTCTATTGTCCCAGTTCCAACTCCTCATTGGCACGGACCATGCAGGTGTGTTCTCTGGCCCATCTCATCTACCTGGGGACAGTCTAAGAAGGAAAAATCCTGAGCCCCAACTCAGACTGAGATGTACATTTTAACATAAGCCCCATTGGAAAGGTTTAATTTGTTAAAGATTGAGAAGTACTGCCTATTGAAGGGAAATCAATAGCTCTGAAGACAGAGGTGCAGGATGCATGGAAAAAGACGCAGTTCTTTATCTGCATCAAGAGATGGCAGTTTGTCTTTCTTGGAACTGAAGTGCCAAGAAAGGTCTTCTTAGAGGTCCCTTCTCCCATGTCCTCTCTGATCTCTTCCTCTGTGGAAATTGTAGCACTGGTAAGGGAGACTGCCAGCAGGGAAGGTGAGGACCACTGAGAAGAGCATCTTTGAACTGGCTGGAAAGTCGTCAGTTAACATATTTCTTAAAACTGAACTGAAGGTAGTTCCTTCAAATTATTTTAAATTATGTAAATAGACGGAAATGACACCCTAATAATTGCTTCTGATGAGGAGACTTTGGAGTGCTTTATAGTAGAGTTTTTGCTTAAATGTACTTCAGAAAAGACAGATATTAAAGTACAGAATTTCACACAAATTGAAAATCAACACAAGAGAAGTCACCCTCAGATGTAAAGCAAAGACTGTGGTGTCAGAAGGGCTTTTAGAGGCCACATGGTGACACTTACCATTTTATCGGTGGGAAAACAAGAAACAGAATTAGAAATAATGTATGGACCAGAGCTCAGGTTGCTTAGTCTGGCCCTCCTTCCTCCCACCACTGCCAGACCTCTAGACACACCATTCATCCGTGTATGCAGCTCCCTGTTGCAGAGTTTCTTCTGTGCTTTTTAAAAAATTATCTTGCTATAATTTAAAGACTGTGAAGGCACTTGTTGTGTAACAGCTTCCTCTAAGATTGAAACATTTCTTCTTGCAGGAAGTTCCTTAAGCAGTAAGGCAAACAACTCAAAATACATGTCAGAAAGTCCCTGAAGTGGACCAGATTATCACTAGAACCCTCCCAGCCAGAGTAAGCAATAAAATCTCAGAGTACCCCTCAGATAGAAGAGAGCCAAGTAACAAAGAAGACTCTTGAGATCAGACCAGCTGCCTGGAAGAAACAGAAACCAGCCGAGTAACCTGGAAGAGATTTGGATCAACTGAGTCACTTGGAAAAGACGCTCTTCACCTATTGGTCTGCCTGCAGGCTGTGCAGGGTGCACCAGGTGCCCAGCTTTCATGAGCTGTTACCCATTCTGGGGTGGGCTTTGGTGATACAGCTATCTCTTAGATGTTTCTGCTCTTGGTAATTACTCCCAGTAAAACTCCATGGTTAGCCAAGTTGGACTTTGGTGGTATCTATACATTGGTGTGCTGTGGGATTTGGGGTGTATGTTGTGTCTCCCCAGGAAAAGTTTTATCATACAACAGCAGGAGCCGTCTCTTTTCCTGTACTCTAGACAACAGTTTGCATAAAGTTAGAAACACAGTTCCAAATAACGGTTGTTCTAAGCAAGGGCCTGGGGACTGACTGCGCAGGGAACGCTCTTAATAAACAGCTGTGTTTATTAAGATGGCACTGAATGATAGAGGCGCTTGCTAACACCCGTATCGGTTATACCCTTAACAGGAGAGCTTTCAGTATATGCAAGTGTAGCTTAACAAATTTCATTTTTAAAGGAAAACATAAGAATCCTTATTATATAGTATTCATTCTTATCACATAGTATATTATTAGATTTGTTTTTGCCCCAGAATATTCTGAACACGTTTGTTTCCAACACATCCCTCCGGCAGATGAAACGCTCATCCACCAAGCTACTAATAAGAGTATCTTTAGAATGAGAAAACAAGAGGCAAATACACTTTTTGGCGAGAGATTTTTAAGATAATGACCTAATTAAGTAAATAATAACCTCTTAAGTGAGGCAGGAAATAATCCACCTACTGTCTAAAACGCTCATGAGCAGAAAGTATATTCAGGGAGGTTATGGTTACTCGGGAAAACGGTAAGCAACTGGCACTTAGCTCTCTTCACTCTCAAGGGGTCCATCATAACAAAAGCATCCTATGTGCAGTCCCTAGTCTGGACTGTCTGTAGGACCTTACAATATTTGCTAGAGACTAGAGGTGACTTACTTAAAAGTTTAGCCCTAAGAAGTTCCTGCCTCCACAAAAAGTCATGAGGAACTGAAGAATACAATACTAAGTCAGGAGTCTCTCTCTAATTATAAGGCAAACAAAGATAAAAGCTGAGCATTTTAACATGACAGGAGAGAGCAAACTTTAATTAACACTGTCTGGCACATAGCAAGTATTCAATAAATATTTGTTGACTGATAACTAGAGATTTAAAAACAAATTCCTCTGAGCATCTGCATAGGGAGACAAGAGTCTAAAGCCTTCTATTTTGCTTCTAATCAACTTAGCTCTAGCACACAGAATTTTCCAACTATACATGATGAACATTTTACAAAAGGCTTTCTCTAAGGACACCATCACAGCAGTGGGAGTGAACCATCGCTGCCTTCTGAAAGCCAAGTCTGATGGCCTTGACCACTCTCCTGCTTGAACCATATGCATTCAAACACATTCTTAATTCCTCTGGCTGCTCTTTAGATCCCACTCTTACTTCCCTCGGTATTGCTAGATTACTCTTTACCTAATCAAGCTCTGTTTGCTACCAAGGGGAAATGCTTCTCTCTCTCTCCTGCCAAAACGGCATGGTTGACAGGGTTCATCTTCCATAACAAAGTGAATCCTGGCTTCAATTTGGGTAGTGAATAAGGACAAGGTAGCTGAGAAAATGACGCATCACTTCACAGTGAGCTTTCCCTTTATAGATGAAAAACATGCTCTTGAGCAAGACCCGTCTATACTTGGGTTATTGCTTTCCTTTGTCTGAACTCTACGGAATCTGTTGTTTATGGAGTTTTTGCCTGCACACTTCACAAATCATTTTGCCAGTATTAATTTATTGGACAAATATTTACTGATTCCCTTTCTCTGTCAGTCATTGTCCAACATACAGCATGCCTGCCAAGGCGAAGCCTGCTTCCCCATGTCCTACATGTGGCTTTCCTCTTCACCTCCTGTCTCATAGCTGTCTTAGCTATTTAGTTGTTAGTGGGCGGACCTGTTCTTAGACACCTGACAGAAGACAACTACATTTCTAATGACAGTAGCTATTCTGGGATAGTCACTTAGAGTTGGATGGGAACAGAACCAAGTTCCTTCCTCTTGGGAGTGTATAGAGCAAAGGAAGAGACAGACATGGAGATGGCCTGTCATGGGGACACTAAAGAAAAAAAGATATTAAACATAGAGAGCAAATTGAAGAGAGATGATGGGGGACAGGAGGACCAAGTGAAGCATCATTGAAGCTGAAATCTGAAGAAGTCTTGTAAAGCTCTGGACCAGATTGTGTCTGGTAGAGTCTAATGCACAAACTGCGGCCTCAGGCAAGAGGGAATTGAAAGACTTCCAGGAGAAAAAGGTGGATCAAAGTGGACCACGGATAAGAGGGTGAGAGGAGCTTAGAGAGGAGGGAGGCACATGCTTGCCAGTCGTGACAAGCTGTTTGCATTATTTCTGAACTGGAAGAGAAGCCATTGGAAAATATAAAACCGAGTGGAAAGTCTGAGTTCTTGTCAAGATATTTCCATGGCTTCTGGGTGGAGGACAAGAGTTTCCAAAGAGGACCCTTATTGTATTCCAGGTACAGGGTTCTTGTGGCAGTCTTGTGGGGACAGAAGCCACAGGGAGGATAGAGAAGGAATCCGATTAGATATACATCCCAAGGAGAGCATTCTTGAGAGCTGATTGGCTGAACGAGGTGAGGGACATCAAGGACGACCCTGAGTGTCTAGCCACTGGATGGGGAGTGGTCTCAGCACCTCATGAAGAGGTAGTGTGTGAACAGAGTGTGAACTGAAGTCCCCTGAAAAGGCCACAACTACACTGGAGACTGTGGATTGATTGATTAGGATTGGCTGATTCGAGTGAGTTGAGATGTTCCAGAGAGAAAGTCACATCTTACGGGGGCTATTTTTAATACTTTTATTAGACTTTTATTATCCATCCTGTATCTGACCTAACATCATTTCAACTATCAGGTAAAAATACTTGGAATATATAAAATTAGCAGGTCATTCACTTCCATCAACCTCAAAACCAAGAATGTCATCAGATAGCATCTGAAACCTCTGATAGCATCTTCCTCACTCATTCTGTGCTGTAACCCATCTCCCTAATGCCCCAAGCAATGGATTCAAGGAATGTAGTCGTTTATGACTTTTGTTCTGTGACCATATAAACAATTCACATAACCAATTTCATGATGGAGCGTGTCATGTGGGGAACCATGAATCCATATCCCTAAACCACGCTCAATCATGTTGGCTAAGAATAAATCATGTCTTAATAATCATAAATAATAATAATCCAAACTCCCTTTGGATTAACAACTGTGTTTAACATCAGTTAAGGTGATGATGATGAAATTATGCTGATATCCGTGGAACAAGCTAGGACTGACAATGTCTAGATTCCTCATTCAAAGGCAATCCGTAATCTGATTCCTCCGGACTCATTTCTTGCCCTGTAACAGTGGCAAAACCCAATACCCAGCACTACTATCAGGCAGCAAGCTTGCTGTTTCCACACCCCATTCATACTGCTCTTTCCACCAACTTTCACTGCCTCACGTACTTCTCATTTTTAGAACATTATATACATCCAACTTGAGTTATATACGACTCCACTAAGCTTTCGGATTTCTGTGTTACAGCAGTCCTGAAACCCAATGAACCAAAGTTTGAACCCAGACCTTTCTTCATTTTATCTGTAATGTCTTAGGAAAGATGCTTAACCTGTTTATACCTCAGTCTCTCCCTCCTCTGTAAAGCCAGCTCAGAAGTTTCTATTTCCCTGGATGTTCTGAAGACCGTACGACACTGTTGGGTTGACATAGATGGGGCCCTATACGTGTTAGAGCTTCTATGCTTGCCCACGTCCGTCTCCTCTACTGATACAAATTTTGTCTGAGCAGACAGTATGCTTCATTTTACTGTATGTGGCACATGGCAGAAACTCAATAAATGGAGGGTAAATGATATCCAGGCTTCTGAAAATGCCAAGTGAGACCTCTGCTGATTCATGAGCCCTGCCATCTCCCATCACTCTGGGCTCTGGTTCAGCCAATGGTTTCTGCTCACCCCACTCATCATTTCATGATTTCTTCTCCCTAGAAAACTGTGACCTTAGACAGCCACTCTGACCGGGGTTCCCTGTCTTTGTGGTTCCTTCTACCTGGAAGGTATTCCCAGGCAGAAAACTCTTGTTACCCATCCTTCAATAGAAATATAGCCTGTTCTCTGTACCTGGCCAACCTCCCCACACTGCATCCCTCAATAATTTCATCTATATGCACACCTTTTTGTATGAATGCTGTGTCTATTTTCCCTCCTAACTTGTAAAACTGTTAAGTCTACTATTCATCTCCTAGTCTCATCCTACAGACTAGAGCACACACACGGCAAATAACTGTTTAAATAAAGGTTTGTGTAACCCAAGTGCACATGTTAGTACTAAATGAGGTAGACAGAAATACTTAACTGATTTTGCCAATCAGAGCTGGCTAGTGAAGCATGAAGACTTCATAAAGAGTGCTCACTTCTTTGGCTTCATTGGAAGGATCTTGTGAACATGGGCAGGGCTATTTTAACTTCAAAGCAAGGATTACTCCCCTGGTGGGCCACCAACCCTTCTGCTCAAGCACACCTGCTTCTAGGAGCTAAATAAATGAACCCCTTTTCTAGCTCACCTTTCTCTGGGCTTCACCTGTGCTGGAGAGTACATCTACACACAGACTGCTCTCTATGTGGACTTGGGTTTGCAGTGATGGGAGCTCTTTGCTTCTGCAGGTTCACTGCCCAGGACATACACTGATCATGTTCTGTTCACTTTCTGTGCGTCTTCATTGAAATGTGATCTATAGATAAGAACTCATTACTCTGAACTTCCAAGAAATTCAGTAGTTTGCTGTTTAACAGGATTTACTTTGTCATATTATTAAATATGATCTATTATCCAGGCTATGAATGTAGGAAGATCAGGGGTTATTTCTACTTTATTTTCATATCTTTTAACACTCACCAAAATGCATAACACATTATGAACATTCAATTAATGTTGGAGATATGCATGCACTGGTGCATAGGTGCATGGATGTATGTTCGGGTGGATGGGTGGGTGGGTGGATGGATGGATAAATGAATAGACAGATGATTGAACAAGAAGAAGATCATCTTATCTCTGCCCCTAAACCACTGATGTATTTTCTAAAAAGTTGGTACAGAATTTTTAAAAGCATCAGTCAAGACACCATAGGCTTCAGAGCAAAACCCTCACTTACTGCTAAGCTCTCCCAGAGTTATCTGGTGAACTGATGATTAACTTCTTTTGTGGTCAAAAGATGGCTAGAGCATCACCTTCTAGCCATTACATATAGACAGGACAAGCCCCCAGAATGAAAGGTACATTTTATCTTTAGATAGAGGAATATTTTCCCAGAAGCCAGAGATGATGCAAAGGTCTCATTGGCCAGATCTAGCTTACCCTCTGGCAACCACCCTCTAGCAGGAGAACTGCTCACCCTAACAGAAGCATCCCACTGGACTAGGGAAGAAGCCACTTTCTACAGAGTCCTGCGGGTGAGAAGTAGATGTGATGTTTAAATGAAATATGGACTCTACAGGGCGTAGGAAAGGAGAGGAGACATCAAATAGGCAATCAGCAGCGACCTTTCCAAAGCTTTGCGCTTCCAACCAATGCTCTCAACATAACATTTACAGCCAAACAACGTTGAATTGAGCCCTTCCACTCTCACCAGGCCTGTGCAGGGTCTATACAGGATAGAGCATTCCTGAACATTATCTGTCCTCGTTTATTTCCTCTCCATTTTGATTCTCAAGGTCACAGCTGTTTCTGCACAGCATCTGTAGAGTACCTTTGCTCCTCCTTCTGAGGTAGGAAGAACTCGACCACACCTGTCTCCTTCTACTCAAGTAGTCTCGTGTCCACATGATCTCAAACGACATGCCTCACGACCAACATGGGACTCTTAAGATGTGACAAAATATCAAAAAGGAAACAAAAAGTACATACACAAAACAAAGCAAAAAGCATGGAATCTGCTTTGCGTAGCCAAGTGCTCCTGGGCATGGAGCCTACCCCAGAGTGTGGTTGATAGACCTAGTGTTGTCCTCTAAAGAAAACAGACTTTCACTTTTTCAGCAGGTATCAGTTGCAAACAGACTCTGGGCTAGGGGTAGAAACTGGTGTCCACTGCTCAGTGCTGGGGCTTTTGTTAGTTTAAATGTGTGCAGGTCTTGTATGTGCTTTTCCAGTCTCTGTGAGTTCATATGATATATGTTTGATTTGTCTAGAAGACACTGTTTCCTTGGAGGCATGGTTCTCACCCTTCCTAATTCTGCAACCCTTTAATACAGTCCCTCGTGTTGTGGTGACCTCCAGCCATAAAATTATTTTCACTGCTACTTCATAATAGGATTTTTTCTACTGTTATGAATTGTCATGTAAACATCTGATATGTAGGATATCTGACATGAGGATTGTGTTTGATGTTTGGCCACTAGAGGGGTAGCCACCTACAGATTGAGAACAGTTGCCTCCTCCTCTGGCTCTTGTACTCTTTCCACCTTCTCTTATGTATCAATTCCAGAGCTTTCAGACAGGAAGGGAATTGATACAGACATTGCATTTAGGGCTGATTATGCCCTCATTCTCTGCACAGTGTCCAATTATGAGGCTCTTTGATAGTTATCATCTACTGCAAGAAGAAGCTTCTCTGATAAGGGCTGAGTGATGCTTTGTTCTGTTGGTACAGCAATAAGTCACTAGGAATCATTGTGTCTGTATGTTCCTTTAGCAGAATAGCAGTAGTAGGCTTTCATCTAGGCCTCTGACCTATCTAGTCTCAGGTTCTTGGCCCCTTTATCAGTGCTCCATGATATGGATTTCATATCATGAAGTGGGCCTTAAGGCCAACAAAAGATAGTTGAGATGATTACTCCCATAACATTTGGGCTATTGCTACACCAGTAGACCTTGTAGGCCAGTCTTAGATGTATATTTTGTCTTATTGGATTGTTTTTCTTCTTTTATTTTTTTCACTTTGTTTTGATTTTGTTTTTTTTTTCACCTTGTTTTATTTTAAGAGAGAAATAGAGAGAGAGGCAGAGACAGAGAAAAAAATGAAGTCGGTGAATAAGGAAGTGGGAAGGACCTGAGAGGAGTTGGGGTAAGGGAAAGATGATCAAAAGGCATTATAATAATATAATTAATGAAAATTTAAAAGAAGAAAGTGAATGTTGACTACATTGAGTGGAGAAATAGTAACACATGATAGGTCTGAAAAAAATAAGATATGACAAAATGGCTTGCTCCATTACATCTCTGACCTAGAACGTGTCCTGAAGGTCACCGTCCCCTTCCTGGGTGCCTAGGCTTCAGTCATCCCTTGTGTCCGTTATCCTTTCCTAAATGGGAATAGCTCATCTTCCGCTCAGGTCTTCCTAGAGCCCGATCATTCCTTTCTAAGTGTTATCACACCCTCGTGATCTGTTTGCTTCTGTCACTCGCCGACTGCCAACGGATGTGAGGCATCGCTTGGAATTGGGCTCCAGCGGCTCCTTTGAGGACTCCTCTTGCTGGCCATCTGTTCAGATACAGCAGTGTGTTCAGGCACTGTCTTGATGTCTTAGTCTAATTCACTTTCTGGGCATGACCTGCCCAACAGAGTTTATTTACATGGCTTCTGTGCCTGTGGGTTGGACTTGCTCCAGGAGCCCTGTGTTGGTTAGTGACTAGGAGCTGTCACTTGATGTTTACTGGAGCATGTGTCCCTGATTCAGAGGATAAACTTGATGACAACAGAAGGCCCAGATCTCACACCTCAAAAGGTAAGTACACTGTGCCATGAATTTCAAATGTTTTGCGCTGCCTGAATCTTTTATCATCAGTTTACACCTGCTAAAAATACACATGGTCCTTAACTTAGCCTCCTGAGTCCTTTCCAGTAATGCCCGTGATCTATTTGTGAACAAAGTAGGGTTTACAAAGAAAATTAGGGCAGCTCTTGTTGCCCTCACATCAGGGCAGAGACACCTTAAATATCTTCAATGACCTGTTTCTCATAAATGAAAGTGTGTGTTTACGGCACTAACCTCAAAGAAAGAGCCCTACACAGTGTCGCCTTCTGGTACGAGTGTGAATGTCTCAGTGAAACCCATGAGAATTGTGAATGGGGATTTCAGGACCAACCTCTCACCACTTTGACGTTAACTTCTCATTTAAAAAGCAATCACTTACATGTTTAGCATTCAATTGTACAATAGACGGATCCACACTTCAAGAGAATCATACTAAATACTACAGTATTCTGGGCTGCACCTTCTGGGAATCCAAGGCACTGCTACACTGCCTTCTCTAAAGGAACATTGTCTATTCACAGAAAATAATGGAGGCCAGCCCATGAGCTGCATGAATTGGAAACTTGGGGCAGAGGAACAAAAGGTAATAAAATAGAGCATGGTTATCATTAGAACAAATTCATTCAGAATATGAAACTCAGCCAGGTCTAGTATACATGCTTGTAATCCCAGTACTTAGGAAGTAGAAGCAAAATTTTCAAACTTCAATTTAAAAAGAAAGAAAGAAAGAAAGAAAGCAAACCGTGCAAGGCCATCTTTCTTTGGATGTGCTGACTGAAACTAACACTCTAGATGATACAGATAGAAGTTTTTTATAAAAGGATGCAGGAGCTGGGGAGATGGCTCAGTGGGTAAAAATTGAGTGTTCACTGCACCCACCTAATGACCAGAGTTGGATCACTGGAACTCATGTAAGAAAACAGATGCAGGGCCTTGCGTTTGTAATTCCAGCATTCTTATGGTGAGATGAAGGAAAGAATTGTCTGGAAGCCTACAAAGACTACAGCTAGCCTGGGGCAGCAGCAGAAACAACAGACACCTTGATTTAGCACGGCAGAAGGTAAGAAATGAATTCTCCACATTGTTCTCTAGTCATAACAAATGCATGACATGTGCCCCACCTAAAGATTATTGATCAATAGTTGATAGATAGATGGACAGACAAGTCCAGGCTGAGCACCATTGTGGAAAGACAGAACTTTGCCTTACTCTTTGTGTCAACTAAGTTTGGGGTTTTTCCCCATCTTAGTCTGGGTTCCAATTGCTGTGATGAAACACCATGACTAAAGCAACTTGGAGAGGTAAGGGTCATCTTACAGGCATGCTCAGCCTGCTTCCTATAGAAGCCAGGGCTACCAGACCAGGGATGGCCCCCAAAACAATGGACTGAGCCCTCCCACATCAATCACTAATTAAGAAAATGGACTGTGGGCCTACCTATAGCCTAATCTTATTGAGGCCTTTTCTCAATTGATGCTCCCGTTTCTCCAGTGACCAGCTTGTGTCAAGTTGACATAAAACTAGCCAGCACACTCCCAAATAATAGCGGCTGTGAACTATTACTTCCTTTTCATCTTACCTCAGCTCAACTTTTGATTCCGAGCTTCTTAGATGTTATACTTTAAGATATGTAACAGTAGGATAGACAAATGATTTGGGGTTTCTTAAAAGGCCGTGTTTTGAATGTTGAAATCAAAGGTCTGTAAAGACTTAGAATACGATGAATAGATTTGGACAAAAAGGCCTTTATCCTGGACCGGTTTTTCCAGCCCCATTATACCTCTAAATCCAGATCAAAGACAGTATTCAAGGCTAGAAAGGGAGGGGATTGGAACGGAAGAGAGGGTTCTATGCATTGGTGTGTTTCTGCTCTGTGGACTAGGACTGAGAAGGTGAGGACAGAAGCCACTAGGGTTGACAGAACTGTCTGGGGGCATAACATTTAAGGATTGTTTCCCATGTCCATCCCAGGGAAAGCTCCTTGCCTCACTGAGGTTTCTGGTGGAGAGTGCCTCGGGAGGAATGGAGACAGATGTGAGCTGCCCACAAAGAGGACTGAGGCAACTTTCTTGTCCACCTCACTGTGGCTCCTCTAGAAGACATAAACAAGGCAGTCCCAAAAGCCCTGCTGCACAAATAAACAGTGAGGTCATGCATTCCTATGCTAAAGCTAAAGATGAGAAACTACCCAGGATTTACATCAGGTGTGGACTCTGGATAGAGGACAAGAAGAAAACAGACGTGCCCACCTTTCACCAGCACTGGAACTTCTAAAACTTACGGTTCTGCAAGCACATGTTTTTGTCCTGTACGTTTTGGAGTATCTTCATGTGATTTCCCTCGCAGCTTTGTTACAGTGTGCATGCTGAGAATACTTAGAACGCTGTCCAGGATGACTGATTTGTTTGCTTCCTGTCTTCCACGAGTCCTTCTCCTATCCTGCTAAGATGAACAGCTTGAGGACATGGACCACATGTTATTTTTTATTTTTACATAGCTAATCCAAGGTTGTGAAAATGTAGGTGGCCAATGAACACAAGTTCAGGGGAAATTATACAGCTATGAAATGTTGTGGTGTTTGGATACATGAAAACATGTGAATCTCAAAAATAAGTGATATATGCAAACACACTGGAGGACAAATATATAATTCAAGTTATGTGAGACATCTAGAATGCATAAATTATAGATACAGAACATTGATTAATGCTGGCGAGGGGACCTGGAGGAAAAGGAGGGAGGTGATTGCTCCTCTCTGGCTACAGCCTAGTTAGATTCATCTATGACAAGGCAAACAGCGGCATACTCAGAGTAAAAGATTTGCTTTGAGTACAAGGAAAACTTTCCAACTAGGACAGAGAATGCAATCTTCAACAAAGTCAGTATACATGCATTTGAGAGTCAACATCTCCTCTTGATAAATAATGGACATGAACTCTTCTTTTTCCACATTCCCCAAGAACGCAAATTTGAGAACCAGATCCATAAGTGATAATCTTAATAATTATTAAAACCTCTGCAATACATAAGTTGAAGCAGAAAATCAAATGAGGCACACCCAAAATCCCCAAATAAAAGGACTCCTGCTGTGGGGAAACCCGGGGAATTCTTCAATATGTAATACTCTGCTCACTTGTGAAATCCTTGAATTAAAGAGATATTCTAGAAGTAAGATTAGATTTGCATGACCACTTTAACATCCTGGGGAAAGTGAAGTCAGAGAGGGTGGCTTTTCTCATGTTCACATATGGCAGAGAGGACTGCGAATCAGTGAGCAGTGCAGAACTTGCCATTGGTGAGCTTGGACTATGGAATGGATGGATGAATGAATGAACATGTAATGAATGAATAAATGAAGGGTCAGGCAACATGGAATAAATGAATTGACAGGCTACACATATAACTAAAAACAAGACAGAAGAAGTTTGAATGGCCAAAAGACACTTAAGGTCATACTCAGTCCCCTTAGTGATCAGAGAAATGCAAATCAAAACAACTTTGAGATACCATTTTACACCTGTCAGAATGGCTAAAATCAAAAACACCAATGATAACCTATGCTGGAGAGGATGTGGAGTAAGGGGAACACTCATCCATTGTTGGTGGGAAGGCAAACTTGTGCAATCACTTTGGAAATCAGTGTGGCAGCTTCTCAGGAAACTGGGAGTCAACCTCCCTCAGGACTCAGCAATTCCACTCTTGGGAATATACCCAAGAGATGCCCTATCATACTACAAAAGCATTTGTTCAACTATGTTCATAGCAGCACTATTTGTAATAGCCAGAACCTGGAAACAACCTAGGTGCCCCTCAATAGAAGAATGGTTAAAGAAGGTGTGGAACATATACACATTAGAGTTCTACTCAGCGGTAAAAAACAATGATATCTTGAATTTTGCATACAAATGGATGGAAATAGAAAACACTTTACTGAGTAAGGTAACCCAGACCCAAAAAGAGGAATATGGTATGTACTCACTCATAAGTGTATTCTAGCCATAAATAAAGAACATTAAGCCTATAATTCGTGATCCTAGAGAAGCTAAATAAGAAGGTGAACCTAAAGAAAAACATATAGCTATCCTCCTGGATATTGGAAGTTGACAAAATTGCCAGGCAGGGATTGGGAGCACGAGGGTGTGGGTGAGGTGGGGATAGGGGGAGATGGGGAGAGAGAAGGGAGAAGGGGAGGATTGGGGAGAGCTTGAGGGAATAGGAGGGTTGGGATGAAGGAGGGGTGGATGTGGGAGCAGGGAAGTATATATCTTAATTAAGGGAGCCATTTTAGGGTTGGCAAGAGACTTGACTCTAGAGGGTTCCCAGGTGTCCAAGGAAATGTCCCCAGCTTGTTCCTTGAGCAGCAGAGGAGAGGTTGTCTGAACTGGCCTTCTCCTATAGCCACACTGATGAATATCTTGCATATTACCATAGAATCTTCATCTGGTAAGGGATGGAGATGGAGACAGAGACCCACATTGGAGCACTGGACTGAGCTCCCAAGGTCCAAATGAGGAGCAGAAAGGAGGGAGAACATGAGCAGGAAGGTCAGGACTGCGGGTGTGTGTTCACCCACTGAGATGGTGGGACTGATCTAATGGGAGTTCACCAAGGCCAGCTGGAGTGGGACTGATGGAGCATGTGATCGAGCCGGACTCTCTGAATGTGGCTGACAGTGGAGGCTGACTAAGAAGCCAAGGATGGTGGCACTGGGCTTTGATTCTACTGCATGGACGGGCTTTGTGGGAACCTTGTCTGTTTGGATGCTCACCTTCCTGGACCTGGGGGGAGCGGGGAGGACCTTGGACTTTCCATAGGGTAGGGAACCCTGACTGCTCTTTGGCCTGGAGAATTAGGGGGAGGAGGAGTGGGGGGAGGGGAGGGGCGGGGTAGTGGGAGGAGGGGAGGAGGTGGAAATTTTTAATAAAAATAAATAAACTAATTAATTTTAAAAAAGACAAGAAAAGGCAAGACAAACAAAATAACTAGAGGCAAAATAGAATTCAGGAAAATTATCAAAAACACAGGGCTCCTTCTGCTTTCATGGCCATCAAAGAAGTCTTTGGAAGATGAATTGATTCCCTGAGTCTGCTAATTGCTACTAAGCAAGGAGGTGTAGCAGAGAGCCCGCGCTAACTGCGAGAGCACAGTGTCAGGATGTACGTGGATGGCTCTAGGAACGGAACTCAGTGAACGCTACCCATGCTCTCCAATGTGACAGTGAACACCTGGGCACCTCTAGACCCTGCTGTCCTAGACATTGCAATTACTACGTGTTCACATTCTCCTTTTCACTTGTCCATCATTCCCCAAGTTTGTCACATTTCTGTTTGGAAGATCCTGACTATGAAACTTCAAAAACACATAGATTTTATAAATAATGTTATGGTTTTTAGCAGAAAGCATTCTTCCAAAGGCCGTGTCTTTATACAGGTTGTGCTTTTGTTCTGAAACCTTCCTTTTGGCTTGTTGAGTTCTTGTAAATCTTTGAAACATATATGACCTTATCTCTAGGAAGACGGCTCTGCTCTAACCCAAACTGCCAACTTGACAGAGAACCAGCCATCTTTGTCTCACACTCTTCCCGTGCCTGTACTTTAATAATTCAGTACCTGTGAGCTTACATTACTCTGCTTCTCTTTCCGGTTCGCTTCTGGCTTGTGAGCTGCCTTCAGTGTGGTAAGAACAGTCCTTTGCTGTTATATACTCACATCATAAAGAGTCTTCATTTACTTGTTAAACAAGCATTTATTGAAGAGCTATTATATGCCAGACAAAATATTAGGCATTTGGATTCAGATGGAAAGAGACTAAATACCACATTTTAAGAACGTGGTGTCAGTGGAAGCAGACTATTAAAGAAAGTAGAACAGGAAACGCATACACTAGAGGGTTTTGTTAAAGTAAGACGTAATGTGTAGTATTGATCATCTACTTGACTGGACTAGTCTCTGGGAATTCTATGTGGGGATTTCTAGATTGGGTCAGTTAAGGAGAAGATTCACCCAGCGGGTGGTAACATTTCACGACCTTAGGTTCTGGACTGAATACAAAGGAGAAAATGAACTGAATATCAGCAGCCCCCCCTCCCCTACCACACACCCCGCCCCCTTTGCTTTTTGACTATCCATGCATGACCAGTTTCCCCTGCCACCTGCCTTCTCCTTTGTGATGAACTGTACTTTTGAACTGGGAGCCAAGATAGACCCTTTCCTAAGTTGCTGTCGTCAGGCGTTTTGTTGCAGCTACGAGAGAGGTAGCTAATGCATAAGTATTTTCTTTCTCCTTTAGATTTCATTGCGAATATATTTTTAATAATGTTGAGAGGACCAAACACTGCTAAATCTCTCTCCTGTTTATTCTTAGTTCTCAGGTTCAAAATAGGTGATTGAAACAAATGCTTCAACGGAAGGGACACCCCCTCCCCACCCAAGCAGCTGAACTCTAAGGAGAAGGCTGTTAATTGGCCTGCTAATCAGTTCCTGAGAAAAGGGCTAACACAATAATGGACCAATAATGAGACGGCTCTTCTGAGGCTGGCTGCAGCTGGTTTGTAAAGTATTAATCAGCTATGAGTCAGTGGGGAGGGAGTATTAAGAATGAGGTTCTCTCCTAAATAAATTATTTCCCACTTACTCTGACAATCATAATTGGTGTATTTGAAAAAAATTATTTTAATACACTAAGTGGAACAAAGCTCAGATTTTTGAGTCATTCTAATAATATCCCTTGATTAAAATATCAAGTTATCCTGTTTTGTGTTATTGAAGATTTACAGCCAGCAATAATAACTCAATAGACTGCATGCCACATTAAAAATGCTGTGGTAGTATGTTGCAATTTGAGACTTGTTCTGGAAGGACTGTGCTTTCCAAATCTTTTATATAATTTCTTCTTGAAAGCAACATTTTCTGTCCTGGTATTTTAATTAATCTTTCATTGGGATTTTCTCTTCAGGCTCACCAAAAACAATGTCTTTCCATTTCCTTATTGCTTGTTTCATCCTAGGTACAATTAGTGTTCTCTGTTAGCCACTTGCCATTTCCAGCGTGGGCCAAGATGTTCTAACGCATTGTAGAAGCATTTTTGCTTGGGAAAGACAGCAGGTAGAATAGTGAAGTCTGGAACACAGAAATAAAGACTTGCTTCCAAACTCAGTCAATGCCTATAATACGAATTAAAGTGAGCATAAGAACTCGCCCCAGATGGCAGAGCTTGGTGGTAATCTGGAGATTCAAATGTGTCCATGCCTGGTTCAGGTTCTATGCCTTTGGTTGGTGTAAAAACATATTTCACCTATCTGCTACAATTAGACTTTCTTCTTATGTGCATGTTATCCTACACCAATATTTAGTATGAAGCTACAGAAAACGTGACTTACTTCTTAGTGTTTATGTTAGGGGCTAAGATACTTTCTTATCTAAATAAAAAGTATCAAGTTTCAATGTAGAAAATTTGAAAATGTGGCTAACATATAAGACAGATATCCAGTCGTTTCCCACTAACACATCAGCTTTCTTACTGCCACCGCCATTAGAATGAGCAATACTTATAGCCACCAAAAATATGGAATTACTCATATGTCTTGTTAACACTGTATGCATGTTAATACATTATGTATTCTGCAACTTAACCCTCACTAAATTATTTCAAGATTATATGCTAGAATTTTAAAACCACTGTAAGTGATTCACACTTATTCCTATGCTGTTTCTGGACTTTCCTGGAAAGTTGAAGACCAAGGGCTACATTCCCTAGACCCCATCACAGGTTCTGTGAGTGACTTACATTTTCCCAGCTAATGGCACGCTGTATCTCTAGACTTGGGAGACAGCTGCAACTCGGAGGCCATTTATCTTCCTATTACAGCAGAGGGTGAGACTTAGCAGAAGTCAGCTTTATGGTAGCCTCTGAATCCCTTTCTAGACCTACGCTCAAGTCTTGGGCACTGCATGGGGCAAAGTTTTTTTTTTGGTTTTTCATTCATCTTAGATACCCCCCATGGTCTGGGCACCGTGTAAAATATTGCCTTGACTTTCTTCTTTGTTTTTTTCCTACTTTTTCTTCTTCCTACTGTTTTATAAGTTCAAAAATATAATTAAATTCTTTCTGCTTTTAATACCTAGGATGGATCTGTTTCCTGATTAAGCCCTTACTGTGACAGCAGAATATTATTCCTAGGGTGTTTCCTAATATCAGCTTCTCAGTTCATCCACCATCCGTAGGGTGTCTGGCAATTCAATTCCATCCTGATAGTTTGTATCTTAAGTTACTGTCACATCCCAACTGGTTAAATGTCTCCTTACCCTGAGGCTGTTCATACTTGAAATGGGAGTCTCAAAAACCAGACTACCTATAGTTCTGGCCGACTAGCTATAAATCAGGGACTCCCACAACTCCTTTAGAATAATGTCACTTGTCTGCTAGAACCGTTTACAGAACTTGGGCAAGTGTTTTGCCCAGGAGTACTGGTTCCTCACACGGGATGTTACTCAGAAATGGCCAAATGCAAGAGCATGATGAGGTGGGGGTGGGCAAGAAGCACACATGCACTCCTAGTGGCTTTCTGTATTTGGAAAGTCCAAAGCTGTCTGATATTCAGTTTTATTGAGGTGCATAGGCTTAATAGAGTGAACCACTGACCACTGGTTGGGTAGGGAAGCGGGAAGGACTAAGAAGTCAATGCTCTACGTGTGCTTTTGTCTCTGTGATGACCAGCTTCTACTACTGTCTGATATTCAGTTTGATTGAGACTGGGCAGTACAGGCATAAATAGAGTGAACCATTGGCCACTGGGGATTGAATTAACTTTTTGGTTGGGTGAGGAAAGGGGAGGAATTAAGAGGTTAATATTCTACTTGTTCCTTTGTCTCTGTGATGACTAGCTTCTACGCCAAAGCTGGGGATCCAGCAAGAGTCACCTAAACAGCATAAATTCAAACATAGAGATGTTCCTACCATATCACCCCGTCTCTAGAGAGATCCAGGGTGTTAAGGGTTTATACCAAATGCTAGAGGAAATTAAATATATGGGGACAAGGGGTAAAAGCTGGAGCTGATGCCCACTGGATCTATATCTAGAGGCAGAACTCAAAGTCTATGATAAATTGTATTTCACTTTGGAATACTTCGTGTCAATCTATGTCTTATACGTTTTTAACCAATCTATGACTCACACCACTTACAGAATGTTACAGTAGTCTATTTTTAAATGATAGTATGAGGATTTTACATTATTTATAATTTTGACTTGCAGGAGCTGAAGAATATTCTATTGCTCATATTTAGCATATTATATGTTAATGGCTTCTTAATATTGGATTTTAGGATAAGTTGCAATATTTACTTTGAAATAATGATAAAATGACTATCTCTGTCCTCAGATTTTGCCACTATTTCCCTATATTTCATTTTGTATCAAAGAGAGATTCCTTAAAAAATTGAATTGCAATATCTAAGGCTAAGAATTACTTTGAAGTTCTGATATTAATATACATCAGATGGACTAAAGTTGTACAAAATATCTTTGATTGAAAAAGAGTCCTTCTTTGGGCTATCCTGTTTGAGCCAACTAATCCAAATTCAACAACAACAACAACAAGGCCCAAACATCAAAAAGGCAGACTTCATTGCCAAATCTCCCCAACTAGGGATGGAATTTCCTGGCCAACTCTGTCTTCCATGCTGGGATTTTGCCTGGCTTGACTTCCTGCAGGTCCTGTGCATGCGGTGGCAGTCGCTGTCACTTCCTGTGTTCAAGTGCTCTCTTATGTCTGGAAAGCGGGGTTTCACTGTAGCCATCACTTCTTCTGGCTCTTACAACCTTTCTGCCTCTCTTCCTCAATGATCCCCAAGTCTTGGGAGGAGGTGTGTGACATAGACATTTTTTTAAGGGCTGCTAATTCCCCGGTTGTTTTATTCTCTGAACCTTGACTAGTTATGGGGCTTTGTTGATGTACTGTAAAGAGAAGCTTCTCTGCTGAAGACTGAGAGATGGACTAATCTCTGGGAAAGAGGATTGGTCTTTAGAAGTCAGTTTATTCTATGTTCATTCAGCAGAATGACTGTAGTAGGTTTCCCCTAGGGCCTTCACCGTACCTCATCTTGGGTGTCTGGTTCTGTTAATGGTGCCAGGCATGAAATATATTTTGTGGGTGTTGTGTTGAGAATCAATTTTATTCAGGGATATAGCTCCTGAGAGGTTACTTTCCCATGCTCCAGGATATGGTCCTCCTGAGCACATACCAGCAGCATTATGTGAACTCCATGGGAGGGAGAGAGGTGGTAGAAATAGAGATAGATAGAGATAGGGGTAGATAGTGCTAGAAAGAGATATAGAGACAGACAGACAGATAGATGGTAGATATAGATAGGTAGATGATTATTGATAGATAGATAGATAGATAGATAGATGAATAGATAGATGGATAGATAGATAGATAGATATGGATAGGTAGGTAGATAGATAGATAGATAAAGAAGGAGAGAGACAGAAATAAAGGTAGATAGAGATAGATAGAGGAAGAGAAAATTGAGAGGGAATTGATGGAGGAGGGTCATCTGTCTATATGTTACTTTCATTGGTTAATAAAGAAACTGCCTTGGCCCTTTGATAGGACAGAAAATTAGGTAGGTGGAGTAGACAGAACAGAATTCTGGGAAGAAGGCAATGAGGCAGTCGCCATGACTCTCCTCTCTGAGACAGATGCAGATTAGGATCTGTCCTAGTAAGCCACCACCTCATGGTGATATACAGATTATTAAAAATGGCTTAATTGATATGTGAGAATTAGCCAATAAGAGGCCAAAACTAATGGGCCAGGCAGTGTTTAAATGAATACAGTTTGTATGTTGTTATTTCTGGGTGTAAAGCTAGCCATGTGGGAGCCAGGCGGGAACGCAGCCTGCCGCTCCTTCTACAGGGAATATTGATGGTGGGAAGGAATAGGCAAAAAATCAAATAATCAAAACACATTATCTGCATGTATTAAAATCCCAATTAGGGGGGAGTCAGACTTAAATCTGACATTCTTTGCCTTGAAAAGGATATGTTGATTGTATCTTTCATCACCCTTACAGGCAAACTCTTCCTTTCCCGTGCTATCTTCTTTTGTGATAAAAAAGATGAAGGAGACTCCAGGTCTAAGTTTATTTATTTAGATTCCTAAACTTTCATATGCAAGCTTTTGCCAGCAAGAAATCATATTTTCTATGATAACACATACAGGGCAAGCATGTCCTTTTGTTTCTCCTAAGCCAGCATATGAACACCTAGGTCAGTGAAACAGGGTGCTCCTTATTCATGCAATATCAATGTCTTCAAGAAGTTTGTTTGAAATGAAAGTCTACCCAGATGTAGTCAACTGTAGAAATGGGCCCCAGCAACCTGTGAACCTGTGGGCTAGTAAAGTCTCAGTGTGTGTGTGTGTGTGTGTGTGTGTGTGTGTGTGTGTGTGTGTGTGTGTGCATGTTTATGTGTATTTCTTTGACTTTAGACAGTATTCCCATTACTACCCCCTTACCATATTCCATCAAGACATCTGATCATGCCCATGCGCCATCCAAGATGCTCCTCATCTGGGTTTCCATGGGATGAGTTAACATGTCTAGAATTGTGTTGCTGAAAATGCTGGCAACTTCTAGCTTCTGCTAGAAAATCCTGGAGTTTTCTACTCTCTGCCCTATCACAGAAGCCTTCAACTTGGTGAAAAGTGGGCTGAGTTATAGACTGATGATCGCCTCATGTAGAATACAGTCATACGAGACTAGAGATAAAAGCATTGCTGTTTACATAAAACGCTATAGACACATAAATGGAACTAGAAATATGTGTGAGACACACACATATATATGCAAGGATGAAGCATTAGTCTAATTAATCCTAATCAATAAAAACCAGGAGTCAGATATTAGGGTATAAACAAAAACATGGAAAAGAATTGGGAGCAACCACAAGTTGCTTCCTACCTCTCTCTGTTCATCCATCCAAAAGGGCTGACATCTTGTCTTCACCACACCTTATCACTTCCTGTCTCCATCTCCCCAGTGCTGGGATTAAAGGCATGAGTGCGGAGATTAAAGGTGTGAGCCACCATTGACCAGCTTCCATGGCTAACTAGTGGTGGGATCCGTTCTCTGATGTCCAGAAAGCTTTATTTGTCAGAAAACCAACAAAATATCACACAACACTGAGAAGGAATATAAGGACCACACACACACACACACACACACACACACACACACACACACACACAAACTTAACTAAATGAATTGGCCATACATGTAGCACAATTTAGTATCAACTTCAAATGTTTCACACATGGGCCATTTTATCATTTTGAATTGTCAATAGTGTCCTAATTTGAGAATCTAAAGAAGAAGTTGGAGTTTGAAAGAATAATTTATAAAAAGTAGAGTATGGCCCTTGTAGGTAAATTGCATTCTGGATCTCCCAAACTGCAGCCATTCCCAGTTACTCATCAGGCTTCCTTAATTGATTCAGTTTTTAAATTAAATATATCTATCTTTGTCCTAATTAATAGTATTTATGACACAATCATTTTGATAAGCAATTATGTATTTTTCTAGTAATAGCAAAATAAGTGTATAGTCATTAAAATAAAAACATCTACTTTTAGGAGGATCATATACACAATATTAATGAACATAAGATTAATTTGGTTAATAAATAATCACATTTTCCCATTGGGGGAGCATCAGAAATGAATGTTGACTGACAAGAGAAAATGTAATATTAATATAATATAATATGTATATATTATAGTATATATAAAATAATATGTAAATAATCTCATGAAAATGAAAAGGAGAAAGGAACTAACTAACTTTAATATTTGTGTAAACAAGCAGAGTTTGTGAGACTAAAGGCAAGCTGAACGATCAAGTAGTGTTGGACTGTAGTATAGGACTCAAGTTCTATTCTGCAGAAGCAGAGGTAAAATATTCTGAAACTGACATCCATGTATAATAGCATTAAGCAACTAAGTAGTTTCTCACTGTTAGCGTGAAGCAAGAGAAAGAGGCTAGAATGTAGTAAAGAATTAGTCTTGAAGATGTAAATAATAAGTCAGGCCTACCTTACTCTGGAAGGGAATGGTTATACATATAGAAGGAGTTATGGGTGTGTGTATGTGCGCAGATTTGTGCACAAGGTGTACATTTCTTTGTTACCTTACAACATCTGAAGGAATCCACTTACTAGTGCGAGTAACAAATTTTTGTGTTAATGCCATTCTCTAATAAAAAGATGATGTGGGATTCCCCTCTGTATGCTGTGAATATGACTGGTTAATTAATAAAGAAAACTGGCTTGGTTTGATAGGGTAGAGTAGAGCTAGGCATGGAAAACTAGACTGAATGCTGGGAGAAAGGAGGCAGAGTCAATAAAAACCCATGTAGCCCCTACCACGGACTGATGGAAATTTACCCGGTAAGCCATAGCCACATGGCAATACACAGATTAATGGAGATGGGTTAAATTAATATGTAAGAGTTAGCAAATAAGAAGCTAGAGCTAATGGGCCAAGTAGTGATTTAAATAATATAGTTTCTGTGTGATTATTGCGGGGCTGAGCAGCCGGGAACCAACAAGCGTCTTCCTACAACAAAAAGAAGGCAGGCTCTCTAAAGAAACCTCCCTGTGCTGGAAATACAGAGAAGGGAATATTCAACATGAGCCTGGAGCTTTTTGTGCTGCCAGGGAAGTAAGAAAGTTCACAGTGGCATCAGCATGCCAGACAGGCATGCAGGACAATTGAAAGAGCTCCCAGTGGCCAAAGTTGATATCATTTCTGCAACCTAATGAAGGAGTCTCAGAAAGCTAACCAAAGTTAGCCACATAGCTACAGGTCCACACTGACACAAACAAATAATTGAATAAAGTAACCATTGTGAAAGAGGCGAATGTCCCCACGGAGAAGACATTTTAAAAAGTATGCAGCTACTCCACCAAAAGTTGAGAACATGACAGGCTGCATCCAGTGGGCTGTGTGTGAGGAGCTCCTTTCAGATCGTGCAGCAGGGAAGGGAGAAAGGCAGCTTTAGGACAGCGACACTGAGCGGCACCACCTCAGGCAGGGGGTCAAAGTCCACAGCGGTTGTCATAGGTTACCTTGTGAGTTTGTGCCTTTGGGACAATGTGATGGATACAGTACTGTACTTCCCCAAACCCCAAACCCCCATCCAATCATAAGCAGAAGACCCCAGAAATCCTGGTATAATGCCATTCTACACGACCCCTGTCTAACGTCCATAAAATTGTCAAAATCATTAAAACAAATGCAAGCTTGAGAAATTGTCATAGCCAAGAGGAGTCTAAGGGGACTTGATAGCCAAATGTAATTCAGAATACTGAATAGGATCCTAAAACAGGGAAAGGATGCTCAGGGAGTAAGAGAAACTGAAACAATGTTTAGGAACAGGGTTTACACAGAGTTTATTAGTTGTGATAAATGAACCAAGTAAGTTCTAAATAATAACAATAAAATAATAAGGTAAACTGAGTAACAGGAACACTAATTCACTCAGTGTTCATTCCTAAATATCTACAACTGTTTCAAAGCACAAAACCCATTGCTTAGAAGAATAAAACACTTCACACTTCTCCAGAAGAATCTATTTCCTGTCTCCAGGAGGCCCTCTTCAGATTGTTTGAATAGGACTGCCGTGGAGGGCCATATATGTGGGGCAAATCAGAATCAAAATCCAACTCCCATCCTGCTTGTGGTACCCTTGGGTCAGATATCAGGATGCACTGTAGAAGGGGACCTTTGTGTTATGTGCTTGAATGCACTGGGATGTGCTAGTGGGTTCCATGACATTCCTAACTGTTTCCTGAATGGAGGCATGAAAGTGAGAAGACTGTAAATCATTTCTGCTGCACAATTCTTTAGCAATGAGAGTAAAAAATTCATCTTAATAACTTCTGACACCTCTAAGCACCTGAATGGGAACATTTAGACTATAGGACCACCCCGGTATTGTGATGCTAAGAACACAAGTGGTAAGCATTTAATACTGTCCATAGTAATAACAGCAGTTAATATCAGTGAAATACATAGTGAATTCAGACACTAGAGATACAGGATTCAGCATCATTTTTATCTTTGGGAACTTCTGAATTCTTAATACTGCCTGGCTAATGGTAATTTTTCTATTTTGTTGAAAGCATCACTGTGTTCCAGTTTTCATCATTGATTCTGGTGTCCTCAGACAGCCACGAGGCTAGTGGATATCTGCAGATCCCCTCTGTCCTCTTTAGCAGCCTGAACATAAGGCTGTTTTGCTCCAAAGGCACAGAGGACTGCAGGGTGTTGTAATCTGCGATGACAGTCACCCATATTCTATACATGTGTCCCTGACTCAAAACCCCTTCAGAGCTGAACCACAATAATAGAAAAAATTGCCCTGTTCCCCTAGTATCCTATCTCCTTTCAGCATCCTGCTGAACCCTGCATGTGTTCTTCTTGCCGGAAAAGAACAACTGAGCCTGTGCCTCCATGCTCTTTAGATAACAGTTAGAACTCACTAATTAATGCTCTAATGGCTTAGACAAGCTTCAAAAATCTTCACTGCTTTTTTTTAGTTAAATGATGAAGTGAAAAATACTGTTAAATGTTTCTTGGATTAGTCAAGCAAATAACTAAACCTGACAAGAATCAGAGGAATAAAATCCAAGCCATATATATGTATCTTTCTATAGAATTGCACCATGCCAATGTCCAGAGTAAGATTTTAATGAGAGAGGAATAAGCCAGCATTCATCAGAAGTTCTCCCACTAACGGACCCCTTCTTAGGTAGGGTAGATCCCCCAGAGCAGAGTTAGGTATTATTCTCAACGCAGTCCAAGCTTAATGGCCAATTACAGCCATTTGTTCAACTCCGCTATCCTCTTTTGTTGTTTACTGTTTCAACTTTGAATGCCAGAAGCTTTCTTCAAAGCATCCTGGTCCTTCCACAGAGGAGGTTTTGCCTTTTAACCTCTAATTTAATATGACAGGCATTCAGACGATACCAGCTTCGTGCTTGTGCGGTAACTCAAAGGAAAGAGGTGTTCAGGCCAAACAGCATGCATAGCAAATACTGACCACTGACCATTTTGAAGGCACCAAGACACAGTTTTCTTTGATTTTGAGCTTCTTTAGTTGCAAAGGAGCTGAAAGTACTTTGTCATTGGGGTGCAGAAAAAGAACCCTAAAATGGAAGGAAAGGATTCAGCTAAATTCAGATTTCCACAGTGTTCTCTCTTGGACTGCTGATACTTGAAGTACTGCTGTGTTTTGTTAAGGTCATTTTTATTCTCATGTCATAATTCTAGCTCAGTGACTAGCCCATGAGTCTGGAAAGAATGGAACACTAAAATGGCCCTTCATAAAACCTTTACAACTGTGCCCAATGAGCTCTATGGCATTAACTCCTGGGTATGTCTACGGGCTTGGAGGGCAGTGCCACCCACGCCTAGGAGACCAGGGTGATGGGCTAATGGTGGTTACTGTTGTTTTTATTTCAGGAAATTCCTTTCTCTGGATGCTCACCTTGAGGGGTACCGATTTTGAATTTTCATGCCATCCCAGATGCCAGAATACTCTTCTATTATGTGACAAGCACCAGGAATGAGATGTTGTACAGGATTAACAAGGTTCCTGCCTCAAGGAAATTGCATCGCAGTGGAGGGTGGAAGGGAGTGAACGGAAGACATCCTTTCGGAAACTGACAGCTGCCGCAAGGGGACAATTCATCAGGAGTGTCCTCTCATGAAGATGGATTCTCTCTACTGGGACATTAGAGTAGAGACAGGGCCCTGGGGTAGGAAGGAGCTCAAGGGTTCTAGAATGGTGGAGGCTAATGTGGCTGGACCACAGGAACCATCCAAAGAGGGGCAGCCCAGGAAGGCTCTTGTTTCCAAGAAACTTCAGAGCGAGTTCTTGCTTCCAGTCAGTTCAGATACAGCTGGAGGTTGTGGGCAGAGATGAACATGGTCTCCTGTTTGGAGAATGGGTTTGGGAGGATAAAAGTGGTACCTGGGACCATTGTCCAGGCTGCCCAGTACTTGAGATAAGAGGCAAGAGCAGCTTACACTTCAGGTGATCGGGGATGGTTCTTTTCATTTGAATAAGTACTAAGTGACCCCTGACTATCAGACAGTTTCCTGGGGTCTCCTCTTTTCCCACTTGTTCCTCTGTCCCTGAATTTCAATTATAACCGTCTCACATCACATACTCTATTGCTATTGTTTTCTTAATTGCTTATGACCATCCCTTCTCATGTGCTAAAATGTGAGGTTTCGGAGGACATGATCGAGATACAATTTATCTTTCTATTTGTAAAACGAAGCCCAGGGCTTGGCAGTTCCTGGCCTCTCAAGAAATGCATTTTGGGTTTAATTGAAAAGTTGAATTGGATTCACGGCAGCTATCTCCAGTTCTCAGGAAAAGAGTCTGTCAACAGGACCTGCCAAGGTGGGGACTTTCACCTTTTTGAAACTACTCAAATCATTTCTTCCCTACATGGCATAATTTGTGGCCTGCTCCTTACAAATAAAAAATAGCAATTAATAAGAACCAACTTAGAAACGCAGTGGGCTGGAAAGGCTTATTGTTTTGGGGTACCTGCTGTCAGTTTTACTTTCTAATCATGGAATCAAGTCATAACTTTTTAAAAAGCTGTCACCAGCTTTGGGTGTCTCCCAAGACTGAAATATTGATCTGTCCACATTAAACTTTCTAACAACTTCATGTGCCTTTTCCATTGAAACTAATAGGTTTTTTTTTTCCTCTCCATCAAATGCTCTTGCTTAAACCATGAAACAGAACAATGGCCCCACTAAGACAGCAGACCCTAGTCTCTAGAGTAGGTAAACGTGGCCTTAAATGGAAATAGGGACTTTGAATATAAAATTAAATTACAAATATTAACATGACATGGATTATTCAAGTGGACCCTGAATATGGTCATATGAACGCTGAGGGCAGAGAGGCAGAGGAAGATGGAATGCACACACAGGGGGAGAAGTGAGCACTGAGCAGAGAGAAGCATAGGACATTGTCCTTGAAGACTGGAATGCTGCAGCCACATGCCAAGGGTTTGCGGCAGCCACCAGAACAGGGACGTGAATCAATGGCGTCCCTGATGTCCACAGGGAGCCAGGTCCTGTGGATGCTGTGCTTTTTACTGGAGATTCTGATTTCAGATCTCACGCCCCAGGACCCTGAAAGAAAATATCTTTGTTGTTCAATGTCTTCTGGTGTGCGGTTGCCAGTTACAGAAACCAGAAGAAACCAACACAGTCATGTCTCATGCACTTCAATACTGTTCTAGAATTCTTCGGGACGTGATCTGCTTGCTGTCCTTCTATATTCTATTTCTTTTGTCTAGCTTTCTCTCTGGAAAACAACGGACAACAAAAGCAGCACGCACATGCACACACAGCACTTCAGAACCTGTGCTTACAGGCTCTGTTATGGTTCTCTCCACAAAGTGATGACCCTTCTAGGTCCCCATGGGTTCTATGCTAAGCCCAGGATGGAGTTGAAGTGGAACTGGGGGTAGGACGGAGCAGAACCTCATGTATCAAGGACTCCCGACTGAGTCTGACTTGGAGGCCATTAATAAATAATGAATAATAAATAAAGAAGAATAAAACATACTTATCTATCAGTCTGATAACTTTATTTGTTGCATTAAGTATCCAGAGGTGATTTGGGGGGTACCGCTGATGCTCTTGACCTATGATCCCAAAATGTTGACAGTCGGTGGCAGAATTAGGACTCAGCAAGTCTGAAAGAACCAGTCATTGCCAAAACAGCTGTTCTCACTCTAGCAACTAAACATTCTTCAGGTGTGAGACCTAGAGATCTTTTGCACTGACTATGTTTAGATCCAGAACTTGAGTTTTGAATCATGAGTCTGTTGTCATAGAAATCTCTTATCCAGGCAGTGGTGGCACATGCCTTTAATCCCAAAACTTGGGAGGCAGAGGAAGGTGAATCTCAGTGAGTTCGAGGTCAACCTGGCTACAAGAGCTGGTTCCAGGACAGCTGGGACTGTTACTGTTACCCTGTCCCATAAAACCAATAATAATTATAACAATAATAATAATAATAAAGAAAACAAAAAATAAGAAAAAGAAAAGAAAAAAGATCTCCTAAATACTTGTCTGTTCACAAAATACGGCAGCTCTCTTCTGCTACCAAGCAGCTTTGCTGACTTAACTGACCCTTCATGAACAAAAGACAATTGAAAGAGAGGATGTACATTATCCAAAGGAGTGAAGAAGGCATCTCCTGTTTTCTAGAATGGGAAGAGGGACTGACAAAGATTCTTTCTTTGTTGTTTTGTTTTTGTTTTTTGAGACAGGGTTTCTCTATGTAACAACTCTGGCTGTCCTGGAGCTCATGCTACAGACCAGACTGACACTGAACTCAGAGATCTGCCTGTATCTGCCTCCCAAGTGCTGGGATAAAATGCTGCCCCGCCCCTTGGACCTTGGGCTTCTCTTCAAGAGCAGGAATCTTGCTAAGTCTATTCACAAATTCCTTACCCCTCATATAGGCTCACCCTGGTTTACTCTCAACAGGTTTTCAGCTGACCCAACTCCACCCCCAAATCCACACCTGTCCTTGTTATTTTTGGACCTGAGTTTTTAAAGAAGGACCACTTCCTGCAGCAGTTCCTCACTGAAACCCACCTTCACGTATACAGCCACCATGCAGCAAGGACTTTCTTTAGTATTCCTCCCCTGTGGAAACTCTGTAAGCAAAACCTGGGCTACCTAGTACAAAAGTCACTCTCTCCACCATGCTCTGTGGGTGGGCTCTGACTTCCTGTGTTCCAATCCCTCCTTTTTCTGATTTGCTTCCCAAAGATGCTGAGTTCATTGACATCCTGGGGTCTGTCTGGAACATGCAACTGTCACCCCTCCTAATGACTGGACTCCTGCTTCTGGGAACATCACCACTTACACATGAATCCCTGCAGTCTCTTTAGTAGGAGTACTGGGATCTCATCAAACACAACTATAGGGTCACTGTTTTCTTACTAACCATCTCGCCTGGAGATGGAAGGGATGGAGGATGGAGGTGGAGAGGGTGGAGGGTGGAGGGTGGAGGTGGAGAGGGTGGAGGGTGGAGGTGGAGAGGATGAATGATGGAGGTGCAGAGGATGCCCCACGGACTGGGATCTTACTGACCAGCTTCCTCCTGTTTTTTCAGAGCCCAACGTGGTGCTTGCTTTCCTGAACGAGCACGTCTAGAAGTTGTACGGGCTGCTTGTCCCTCTCAGGGGAGGCCCTCCACAAATGCTGAAGGTCATGTCCCCACCCTCTGACAATAAGGGTGGTGCACCTTCAGGCCTCACTGCCTCTTGCTTCAGGAGCGCCCCAGCTCTGCGTGGTATACAGCCTTTTTCTATCCGTTCAGTGAGGCTCTAGCGAAGTATCATTGACTCCACTCGGGCCACCTTTCAGTTTGCTGCCCTGATGACGGAGGGCAGCTCTCTCATGAGGCCTTATCCTTTCAGGAGGCCTAAATGCACATATTTTTAGAACTTATCACATGGTGCAGAAATACATCTGTAACCTTCTTTTCCCATGAAAGCAGAGGCTATGTGTTGTCAATCATTTTCTTCCTGCCAGCAAGTGAGAAGCACATTAAATATTTATGTTCACTGCATATATCTTGAATATACAATCCATACCTAGCCTTCCTCCTGATTGCACTCATTTGCTGGATACAGCAGCCAAGAGCAAGGAAAAGGCCATATGTACTTGTACGCTTTTAAAAACACTTGTTCGTTTGCTGGCTCGCTCCCACCACCCTCCTCCCGGAGAATCCTTACCCACAGAGATTTCCTTCAGACACCTTAAAAACATGAAAGTCTCATGCCCGTGACATAAAAATCATTAAAAGGAGGCTGAGAGATACTAAAAACAAGTCTAATATTAACCAAAGACAGGTACAAGCTAAAATTACAGGCTTGATCGTTGTGATAAGTGAGCATGTGGGCACAAGGATCGGTTTTTAAAGCTGGCAGTTAAACACAGCAGTCTACTTTCTAACTTCCTGGATAATCTTAGGAGGGCACGTCAATAAACTAAAGAAAGTTTAAGGCATTATGTTTTAAATATGGTGAAGACATAACATTATGCTCTACCATGCCACTTTAAAACAGTATTCGTGGAAACGGTACACATCTTTGGCCTGTTGGAGGCACTGAGACTGTTACAGCTTGGGAAACAAAGACCTCTGGTAGTAGATGTTCTCACAAACAACTGGAGAAGTCTTCCTTCTAGAAATACATATCCACAGCTAAATCAAGGATGAAGTCACGTTCCACAAAACACCACAGAAGTCAGAATGTACAACAGAAGGCTGAGAATCAAAGAGGCGGGCGGGGAATTTTCTCTCTCCCACTCAGAACAACTCAATAGATGTTATAGAACAGTCATGGTACTTTATGGAATGAATATTAAATGCTATCTAATTCGTTTAAAGAGGCAAATCTTCTATTCATTTAGCAATGCATTTAGTGTTTAGTAGCACATTGCTTTTGTCATACTGGAAAGCCAGAGTTGATGTGAATAGTTGATTGATTTCCTAACCTAAATGCCCAACAACTGATCACTTTTGTCTCTAATTTTCTGACCCCCTCACTCATCTGCAAACATCCCTTAATTGGTCCATCGGTCCAGCTATCCTGGGTTCAAGAGTGTATTTCTGTGTGATGACCCTTGTATACTAAAGTCCGAGGGCTGCTGGCTTCCTAAGAGCACAAACCAAAGCAGAGTCTGTCTATCCACAGGTCCCTTGTGCACAATGTAAGTCCCTCTGCCTTTCAGATGCCACTATGAGCAGGCTTTGAGTTGGGGTAAAATCAAAACAAGGCAGGTGCCCCTGAAAGCGTTGCTCCATTCTGCTTCTGTCTCAGAATTCAGCCTCCAGAACTGGAATATTCCTAAGTGGCGTTACCATTTGCTTTCTGTTAAAAAAACAAAAACAAAAACAAAAAAAACCTCCTAGCAGAGAGAAAGGAAGGCAAAGGCAAAGTGACTCCATCATCAGTTTACCTGGTAGCCACTTCCACTTGCTGCTGACAATACTATGAAATTTGACCCTGGATACAAAAGAAAGAGGAGAGCCAATGCCTCCAAGAGCCCCTACCACAGTTATCATCAGTTCCAACAATTTTATTTTGAACTTTGTTCCAGCTTTTCATGCAGCCCTTAATGACTTTGGAAATGACAAGAGTTTGAATTTTCACTGGCATTTTCTAATCTTGGGAGCTTCACATTGCTTCAGAGAGCCCCAACCTCCTTGTATTGTATTTTTTTTTAAAAAAAAAAGAATACCGGTAATCAAAGCCTTAACCCAGGTCCTAAGCAAAGCTAACAAATAATTATCCTCCACAATATGGCTAAAAATGGGAGTCTAATTAATTAAAGCACTAATTGAACTTCCCCATTACTGATACATTAGTTCCTGCTCTGACATAAACATTAATCAAACTCACTGAATAATTCAGTTCTCCACTTCCCTCACCTGTGTAGACAAATCTGCCCGCTGTCCTGTACTGGTAACACGGAAGGCAAAGAGGCTGATGCAGTTCCGTGAGGCCCTCGTTCAGAACCAATAACCATCAACAGTCCAAGCAAAATAGGAAGAGTAAAGCCAGAACAGTTCGTCTACTAGACACGTGTATGGTGCTAAATATAGATCATTATAGCATCTTTATATGTAACATACGTTTATGTAAATATATTTAAATTTTAATGTTATCTAAGACAAATACTCCTTCCTGATCTGCGGGGCGCCATCCTGTCCAGCAGGAATGAACCCCACCAAAAACGAGAATTCCTTCTCTGGTCACATCTTTATTTGGAGCATTCCCTTGAGGAAAATTGGGGGAAGGGACGATAGAGCAGGGACGAGAGAAAGCTTAGAGAGAGAGGAAGTAGGGTCCCGAGGCATCTGCTTTTAAACGGTGGAGCAGCTTGAACGCTGTCCTGATTGGTTAATGCCATTCTGCTGGTCTGAGCATGTGCAGGCAAGGGTGCAGGCAGGGGTGCTCAGCCCCACGTGGCTACCTCCAAACTGCAGGACCACCTGTGCCTCCAGGTGGCTCCCAACATCTCCCCCTAATTATTGTCTTTAAGAGCAATAAGGCAAAACTATTTTCCAATCTGGTCCCCACCTAGACGCAGCATGCCAAGGATATCTCTGCTCCCACCCATCTCCAAGGAGGGAGAAAGGCAGAATAGAGTCAGTCAGAAAATTGTTAAGAGATAAGAGGTTGCACAGGGTGTTGCTCAAGTCGATGTTGTGAAACAGCTGCTCTTGGCACCGCCCAGAAGGTCATCTCTGCTGCCTCCGCACGAATCTTCCACAGCAGGACACTCAGCATCCACTGGGTCATCTTCTTTATCTCTCTGGTCGGTCTTTATCTCTCTGGTCGGTCCAGATGTATGTCAGCATTCCTAGAAAAACATAAACAAAACTCTCCTCCCAAATTAACATTTAAGAGTATTAAAAACTCTCAGTGTAAAAATTCAGCACAATCAGTACTGGAAGTAGGCTGGTTTTGAACTTAGAGATCTGCAGGTCTCTGCTTCAAAAAGCAAATCTTGTTTGCCTGTACCAGCAAAATTTTGAATTAAAATTAAGTGTAAAGAATGCAAGAGAAATCCTTTCTCTGGGGGAAGCTGTCACTGGTAGTGTAGTCCCCCTCTATTGTTTAAAAACCAAAGCAGTTGTCACTGGGAATTGAACTCAGGACCTTTGGAAGAGCAGGCAATGCCCTTAACCGCTGAGCCATCTCTCCAGCTCCCCTATTTAGATGGAAAAACCTCTAGGTAGCATTGTTTATCTCACCAGGTGCCTCAGGCAAAAGGTCCGCCTTTCTTTGTTACCTAGGATACGGTAACCAGGTAAACATGCCTTTATTATGATAATCACGACCAGTTCTTTAAGGGAGAATGGGCGTAGCATCGATCTGGCTACTTCCTGCTGACGAAGGGACGTTGTTTAGGGGATAAATGTTTTTATCTGACTGAATTTTTGGCGACAAATGTTTTTATCTGACTGAATTCTTGGCGACCTTGACTGAGGGCGGCGGCAGCAGCGGACAGCGGCGGCTGCCACAGCTCCGCCTCTGAAGCCCATAATGGCGCGCTCCGCATGGCCCAAAGGCATGGCTCCGCCCCGGGCCGTGCGCGGGCTCGCCGTTTCACCTCAGGCAATGAACTCGCACCGCCGGCTGTGAGCCTTTTCCAAGCTCCGGCGAGGGGGGGCATCCGCCCACCCGTGGAGGGGCTTCTCCTGCCCGGTCCGCCCGCGCGCAGAGCCCCGTTCTCTGGGAACTCACCTCCCCGCTCGCCCATGTTGCTATGGAAACACAGTTTTTCCGCAGAGCCGATTCAGCTCCTCTCTGCCTTCTATGGCGCCGCTGCTCACCACACAGCTTCCGCCTCAGTCAGGCGAGTCCGCTCAGGTGCTGAAAAGGTCCTCCAAAAACCATAGCCCCGCCAGAAGGCCGGGACATATAGCCTCTGATGACACACGGACTTTAGCCTGCCCGCGACCTGGCTATTCGCAGGCCTCCAGCAAACTCCCCGCCAGCAACTGGTTGCGTCTCCCTCCTGAGTAGCTGGGATCACAGGTGTGCACCACCGTGCCTGGCCCACTTCCGTGTTTCTAATCAGGCATTACCGCTCAAAGGCGGGCCGGCTGCCGCCAGCACTCTCAGCACGATCAAGCAGCTTGTCTTTCTCAGTCAAAAATTAAAGTTTTTTGTACGTGAGAGCCAGAGACTGAGCTCTCTTAACAAAATTAGGCGAAAATCACCTCCAAAAGCTCTGTGGCTCTTTAAGAACAGGGAAGGCAGTGATCAAGCTCGCCTCCCTACGAGACTGTTGCCTCCAAGTCTCTTATCAGCGAGTATGCACGGAGGAAGCCGCGGATCTCCCAACCGTAAACCTCGCTTTTTCTCAGCTCCACCTGCACTGAACTTAAGGGATTTTTCTTCCCCGTTGCTTTCTGTACCTTCTTTCAGATACCTTAACTTTGATTTTTTTTTGTATTTTCTTTTCTATTTAGGCCTATCCTTTGAAATTCCTTTTTACATTTCTTTTCCTCCCCTTTCTGGGGATTTTAACCGACGTCACTCACCGCTCCATGTTCTCAGAGTTCTGAAATTCAAGGCTCTCTGTGCTGGTGTCTGATCTTGGCTTTTTCTCCCGGGCTTTCTCAGGGTCCCCCGGCGTAGTTGTCAGGGTCCCTCAGCGTCCGGGGTTTCGAGCACCAGTTGCGGGGCGCCATCCTGTCCAGCAGGAATGAACCCCACCAAAAACGAGAATTCCTTCTCTGGTCACATCTTTATTTGGAGCATTCCCTTGAGGAAAATTGGGGGAAGGGACGATAGAGCAGGGACGAGAGAAAGCTTAGAGAGAGAGGAAGTAGGGTCCCGAGGCATCTGCTTTTAAACGGTGGAGCAGCTTGAACGCTGTCCTGATTGGTTAATGCCATTCTGCTGGTCTGAGCATGTGCAGGCAAGGGTGCAGGCAGGGGTGCTCAGCCCCACGTGGCTACCTCCAAACTGCAGGACCACCTGTGCCTCCAGGTGGCTCCCAACACTGATCTTAATAAATAAAACCATTTGGAGGAGAAAATAGTTGAAAGTATTTCATAAGAACGGCATTTTAATGAAGTGGGCTATTTGGATTGCAACTGTAGAGGCCAGTAGATTTTCTCTAATTATGTGATTAGATAAATATTTATATTTTTTCCCCTATTGAAATCCAAGTTTTCTATGGAATGCTGGCACTGTCCTCTTTAGCCGGTAGAGTCCATTCTCAAGTCTGCTGAAGAGGACACACTTTAAATGCCGCTTCTCTGAGATCTCAGGGCATCCTCCATTGGTCTTGGTTTGGCACTGAAGGGGGAGTCGAGGGTACTGTGCCTGAGGCTGTAAACCTGGTTCTTGACACACGGGAAGTTGCACTCTCTTGAGAGGCATTGACTTTAGTAAAGATTTCATCTTGGAATCAGGAACAGGATACCTCCAGCAGGGGAAGCATCTCTGGTGTAACCAGGGGATGGTGGCGGGAGATGTGACACAGATTTCATCTTTCAGAACACAGGATGTACCATCCCTCCTGCTCTAAAGACAGCCGTAGCTGTCAGCCACCACAGGGCTTGTGCTGGCTGAAGAAACCCACCTTTCCCGAGAGTTAACCCCTCCAGCGGGCACCAAGTGCTTTTAAAAGTATAAAGATAGGACCTCCTGTACCAGTGTGGGACGACACTAACAGGCCATCTGATTCCACTGCCCTTTTCCCTGTAAGGTTAGTGACACAGAGTAATGAGGTGGCTATGGCCTCAGCAGGCAAATGCCGAAGGAAGTTAAGGAAAGCAAACGGGATGAACCAGAGTGCATGAGGCCATGTTTTCCCTTCAAACCGGTATGCTCGTGGGCCAGGGTCCCAGCACCCTAAATGACCATCTCATCAGCGCTGCAGGTAGCTTACGAGTGGACCAGGCGGTTCTTCCACCCAGAACCTTTTTAATAGCCTCTCAGATGCTCAACAAGCTCGTCAGGACCCGATTCAGTTTGCTTCAAAGCAGGCTTACTTCAAAGTGATGCTCAGATGTTCAGAGGTTTGAAAATAAACTACAGAGTGCCTCAGAAATCTCAGCGGCTATCGCCGCCGAGTGGGCACCACCCCTGCCCTTATTGTTGAAGGAAAACGAGAAATTCCAGAAATTTCTCTCATTAGCAGGGAAAGCAGCCATCTACCCGGTGCTGCTGATAGGAACACAGCTGTTTGGGCTTCCAGCAGAATCTGGCTACCATTCCGTGGGCTCCGAATTTTCCTTTTCATCACCTCAGGCACATGCAAGGCTCCAGACAAGGCTGCCCACGCTGGGCAACGTCACCCAGTGTGGGTGAGATGTGGATTCGGCTCGAAGGGTCCCACTGTGCTTTACCGACTGTTATACCCCGGGGCCAGTGGGGGCACAGCGCGCAGGATGCAGAAGGTAGGGGCACAAACATGGCGGTTGCTTTCAAGAATGAATGTGGACTTAATACTTGGTGGTGGCTTTGTCCTCAAAAGCCATTTCAGGCTCAGCTGCCTGTACAGAGCCCCAACTCATGAAAGGGCACCAGGAGAGCTGTGTGAAAAGATTTCTTTTCTTTTTATATATAAAAAAGTTATCTACTAGATGCCCTGAAAAGAGCTTTTTGTGCTGAGCTTAAGGCAGCTCAGTTTAACTAGCAGTAGGCAGAGCATTGTTAAAAACGGATAAAAATGGGAGATAAGCTTCGCTCCCACAATCTGCTTCCAACGGATACGGAAAAGAAAAGAAGTGGCTCCTTGGAGGCACATTGTTGCCGCTCTCCTTGAGCTTAAAGGCCTTCCTCTGGAATTAATATTTACCTCCAATTACAGTTTCCTGGGGTAAGGAGTCCCTGCCGATGAACCCACTCTGAAAAGCTTTGAATTACTGAAGGAGAAGGCAAATCCACTCACTCAGATCCCCCCCTCGCAGAAAGGGCCAATGAGAAGATTAAAATCAGAGTGGGAGGCATTTTTAGTTACATTTCTTTTGAAGTTCAGACCTTGGCTCTCTCTCTCTTTTCATTCCCTTGGAGCAGAACAGCTCTGGAAATTTTGCTCGACTTCTCGAAGATGCGCACCCACCTGAAGGCTCTACCTTCTCGGGCTCTGCCGCCTTTGGGAGGCTTCTCTGCCAAATTGAGATTTGCCTTGTGTGGGGGAAGGTGTGGACGCATCACTCTGCCCCAAGTGCTTCCAAGGCAGAGCGCCTGGCAGAAGCTGCATTCCTCGGACACGCTGAGCTCTGGGGACTCTTCATCTCCTCCTCTCTGTTCATCTGCAGGCCCTTTAAAACTCGATCCGAGTCCATGGGCAGATGGAGGTAGAAGGCAGGACATTTTCCACAAGATGGGAGGCCACCAGTTTCTATCCTCCCCACCCCAGCCCAATGTAGCTCTAGCCTTTGCTCTTAGTATCCTCCTGACACATTCATTGGTGACCACAACTGGACTTTCACCCTGGCTGTTATCCATAGCACCCTCAGAGGGTTTATAGGACTGATTGCTAGGTGCGCTGTGTGCTGCAGCGGAACAGGGATCGCTGTCTCTGATGCTCTCTTGACGATGCACAGATGTGAATCAACACAATGGAAATGGGAGCTCTTCCTCTTCCACCACGCCCTCCCTGGTCTCACTGGGGTCACTCTTGCATAGCCAGCACTGCCCAGAAGGACACGTAACAGCAATATTTAAAACAAGAATGGTCTTATTTAAATAGTAATATTTAAAACAAGATGTGTGAAGAACGAGAGGGAAGAGAGACAAGGGAAAGACTTTTAATAAAGATAAATAAAGTCCATCACATCAACTCACCAAGACTGTGCCAGCAGAGGGCAGAAAAACCTTGAGACGGACCAGCTACTGTATCCTGGGGCCATGCTAGCTCTTTCTTTTTTCAGAAGGCAGGGGAAAGGTGGGAGGCCTACCTACCCTCAGAATTTCAACATAGAAACCTGTAAAAGACACTCAAGAGAAAGACCTAAAGGAGGGAATGCTGTCTTGTATAATCTCCCGAATCCAGGATGCTGAACTGAGGCAGTGTGCAAAGACAATAGGAGAGTAACCTTGGAGATAAAGCAGGGGTATCTGGTCCTGTCTCTTTCACCGAGAGTTAACCCCAATATGTGGAAACCATGGGGTTGGGATATGAAGTCTGATGATGTTCCCTGCTCTCACCCTTCTATACAAGAGTGATGTGTGTGCCGGAAGCCCCCCACCAAAGAATAGCTTCTATCCTTTCTTTGTTCCGTTTTTCGTTTTGAAGCTCGCAACACGATCTCTCTGCCAGGGGAGGGTTTTCTTGTGTACGAAGGGATCCTGGGATGACTTACTCTGAAGAGCATCTGCAGACAGTAATTGGGAAATGTGTTAAACCTGAACCTGCCGATTGACATGGAGCCTCAGTGGGTCCTGTGCAGAACAGACATGTCCCTGTGTGAGCGAGTTGTTGAGAGGGCTTCATGGCCAAAAAGGAGGAGTCACTCAGGGATGGACACCCCAAGAGGAAAAGAATAAGGGGGAAACAGAAGGGTGGAAATGTAGCCAGAATTCAAGAGACAAAGCCCGTGCCAGAAACAAATATCACAAAGACTTTTGGAGATGTGGAGAAAGAACGAAATTATCACAGAAGCTCTTCCAAGAGAGGGATTTGCTGCAATTTAAACAGAGTGGCCGGTGAGGAGAACTCCACGGCCATGTGTAGCAAGAGTCCCATTCGGGTGATGTGGTTCCTGTCTGCTAAGCTGTTTAGTCTTAGTAAGAGACTCCTTCTGCCCCAATGCTGGATCTTGTTTCACCATAGAGAAACCCAGAGGCACTTGACTTGGTTTATGGTACTGGACAAGTGGCAATTATCTGTCTATAATTCCCTTAAGGGGAGCTGATGTTTCAATAAATTATAAGAGCTGAGCTCAAGTGGTCTACAGCACCATCAGACTCCTGCCACGGATGCATAATCGTATAACTGCAGCTTACTGGGGAATAGGTGTTTGCACAGGGGGTGATTTGGGAGCCTCGACCCCTTAAGAGAGCACAGAGAGCCCCAGATGCTATCAAACCACCCCTAAACGACACTGAAGACAGTCCTATCTCAATGAGTTGTCAGGCTGAACTCATTAGATCCCCTGGAATATGTAAATGAAAGAGTTGGTAACCATCCTCCATCCCCTTCCCAAACATGGATGTGGCCACAGGCATATTTTCATGAGTTTAATCTGCTCACAACATCTCAGAACAATTTTACACACTGGATTCACAGACTTAGGGAAATGAGAACACTTAACTCTCAACCTGTGGGTCAAGACCCTTTGAAAGTTGAACAACCCTTTCACAGGGGTCACCTAAGACCACTGGAAAACACAGAGATTTACATTACAGTTCATAACAGTAGCAAAGTTGCAGTTATGAAGTAGTAATGAAAATAATTTTATGGTTGGGGGTCACCAGAACATCAGGACCTGTATTAAAGGGTCACAGCCTTAGGACGGTTGAGAACTGCTGACTCAGAACATTATGCATCTTTGGTCCTGGTCATTTAATATTGATATTTTTATAAGCTCTCCAATTTTCAAAATGAGTTAGGGTGCTATGAGAAACAAAGGAGCTCTCATGCCATCTGAAAGACACGCGTGAGGTTCTGTGATGGCCGCATGGAAATGTCCTGTTAAACAGTCACATGCAGGAGGGGAAAATACAGCCGATGACTGACAGGAACTGAGGGGCTGAGGAGAAGTCTCAGCTGGAAAAGTGTCTTCTATATGAGTTCAGGTGTCCAGGACCCACATAGAAAGATGGACACAGTCATGCACACAAGTAACACAGAGCTGGGGAGGTAGGGACAAGGGACTCCCTTGATGACCAGCCTGTCTAGTCACATTGGTCATCTTCAGGTTCAGTGAGAGACTCAGTCCCAAAAATATGCGAATAATAGCTAAGAAAGAATCCAAACATTGAACTCTGACTTAAACACACACACACACACACACACACAAAACTAAAATAATGATTTGTGATTTACTTAATTCATTTGCATTATGCCCCTAAGTTTCAAAAAGAATTTGAAGTCACTTTGAATATAATACCATAATATACTTAACCCCAAACACATTCCAAATATATATGCAAATTGGGTGTTTGACTATGCATGTGGCTTTTCAAATGTCCCTGGATGGAAAAAGAGAGACTGTTACATTAGGAACCAAGAAGTAAAATCCCTAGACTTAAGAGGCTGAGGCAGGAGGATTTCCAGGAGTTCCAGTTTAGCTTGGTCTACAGTGTGGAACCCTATCTCAATGCCCTGCCCACAACCCAGTAATGTAAGTTGAAACAAACTGTCTCTGCCTTTCTCTGTAAGTTTTTCAGAAAAGGGGAAGAAAGGGGGACTTATGATGGGTACCTCATAATGCCCCGGGAAACAGGTTCAGACAGAAACGTGCCTAGTGGCATGTCTGTGTGATGTAGTGGTGGCTGAAGAGACAAGTCTCTGAAGACCCTGCCAGGTAAATCACCGCTTAGTACCAACCAGATCTTGTTTCCTGCTGCACCCACAGTAACAGAATTGGCATTCCATCCATCTCCCTGGCTCATATGGAGCAAATACCCAGAGGCCTTTGGGCTATTCAGGGAAGGGGGACTCTCCTCTGGAGTGGCAGTCAGGCTAGGCTAACCCTTGAAATGCACGGGCTAAAGCTATGGGGTTTCGGTGGGGAAAGCAGAGAGTTGCTGGTGCGCTTCCTACATACTCTTCGGTTCCACTTCCGCTTCCTTAAAAGCGCCTGAACCCCAAATCCATAGACAACTTTGTTCTAAACCCAGATTCACCTTCTCATCTTTGTCCTGTGTATATTAAACATGTGACCATTAACAGTCAAAGATGTTCAAAAGCATATGAGTTAAATCTTCTAGGTTCTATTTACGCAGATTTAACAAATCACAAATCCAAAGCATTCAGGGGTAGATTTTTCACCTGCTCTAAACATGTCCAGACTTTTTCCTTTCATTTCCCTGAAGGACACAGAATAACTGTTTATAAAATATTTTCATTTTAGTAAGCATCACCAGTAATTGAGACATGATTTAAAGATATGTAAAGATGTGTGGGAGAACTGGATAATTTTTTGGGGGAGGGGAGGAATTCAGCATCCTTAACGTGGGAATCTGTGAGGGTCCTGAGGTCAATCTGTCATGGATCTACCATAGGAATAGTGTGTTTTCAGGTGCACTTACTGGTCCTCTATAACTCTGTGCATTGGAATCCAGGACACTTGAACATAGAATTGGTTTGTTAGATGGATAATCCATTTTGGCAGCAGTAAATACAGACAGGCCAAAATGTTAACAGGGATAATGGGTATGTAAATCCATGTAACAAAATACTCTTAGATGTTAATGTCAGCACACCTGGTCTCTGTCCCTAAATCTGTGTGACTCCTTTCAATTGAAGAAAGAGAATTATATAACCCATTTTTCAGTCATCCAAGGAGACACAGGGTTAAGTTAAATGTCTGACTGAAGTAGCAAACTAGTAATTCTCGTCCTCTGAATCGACTTTCTAAATGGCTCTGATCCTGTTTTTAATTGTCTTGTTACTACTGCAAGTTGCCTTATGTCTTTTTAGAACAGGCAAAAATCGTGAACCAACAAATATAGAAACTGAGAATGCCTTCTATGGCAGCTTAGGTAAATTGTAAGGAAGAACCAAAATATTCACATCCAAGCACAAGAAAAGGTAGAGAATCAAGACTTATTTTTAAACCTCGCTTTGTCTTTATTATTTATTTCCCTTTATCTCTTTACATATTTTAAAACTTTTTTTTATTCTGAGAATGTCATCCATTTACAATGTTGGATGATTGGGTCTCCTCCCCTTCTCCCCATGTAACTCCCCTCATGTTCTTTCCGACAGGACCCTCGCCACTTCATGTCTCTTTTCTTTATTTCATGACATTTTTCTTTTTAAATACCATTGAGCACAGTGCTGTCCATATGTGCACGAGTATGGGGCCATCCACTGGAGCAGCAGAGTCCTCCTAGGAGCCACACCCTCCGAAATGAATGTTTCTCCCTTGCCCCAGCAGCTATGAACTGCCCGTAGCTTCTCAGTAAGAGATGGGGCCCGGCGATCGTACCATCTATGCCGTATTTGGGGCTGGCGTGATCCTGCACAGGGAGCCCCAGCTGCTGTAAGCTCACAGTGTCACAGGCACGCCATAGCCAGAGGACGCTTCTCAGCAGTCCTCCCCGTATTCCTGCTCTGACATTGCTTCTGCGTCCTCTTTAGAGGCGTTCTCCATGCTTTGTGGGGGAGTAGTAGTGGGTCGGGATGGATATGGATGCCCCTTTAGGCTGCACACTCCACTGGGTACCTGACCTCTGTGTTGACTGCTGCCCATCACCAAAGTGATGCTACCCTTCACTCCTCTGACCAAAGAAAGCAGCCTGGGCCTGAGGCTTCTTTTAATGGCCCAGGACTACCTCGCAAACAGTGCTGGAGGAGGAAATGACCAAAGGCAAAGCAGTCATTAGGCAACGGGAACATGGGGAGGAGCACAGGGACAGGAAGGCTGGGACCAGGCCTTCTGCTGCCACCAACCACAGTTCAGAAATGCTACCAGGAGGAAACATCAGAGCAAGGTCAGTAAGCTAGAGTTTCCTTCGCTTTCCAGTAACATAGATCTGTGACACCTAAGTCAAAATCACCAGGCAGAGGCAAACGCCTCTGGGGTCTAGGGAAGCAAAATGGAAGAGCGAGCGGCTTCATGGCGAACAAGAGAGAGCTGCGTCTTCTGGGAGGGAAGAAAAGACTCCCATCAGATATGAAAGGACATTTCTATAGAGCTTACATCAGGGCAAACGAGATACATCTATGAGTTGTAGTCTTGGCCTAATGTCTGTTTTCTGAGACCCATTTTAAATAGTCAGTGTATATCCCCACCCTGCTAGTTTCTCATGTATGGACATTTCTTACTCTAGAATCCCCTGTAAATCTGCGTGCATCTGAGTCTTCCAGACACTAAAATGCCCTCTTTGAGGACTCCAGACTTGCGCCTCTGCCTCCCACGCTGGTGCAAACCACTGCGTCCAGTTCCAAGGCTAACCCATTCCACATCTCGTCTTGACATTTTCAGGCCTGACTTTGCATGTTTACTTGGTGTCAGTACAAGTCTGCTGCGGCTTTCTGGTTAAGGATGGTATGGCTGAAGGTGGTCCCATCACCTTCCTCTACATTCAGAAGCGGACCATGGAGGACTTGGCAGGGAATACGAAGATCATGAGAAGAGGAGAAGGAGGAGGAGATGATCAAAGGCAAAGCAGTCACTAGGCGAAAGGAACAGCGGGGAAAGTATGCAAACAGGGAGGCTGGACTGGCCCTCGCTTCTGTTGCCACCAGTCACGGGGTCTTTCACCCTGCTTCCTTTCATCCTCTTCCATCAGCCTGGATTGTCCCCAGATTGCCCAATTTGAGAAACTGTGCATTCTGGGCCTTGCCCACGACTAAAAGTAGAATTCTGTCTTAATGACTACCATTTATAATGCCCGGTTCTACATAATGAGGCCATTGCTAGCTCTTGGTCCCTGGCCCTCACCTAAGGTGCTGCAGTGTACACAATTAGCTTCCCTCGATGAAAAACTCACCCAAGCACCAAGTTCTGGTTTATACTAGTTGATGTATTTATTATGTAGTGCTGTATTCAGAAATAGGTCTTTTATCCGGATTTGTTTGTTAGCCTGTTAGAGACAGGATCTCATTATGAAGTTGAGGCTGGCCTTGAACACTCGATCTTTCATTCTCTGCTCCCCAATTGCTTGGACTAAATGAATGTGCCACCACAGTTGGATAGGAATTACTTTTGAATGATCATGCTATGATAGTCTCAGTAAATCTCGCAATGATTCTCACAGTATGGCATTGCATTTATTTGCTTCTTCTGAGTAGAGAGCCTTTCTAGGACCCAATGGTTACAGAAGAAGTCCTTGATGACATGTATAGAGAAGGTTAAAAGTCGTCTCCCTGACAATATTACAATTTGAGTCTGAAATGTCAGATGTGGGTTTATGTGTTGGAGCTCATGGTCCCCAGTAGGTGGCGCTGTTTGGAAGCTGTAGAACTTCTAGGAAGAAGAACCTCACTCAAGGAAGTGAGTCACTGGGATTAGGTCTCCATGGCTTTTAGGCAGCCCTGCTTCCTGCTCCCAAAGAGGAAGGGTACAGAGTTGTCCCTTTCTCTTGAAGTCTAACAAACTTTCCATTGATCTGGACTCTAACAGTACCCCTTGATCACTTGGGACTTCCAATGCCCTTGAGTCAACGAACATGGAACATACAAGATTGAAGGGCTCATCGCGTCTTACACCACACCAAGGTTCCAGAGAACTACAAAGGCCAGGAAATACGGGACAAGGTCAGAGTACCCGTAAAGATACCACTATAAGACACTGAGGTCACTTGCGAAACGGTAAAGAGTCGCAAAGGAGATGAATTAGAGAGTCCACAACCAGCGGGATGTTCACAGACAAAATCCGATATACACAGAGAGAACCCATCCCGAGAGAGGCTGTGTGGGCTACCGCAGCAGAGCTGCCAGCAAGGCTGCCTAATCATTTGGAAGTGAAATGATTCCACCATGAATCCCCAATGCCAGTCCTGGCGGTACAGGGTGCCCCACCCCTGACCCCGTTCCATCTTGCTTTTATCTGATCTTTCCTTGTTGTGGCCCATTTCGCTCTTTTTTTTAAAAAAAAAAAAATGTGAATGCATACTATGTACCACTGTATGTCAGCAGTATATATATTTGAATTTTACTTGAAATCTCAATTAAGAGGTTACCTCAATTCTCAGAAGAGACTTTAGACTTTGGATTTTTGAATAGTACTGAGACCATTAAAGATCAAGAGGACTTCCAAAATTGGACTGGATACATTTTGCATCAAGGGATGGCCACGAGCCTGTGAGGGACAAAAGTGAGTTTGGATTTGAATGTACAGTGTCCCTTGTAGGCTCAGATATTTGAGCACTTGGTCCTGGTTGGTGAAGATGCTTGTGAAGGTTGTGAAACCCTTGGGAGGTGGAGCCTTGCTGCAATACAAGGGTGATTGGGGGCAGGTTGTGAGACTATATGCCAGCCCCACCCCCTGTTCACTCTCCATTTCCTAAGTGTAGATGCAAGTGAACAGCCCGTTCTGTGTCTTCCCTGCCCACTACTCTGTCTTCCCCACGATAGACTATATATCCCCTGAAGTGTAAGCCATAAGAGCCTTCTCCAATAAGTTGCTTTTGTCAAAGAAACAGAAAAGTAACTAATACAGGCAGACCTATAGCTGTGTGGAGATAGGTTGTTCACAAAGAACATGAGCTAAATAGGGGTGGTGGGGTGGTGGCATAGCTGGTACCAGACAATTTCAGAACTGCAAACAGTAGCAGTCAGAGCCAAGTGACTCCGTACATGAGGATAAAATCTGGGCCCTTTAATAATTATCTCAATGACAAATACTTATTAGTTGTGTTGTGGGCATTGTGTCGCCAGCTTCACAAACATTCACTCTTTTTACCTTACCAGCACTATGGGTACTCTCGTTTCACAGCTGAAAAAAACAACAAGTCTACTCAGTGTGAAGAACTGGAAATCCATGTGACATTTCAGGAGTCGGGGAAGTTTCTACTCTCTTCCCTTAGAACTTTTGTGACATTCACAAGGTACAATTCATAGTGGCATTCAGATGTCCACGTCAGTCACCAAAGCAAGAGGTATTTCATCCCCACATCTTAGAAATGTGTTTCTTTCTACCTTTTCTGTCGCCACTGACTTACTCAGTTCAGAACAAAGAAATTCTGAGTTGCAAGAACCCAGGCATCTGGTTTAAAATATCTTTACAAACAAATCAGTCCCAACAGCTGATGTGTGATTTGGTCACTGTGGCTTCACAGAGAGAAACACAATCCCCCCCTTTCTCTGACAATAAAATGCCATCATGGGATTTACACTCCCGCTTCTTCTAGCAATTCCGTCTTGTGATAGGTGTTACGAAAAATCTTTGAAGGGCTTGTTTGGACATGCCAGATTTTCTTTAATATACCAACTGATAAATAATTCCTCTCTGCAATCCTTCAAACTGAAAAAAAAAAGTCATGAAAATTGAAGGGGGGAAAAGCAAAATAAAAGGCTTTTCACATTTCTTCGTGTATGCTATAAACCATAGACTATGGCTCAGGAGTGTCACCTAGTGGAAATTTAAAGGTATCGAGTGTTGTAAGACCAGAACACAGAAACCGCGGGGTACAGCATCAAGTCGGAAGAATTCTCTTTCTCCATACCAACTATGTGATAACCTGAGTTTGCTTCTTTTTAATTATAACCATTTATTTCCTAAATTATTATACACTAGCCTCTCTGCTAAGATAGTCTACGATCTCTGATTCTTAAATGTCCCCTTTGAAACATTGTAGCAGGACGCCTCTGATCTTTCCTCTTCTGCTTTAAGCCTATGTGGGAAACTGCTGGGTGAACAGTCCCGCCCTCTAGCGGCCACCTCTGATACAGAAAGGCTGAGCATTCCTTTGCTGAATTTTCCATAAAGAATTCTCTTCATTATTTTCAGTGTTTTCTGTAAGGACCCTGGAGTCCTTCCCAGTTAAAACAAGAAGGAGCCCTAAGGCCAACTTTGTGGAACTCAAACCCCATGGGTCTATCAGACCGTCAGCCTGCTGCCGAGAAATGATGGAGAAGCTTACTTGGGGTCCCACTGGGTTTTTGTAACACTGCTGCGGCTTAGCCAGCCAGCTGCTCATTCATTAATAGCACGTCACACTTGGTAAAGAATTGCAATTGAATTAAATAGTATTGAACCGCTAGGTGTTCTTCAATGCAGAAATAAGCATCAGTTGTCACTTGTTAACAACTGTTCTTCATGATAACCAGAAATTTCTGATCACTGATATAAAATCACTATTATAACCCATTGCCTCCAAATCAACTTGGGCTCCGTGCCGACAAATCCAATACGACTTTCTTGTCACAACTGAGTTTTTACTCTGAACATATGGTGAGATGATTGCATTCCTGGTTGGACCCCTTCACCCCTTTAATGTGTAACTCTGTAGGGTCCTGTCAATTGGACCACGGCTTAAATCAAGTGGCTTGCTTTGACCACAGGTTTGCTGACCACAGGTTTGCTGAGCAAAGCAGAGCAAAGGTTTAAAAGTTCTTCTGGCACATTTCTGTTCCTGAAAGTCCCCTGCCAGCACCATACCAACAGGTGGGGGCAAGTCTACTGAACAACCAACACATGTAGCCCAGCCACGCTTGACACACGTCAGCCAAATGTCTGCTATGTGAGACCAGGCCATAGAAGGAGCTGCTGACGGAGCAAAGCTTTAAGCCTTGACCTATGCAGTCCCTGAGCTCTTACTGCCTTAGGCCAGTGAGAAGGTCTCCTTCCCTCTCCCTTTTCCCCAGATCACAGACACGTGAGATAGTACCAGCCTTTGAGTGATTTGTCATTACATCCTGGTCATTTAGGTGAGGCCATATATGACTGACGGAGGACACACATTGTGATTTTACAATGGCCTAGTGATTACCTAGAGGAAGTTCTGATTGGCAGCTGAACTGTGAGCACAAGATTTCAGCCTAGATATAGAACAACAAAAGTCAGAGGGAACACACATGAGGAAATTACCATAGTAAGGATAAGTTGACATTTTATGATAGAAAGTTGGAAAACATACAGTCAGATAATAGGCCAGAGTGAATCAAACCATAGACGGCTAAATATGGGTAAATATGAATGGAATTCCAGTGTGAGAGGATGGCTCCAGGTAGGGGCCACTCTGAGCAGTGGTTCAAAGGAGCTGACCGACTTGTCCTTGTGGGTGCTTGTCTAACTGAGTCTCAGTTTCTTTGCTGCAAAGGAAAGGTCTAGGCAGGAGGCATTCTAAAGTTTCTGTGTGTCCCAGAATTCCACTCTTCCATCATACTAACTGATCCCTTTGTAAAATCGTTGTGGCAGCTGTGATGGGTCTATCCATAATTGCTGCACGTCATGGGAAGGCAGAATGAGCAGCATCCCGGGCAGATTGATGTGTGTGCACCCGAGCTGGAGAGAGAAGTGGTTAGGGTTTGCAGAACGCACACCTCCCCCTTTCCTGCATCGCCCAGCTCTGCAGGGAGCACACCAGAGAACGCAGGCTCAGCATCCTCATGGCATGCATACCTAGGTATCCTCAGATGGCACTGAGCAAGGAGAACTTGGAAGAGGAGGAGAACCCCACTTCCTGTCAATGTTTCACACCAAGTGCATGTATTTCCCCTCTCCCTAGCATACAGGCAGATAAGTAGTACTGCCCTTTGGAAGATTTGGGGTGAGGGGAAGGAAAGAAAAGAGATGAACTTAAAGGCGTCTCTTAGCTGTTTGTCATATTTGACTAGGAGGAGAGGTAGTTTTGTGGGCAGCTGCCTTCTTAACCTCAGCTGCAAGGCTCTCCGGGAGTGTTCTCATTTTTATTGCCCTATAGCATTCAAGGCTGCTGGAAAGAACATTGCAGACTTTCCGCAGCTACTTGAGTTGTCCTTGCTCTTTTCTGCAAAGAACATTTAATATAGACTTGTTTATATAGCTGGGAAAAGGGTTAGGATTTCTTCAGCTAGACATATAACTCTTCCTCTATCCGTTACAGCACGAATTGTTCAAATGCCACGCACGTGGAAAAATAACAACCTATTTCCCCACACAAATGGCTATGTGGATATCAAGCTTCCAACTCGCTTTATCATTCCATGTGTCTTTCTGACATCTTTCCATCTTATAAACCACTGATTATTCAGGGAAGCCTAATGATGTAGAATTAATAATACAGACAGTAATGACATCTTCTTAGTTCTTACTCCTCCAGAATTTGCTTCATGATCAAAATAAGTTTGATTGAAGTGAGACCCTGTGAATTCTAATGCTGATCTGCTTGCTATAAATTTTGGACCAGGAAATTGAAGGTAAAAAAAAAAATGACAGCTGCACCCCCTTTCACCTGCGAGCTAGGCTTTTGGGTCTTTCTGGTTGTGGTTTGAATATGAAATGTTCCCATAGGCCCGCCGGTTGGAGGCTTGCTTTCAGACAGTGGTGTTATTCTGAAGGTAGGGAGTGTGCCTTTGAAAGTGGTGCGTGGTCCCCACCTGACCCCTTCCCTTCTTTTGTACACTGTTGGTAAAAACCCTCCTTACTACCTGTTCCCACCACCATGTTGTCCCACCCAAGTGTATGGGCCCTGGTCAGTTTTCTCCCGTTTAAGTTGCTTCCTTTGTAGTCTTAGGCACAGCCACACACATGTGGCCAGCACACTGGCCTTTCTGTTCTTGTTCAGCATTATGGTTTCCTCTCATTTTTATTCCATATTCACTCCCTGACTGCAAAGACATTAAGGGGCTGGGCACAGAGGCTCCTTGCTCTCACAATTCTCAGCCAGGAGAAATGCTAAATCTGAGATTCACCAGAGAAAAACCAGTTCCACCATTTGGGGCCAAATTTGAAGCAAGCTTTATCAAAATATTAAATACTGATCAAGATGGACTTTGATCAGGACCATTCCCTGGAACTTCCAGCTGAGTGAACCTGAGACATGAGTCTGGGACAAAACTCATAGTGTCCCATAATTTCCCATGAGACTTTGTTGTTATTTTTCAAGAACTACAACTCCCAACATTCTAGGAAGTTAGCTGGTCCTTGGACAGGTGGGGCTTACTGTTTAATTTTGGGTTTTACAGAAATACCAGAGAAACATCACTGCCTAGTTTCAATTATGATGATTATGATGAGCAATCAGAAGAAACCACCACCTGGGCTATCCGGCATTGTTTTAAAGCGATCACTTAATTGAGTTGGTTTGCTTAATTTCTTCATAACCTGTGCTGCGTTTTAGCCTCAGCTTATAAATTCAAGACTGACTGCTTTGTTTGTTTGTCTGTTTTTGAGACAGTCTCTCTACACAGCCCTGTCTGTCCTGAAACTCATTGCAGACCAAGCTGGCCTTGAACTCACAGCTCTGCCTGCTTCTGCCTCCAGGATACTGAATTAAAGGCATAGTTTAAGGGCATGAAAAACAATTCTGGGAGGATATGGCAGCAGTCGTGGAATATTTCCTATAAGATATTGGAATCTATCCCATCTAAACATTGTAGAAACTGCTTCCAGAACTCCGGAAAACTCTCTTTAGTTTAAAGGGGTTCCTAATTATGCACACAGAGAAATAGACACAACACAGAATCATAGATAATCAGATAAACAGGCAAGCAGGCAGACAGACAATACACACACACACACACACACACACACACACCAGACAGACAGACATACAGTCACAGACAGACAGAGAGACATAAACACACTAAGTAGATGAACAAAATAGCTTTTAAAAAAATAAAACCTTTTGGTCTCTCAGGAGAGACCCTACACGGCTCCATGGCTTGGAACCCGGGTCTCTCGGCAGGTTCTCCCCTTAGCCATCAGCTGAGTTGACTAACATCTCTAAGCTCACTTCCTCCACTGTTGAGTGAGGGGAAAACACATGATAACATGAGTGGGAGTGGATGACACCATGTGTGGTGGAGCCTTTATTACTCCACACACTGTGAGTAGTAACTGATTGATATTACTAACAATTAAGATGAAAGCTAACAAGTTAGGACAAATAAAATTCTGTTTTATGATCTTAAGAACAAGTGGATGGCTTCTCCACATCTAACTTACTTGGAGCCCTCTCTACACCAGGCTCTCCTTATATGAACCCCCTCCTGTTTATTTCTGTAGGGGGTCCATATGATGCTTACCTCCGTTAACATTAGAGCAAACAAGCCCAAACTGGATTCTGTTGTGGATACTAGCCTAGTTCATGTAATGTTTTATTTTTCTGTCCTCTAAAATGAAACAAAAATCGGGAGAAAATACAAGACAACACAGGACCTCCCCACTCTATTATAAATGCCCTCTTCTAGTTCTGTCTGAAAGCAACCTGTGACCCCAGATCTCCAAGATGCTAACCTGTAGTTCTATGTGACATGATGGATTAAAATTTCCCTACAAACATAACAATATAACATGCAAGTTAGGGGACGCTGATATGCAAAGCACTCTGGGAAGAGGCCCATGATGGACAGCCTCCCTACCTCCCAATGGGCTGCAAGGTTGGGCACTGTTCACACGTAGAAAACACCCTTCTCAGTTCAGAGATAAGACAAGCCTCGGTGGTGAATGGAATCCCTAGGGACCTGACTATAATGGTGAACCCCATTAAAGAAACAGGCTCTCTGAATACAGTGGGTGTGATTGCCTATAGATAGCTTGGCATGCATTGCAAATATCAAATAAATAAGCCATTTTCATTGTTGGCTTCTTCTTCAGTTTCTTGATTAGAATTTAACCTCATAAATGTATTAATATAATCCCTCATCAATTTAATCTCTAAAGTTAATTTCCATTGGAGAAAAGCTAGAATCTCCATCCCAGAGATGCCTAGAGATTCTGAACAGAGTTTAGTCTGTAGACTGGATCATTCCATCACTAGTTACCATAATTCAGACATCAGGAAACTCCTGAACTATAATGGGATTTCATTGACCTTTAGAATAGACCTCGTCAGCAAGACTCAATTTTCTCCTGGCTGCCATGTTCCTTGCTGAGGGAGTGTCACAGCAGTTGGAAGAACACCAATAGACAGCTGTCCTCCTCTCCTCAGTTCTCAGGGGCCAGAGGGAGCACTGACCACATCCTGTTCCTGAGGTAGTGCAAAGGAAGAAGTTGCTTCCTTTCCAGCCCACCCTGCAGGCTGGGCAGCAGAAGTTACAGAAATGTGTGGATGGCTGGGTAGAGGAATAGCTGTGGCCAGCCTTGGACAGCTGTAACTACTGTCATAACATCCAACACAGCCAGGGCTTGTCTAGGCAGGTGGCCTAATCCAGACTCAGAGCAGTGTGCGTGCGCGCGTGCGTGCGTGCGTGCGTGTGTGTGTGTGTGGTGCATGTGTGTTATGCATACATACTTTGAGGAACAGATGCCGGCAGACTGGTTCCCATGGAATGCAGAATGGCATCAGCTTGACCCAGGCTGCTGGCAGTCGGGGAGGCTTTGCTGCCAGGACAAGGAGGGTGCAGGAGGATGCTGTGTGATGACTGATGAATGGCCTAAAGACCAGTCTATGCCATCCAGCATGTGCACTTAACTCCCCGCACTAGAGCCCCTGACCCCACATCCCTCATGCCCCAGTGTTCTGAAGTCTCTGGCAATTAGACATAATCCTCGGGAAAGAGACTTAATTCCATGTCCCCAACATACAGAGAAAAGTCTATTTATTGTGCATTCACTACCACAAATTAAAATGTGTTCGAGTGCTGATATCAGAAAAGGAAGGTTCCAGTTAGAATGGTCTGCAATTTCAGGTTAAGTCATGTGTGCTTTGTTCGTTAAGTCCTTACTGTGTGAGTTTCCAAGCAGTCTGCCTGCTTCGTTGTTGTCTAAAGCGAAACAAGGGTAACCGCTGCCATAGACTGGCACAGGATTGGCTAAATACTGCAGGTGCCTTTTCACCCCAAGGGAAGAGATGATGGGACCGATACAGCGAGGTGCTCCTTAGCCAGCAGCATGGGCTTTCAGTACAGTCTGTGGAAGACATGTCACGGACAGGAAACTGCCCCAGGTGGTTCCACCAGCTGCTGCCAGTTCCAGAAGCATCAACTATGTTCCTACGAGCAACTCCATGCAATGTTGGCTTCTTGGGGAATATGAACATGGGGTTCATCTCTGGTAAAGGTTAAATGATACTTTAAATTAGTGTTGCTAAGAATCGCAGTAGGATTTATTGACTGCTCGACTTTCCTTCTCATCTTTCAAATTAAAAAAAGATAGTATACTGTTCAGATCACTGCTTTTATTAGAAAAAAAATATTTGAGGCTGCCAGATGGCACCTATGAATCTCCACTGTGACCCTGGTGTGGTGTTAATGTTCAACAACCAGTGGTTCGGGAGGAAACGCCCAGATTTGTAACACTGGTTGATTTCCACGGAATAAATGCTTACACAATGCCCAATTTGAAGCTACATATGAGATACCTCTGAGCTTCGAGCTCTGAAGAGATGCTGCGGAGCCCATCTTTACAGTGTCGTTATGCCTGAGACATGAGCCATCAGCTCTCTCTCTCAACTGGTACAAGTCTTCTGGGAGGAAGAATGGGACTAAGAGGGAAGTTTCCATCAGGAAGGGTATCAGTCAGGGTCCGCCACTGTGACAGACATCTGAGCAAAACAACTTCAAGATGGTCCTTTGGCCTCACAGCGTGGGAGGTTTCAGTCCATCGAGTCAGGAAAGGTGTGGGAGATCATCACAGCTCTCATCGGGACATTGAGGAAGCAAAAACAAGAGCCTGTGTTCCCTTGCCAGTCTACCTCGGTACTCTCAACCTGGGGACCCTGACCCCTCAGGGGTCCAATGGCTCTTTCATGGGGGTTACCCAAGACCATCAGAGAACACAGATATTTACATTACAATTTATAACGGTAGCAAAATTACAGTTATGAAGTAGAAATGAAAATAATTTTTTGGTTGGGGGGGTCACCACAATGGGAGAACCTGGGTGAAAGGATTGCAGTGTTAGGGAGGTTGAGAACAACTGGTTGACCTGGATCCACAACCACTGTGGGTCTTCCCGCTTAGCTAATCCTCCCTGGAAACACCCAAAGACACACCCAGAGGTGTGCTTTAATGATGGCCTTGCCTAATGATGTTCAATCAACTTGACAATGAAGAGGAACCATCACAAGCTCATGCCTTGTTGACTGGCTATCCAGACACATCGCTTTAAGCCTTGACATTGGATACTGCCTATATGTAAGACAAAAAGGCAATACTCCTGGGGGTTTGAACCTCAATCAATTATCAGTCAACTTGTAAACTTTTTCTTGTGCTTCCATGTCATAGCCATAGTGTTAAAGGAGTTAAGGCCAGAGCCTGAGCCTATCTATTGCTGACAAGCTAGGCTCAGCCACCTGTCCTTACAGGTCAATTAAAGGGAAAAGTAACGGTGAAAAGCTGAGAAAAGAGATGTATTCAGTGTGTCCACAGTGGGGAGAGTGGCAAATGAAGTGGTTAAGTGGTGCCCCAAGTCCATCATCCTGGGGTCTTCATATGAGGTTTGGGTTTAAATGGAAGGCAAGAGATATCCTTAGCTAAAAAGTTCTGTCAAGACATGGTCCCATCCACCATCGTGGTCTGGAGAGTGCTCACAAATCAGAATTGTGTGGAATCCTCCCCAGGAGACAAGCTCCCCCACTGACTGGCACCAGGACCCAGTCTTTTACTTTTCCCAGCAGGAAACCTGGGAAAACTCCAGCTCCTGGGATCCAATATTCCTACAGTCTGATAGCAAAGAGAGGGAGCAAGCGTCCTCTTAGAATATCTTCATTTCTTCTAGAATGGTTACAATATAAGTCAGTGTAGTAGTTAGAGTCGAACTTGGCAAGACCCAGTGACTTTCCATGGCCCAGTTGTTCAGCTCTCTGGGGTGGCTGAGTGAACTCACAGGAGCCACTGAACAGGCATGCGGGAGGAGGCTTGACTGGTACTAGTGATGGGTTCATTTTTGTAGCAGAGCCAGGGACTTCCAAGCTGCGTTGTACACTGGGTATGAACATGATGTGAAACCTGTTAACTGGGGGTAGACCCAGCTTTTTGCTTTCGTCATCTGACCTTCCTCATGGTCTCTCCTCTCTCTAAGCTTCTGTCTTGTCATTGTAATAAGGACAAGGTATTAACCACTTTGTGGAGAGTGAGTCCTGAATGGATTCTCATGTGAAGCGCTAGGCTATCACAGATATGAAAATTGCTGATATGTATTGATTCTTCGACAATGAGGTGCATCATGTTGCATAATTTAAAACAAGAGGAAAAAGAAATACTCTTTCGGAAAGCAAAACCAGAAGCTCAGTGATAATTGTGTGACATCTTCTAATTGTGAAAAATTTCATTATTCTACTCAAGATACCCAACCTAAGCCTTTTTGGATTGATCTGAGGGTATCCTAAAAGCTGGGTTAAAATGCTCCAGTGAGCTTCCAGCCCTTCTGAGACTACTCAGCTTCATCCCAAACTACTCAGGCACCTCACTGGTGTCACAGTTAGGGTGTGACTACGTCTCATAGGCCCATCTGTCTGAACGCTGCGTCTTTGACGAGTAGTGCTGTTCAGAAAGGTTGTAGACTCTCTCTAGAAGGTACAACCTCATGGGAAGGAGCGAGTCACTTGGGGTGGCCCTTGTGGTTTTATGCCCCCTCTCTGCTATCTGACTACAGACACACTGTGACCATACTTCCCACACCCCTGCCTCCAGCCCTTCCGGTCATGATGGATTCTATCTTTTCCTAAACCATGAGCCAAAATCAAGCCCCCTGAAGCTGCATTTGTCAGTTATTCTGTGACAGCAATGGAACGTGTGCATGGTGTGTTTTCTCCTCTGCAGCTTTCTCACAGAGAGTTGCTGGCCTCTCTCTGCTCCCCGCCATGTTACCCTTGTCTCTACTGCCCAGCAATGCAGGGCATGGATTTGGTTTCCACGTTCAGTGCTGACTTTGGAGTGGATCCCAGATCTCAGGACTCTATTCTAACAAAGAGGGGCTCAGTCCTGCTAGTTCTGTTCTACACACACCCTCTTTGAAGAAGGATGGAGAAAAGATACACTTAGTGCCCATTTGTGCAACTGTCCGCTGCCTGGAGATGGTTTTAGCTGCCCTGGGGAGATGCTAAAGCAACAGGATAATGAAGGAGAAATGTCTGAGACTGAACTCAGAGTTGATGGGATTTAATGAAGTGATGTTCATGTAGTGTCTGGCACCTAGTAGGTAGTCAATAATTAATACCTTCCCTGGAACACTGGAGAATTCAGTTATAAATAATTCACTTCTTCCAAGTTTACCTACAGTTATTTTTCACTTCCAGGCAAAATTTGGCAGTTGGATTAATCAAAATTTGCCATGCGTTTTCCTGAAAGTTGAAGTTTGATTTTTACAGAAAATTTTATCAAATGAATTCAGAACCATTGAGATTGCTGTTTATGAAGTTTCCCACCAGAGGGCACAATGGAAAAGCCAATGGCTGCTCAGCCATGGCAGTCAGGTCCTTTCCCTTGCAGGAGTGTCTCATTTTGTACATGTTGGTGTGGAAGCACAGCTTCCTTTCCTCCCTGGTGACAGTTGTCTCTGCCTTTTCAACATCCATCTTAATATAAGTCATACTCCACTCCTCAGGTCTAGGGTGTGATTGACTCTGAAATTCACATGTAATTTTATCTAAATAATTTTATCTAAATGGCTTTTTTACATCTGCTTATTAAAAAAGGCCCACGTCATCTTCCCAGCAGGCAAAGCAATCAGAACTTTGAAACGATTTCGAGATTTGAATTAGGAATAACACATGGAAGCGCCTCTGAGCACATTTGAAATCATCTTTGACTCTGAGTCACTTTAGAGACATCAAAACAGATTCTAGATTTACCAGATTCTGTGGTGCTATGAGTCTGGTTTATATGCAAATCCTTGAACTTTGAGAAAATTTAACATTCTTCCATATTCCAAACAAAATCTATCACCACCAAAATTTAAATATCTGTTCTTTAAATTTGAAGTCTTACATTTTGGGGGGAACTGATCTTCTATTGCTTCCTAAAACTGTGTGTTGGCTTAAGTTAGGGACAGTATTTCCAATACTCTGTCATTTTCAACTGCAGAAGTAAATGAGGATGAAGGCCACCACTAACTTACTCCACCCTTGGGTAACAGTAAAATCATCACCATATTCTTAAATTAAATTCTGTGTAAAGCACTTACTCCTAGGATGTGTTCTTCATTCTGTTTTGGAGGATTTACACAGTGGGGAACTCACTGCACAAAAACATTAAATCTAAACAAGAAAGAGGGAAGGAACTGAAAACAAAATTCTAAGGTATTATATAGTCAACACTTCAAGTCTGAGAATTTACAGTTTATGATCTTCTTTGCCTCCCCCCCCCACTTTTTTTCCTCCCTCCAATTTTGATAGGTCTTTTTAAAAAGCATTTACTTATTTATTATACACACAGCAGTCTGCTGGTGTGTATGCCTAGATCCCAAGACAGGCGTTATAGATGGTTGTGAGTCACCATGTGGTTGCTGGGAATTGAACTCAGGACCTCTGGAAGCACAACTAGCGCTCTTAGCCTCTGGGCCATCTCCCTAGTCCCTCTGTCCCCCTTTTAAAGAGAGAAATCAGAAAATATTTCCTTTAAACTAAAACTGCTTTTCTCAACTAACTCCTCTGCAAGCTGGTGGGTTTTTAGGAACTGTCTTATTAGAGAAAAATTAAACCATAAATTAAAACAGAAGGGTTAAATAGTATTTGATGTCAAAAATCAGAATTTATAAGAGGGGATTTTCTTTCTAGATTAGAATTTTTTACGCAATGACACATCGCAAGCACTCTATCCAGTCTCTTCCCTTCTATGGCGAATGTTTGTTTTGTGTAACAATTGCCAGGATCATTGTTTCAGTGGAGAAGAATGTATCCCAACACATGCTTCTTAAAGGAAGGCTGTACCATTTAACACTTCCCATCCTCTCCCTTTAGGGTGCTACAACCCTATTCTCAGTGTGGAAATTAGCTTTAACGGGACAAAGAACTCACCATAGACAAGGTAAAAGACACAAATTTGGTGTTTCTGGTGAACAATACGGTCCCTAAACAACATTTTATTTTATCTGTTCCCTGGCCCCACACTCTTCTTTTGTTATACTTAACAGACATAATTCTCTCAACTCTCAGAAAACACTGTAAAAGCTTGTTCTTAACTCTTGTAACCCCCAGCCTGGTGCTGGGAGACCCAGCACTGAGGTCATGCCTGAAACCCAACTCTCTCAGTCCTTTCTGGAAACTAGCATTTCGTTTCAACACAAACAGTCAGAGTTTCTTGAAGTCCAGCCACCTCAGCACACACATTCAACTGGAAAATTCCAGGTTATGGAGGAAATCAATTAAGTATCCAATGGTCTCACTTTTTCTTTGAAAATTGGAATAAAAAAGTTTATCTCAGAGTCTTTTTTAAGTCAAAAAATATTCTTGGGCTGCAAAGATAGCTCAGTGGTTAAATGCTTGCTCCACTTGCAATACCCAGCTCCTACACGATGGCTCACAGTTATACACAACATCAGCTCTAGGGGATCCAGTGCCCTCTTCTGTCTCCGTGGGCACCAGCATGAACATGGTTCACAGACATACATATAGGGAAAACACTCAAACACAAAATAGAAGCTTTTTAAGTATTTTGGAAAAAAATAACCATTTCTTGAAAATGTATTTTAGATACTTTTTTGATGATTTTAGTGAATTAAAAATTGTTTTGAAAAATTAATTAACCATCTTATAAACACTATTAACCTTAAAACCAAAAGATATTTTCTGAACCTAAAAATGTTGCCATGTCCTCTTTACCTAGGTGAATGACCCCACAAAGAGGAATTCTTTGAATCAACCCTCCTGTGCACTTCTCAAGCTCAGTGGGGGACGATTAACTAATTCAGCTAACGGTCTCTGCAAATTATTGCAATAAAATGGCACACTGAATGAAGGGCTTTTGGTTGGGGGTGGGTTGTGAGACAGAGTCTTGCTATTTTGCATAGGCTGACCTCAAACTCACTATGTAGCCTAGATTGGCTTTAAACTCTGAGTCATCCTCCTGCCTCAGCTTCACAAGTTCCGTGTCTCTATGTCTACATCTAGAGTTAACATTTTTATGTTAAACAAAATGACCCAGTTTTTATTGTCACAGTGAACAGTTCAGAAGCTTTTCTCTCCAATCCCCGTGAATGTTCCTAAATGCTGATGTTGAGTTTTGTAGGGAATCCTCCAGGTCAGATAATGCTCAGCTCCCTGGGCACACGGGTCTGCGCACAACACTGAACTAAGTTCAGGTCCCCTTCTGGTATGATCCTGACAGGTCCCCGTATGCTATGGTTTTAACTGACCTTGGCACATGCTCATAATTAAATCACACAAAGACTATTAACACTATTCAAAAAATTCTACAGCAAATTTAAATAGCTATGAACAACTCAATCTTTAATTTCATGGAAACTTAAAACAAAAAAATTTCCATTTCATCCTGAATATGGAATCAGAGCATGTGTTTTGGACTGACATTGTGCTGGCTAAGCATGTTCCTTGTAACTTATCCTTCTGGAATCCTGGGAGGGAGGAGAGAAGAGGGTGGGTGGAGATTATTTGACAACCATTAAGAAGATACCTTAAAAGTAGTTGTGTTTTTCTAATATGATAGATGGAAAATTAGTTAAATTTGGAAGGAAACGAAGAAAAACATTTAGGGTGGTTTTGTGTTTTTTCCAACAGAAAACCAATTTCCTTCCCCCTAGAAGTTCAGTGGACATAGTCAAGCTGAACTGCAGGTCAGTGGAAGCGACGGATCAGTTGAGTCTAAGGAGAGCTTAGAGACGGCTCCTGAAACGTGTAATTTGGGCGGTAATTGAGCATGTTAATGTTAGCCAACCGGCATGCTCCGTGTATGTAATTTCCTTTAGAGGAACTAAATTCAGTTTTGAAACGTTTGAGAACATGGTGTTCTGTCACTGATGCTAGACTCTTAGTAACATGAGGTCAAATTCTAGCCTCCACGACAAGCAGCTGAAGTAAAATGGGCTACACCCCGTTTCGAGACTGAAGGTGCTGTGACTGAGGGCAGACTTGCACACAGATGCACACACAGCACATGTGATTTTACTGCGTATCACACCTCTCATAAGTCTCAAGTTTTGTTCGGTTCTGTTTGGGGTGACTGATTTGAAGAGCAGGTTTCAAGGGTGAGTAGGCCTTTAACTCTGTTGGGAAAACACTTGCAGAGTCAGAAACGTGAACAAACGGTTATCCTCCACTTTGACAAATATTAACAGCATTTTGGGAAGGAACCGGACCTCGGTGTTTGTATCCGTACAGCAGATGAATGTTGGCCCTGACTCTCTCTTATAGTTATAAAATGAAAATCCAGTGAGCTGCACAAAAACACTGCTTGTGTGCAGAGGGCAGAGGGCTGGGCAAACAGCACCTTTTCTGTGGTTCTGACCTGCACTGCCTTCCCTTAGACACAGGGAGACCAGGAGGGAAATTAATCTCTCAAGCCTGAGCCATGCACAGTAAACACTCACGTTCTTCCGAATGAGTTTCTCTCTGCTTTCCACTCTGCTAGGATAATGTTTCCCTCTTTCTGCACTCCTAATTCCCCTCCACTGGGATAAGGCTGTAATTGTATTTAGCCCTGTGCGGTGCGGTGTGAAATAATCAGGTCATTGATTTCTGCGGAGGCCCTACAAGAGCTACCGTTTCGCTGCGGATTAACAGTGGCATGGTCACATTCGTGTAAGCTGTTTATCTTTACGTGGAAGAAGCCAAGTTTTGCCTAGGAAAATGAGGGCTTGGTGATAGAATACCAAGTTACTAAAAAAAATCAATAGGAACAAGGAAACTTTGAAAGAGAAGTGGCAGAGAGACTCAGCAGCGATTAGCAGGGGGTGTGGAAGGAAGGGGATGCTGTCACATTGCTTGGCACCTAAGCTGTAGTGAAGGTACAACCTGTAAAAAGATGCTCTGAATTACAGTTAATTAAGGATCAGCAATACAATAGACTACGTCCCAGGCCGCTCTCTCATCTACTCATGACCTTGTCAGTTGTGCAGTTTGGAGAAGACGCAAGTCTCGAGAGAGTTAATATCCATTCCTTAGTAGAAAGGAACTAAAGGGTTAAGTGTGAGCTTTTGAGCAAGCGTGGTACTCAAAGCAGGTATAAACGATTGAGAAAAAGACCAATTGGGAGGCGAATTAATGGAGACTTTCCAAGCAGCCGTGGAGTCCAGCTTCTAGTGCTGGTCTCACAAGGCCAGATGTCAGGACACAGAAGAAGTGGAAAAAGACCATCACACAAGAGATTCCATCTACAACAGGCCTAATGACTTTGGGGAGTTCACTTACCTAAAAGGGAGCCAACTTTCAACCAGTATGGGACAGAGGGCGCCGTGGAAAATATGTTATACTCTATATTAAGAAAGGGACCATATAAAATATTTATAATACAGAAATTCTGTTTTCAAAGAACAGGTTTTTTTTTTGTAGTTTTAGGTTTATAAAGAGTAGAACAGGAAGGATTCTAAATATGATCATATCCCCTGAGGCTGGTCTCACTGTGCATCTTGCACTATCTGGTCCACTTGTTACAGCTTCCAGCCTAATGCTGATACATTACCGCTGACTAAAGCTCATAACTGACGCTAGGATCTGCTTTGTGTCTTATACATTCTATGTAGGTACTTCATCTCGAGATTCCTTGAGTTTCTCTTATAAATTAATGAAATGTTTGGCATAAGTCTATAAAACAAATTAGAAGATCTCTCAAAACACTTTATAACTTCCTTGCTATTGCACCAAAAATTAGAAAACCATTCTAACAAAGCAACATTGGGACATTTTTATAGAAGTAAATATATGCTGCTTTATATTGAGGGAAATCTTGAAGATCAAGTGAGTTTGCTACAGTGAAAGTGTGCAAGGCACTGGTTGACACGCAAAAAGTTTTTAAAGAACGCAAGAAAATGTCAGTGCTGTACTTTATAATTTCTCTTTTAAATTTTGTTTTGTTTGAGGCAGGGCCTCAAGTAGCCAAGCTCTTTAACTGTCTATGTAGCTGAAGATGACCTTAAAGTTTTGGCCCTCCATTCTTTGATTTATAAGTTCTAGATCACAGGCCAGGGCTACCACACCCTGCTTTGTATTTAAAATCTCTTTTATGTGGTAGAATTTACTTGAAGAGAGACAACAAATGCACTCTTAGTACACCAAGAAAACCATTGGTTAATAGCCTCAGAAAGTACTAGAACTTGCAAGAAAAGTATAGTTAAATAGAACAAAATCACCCTTACATTTTACAGGCAGGAGAGGCAACTGAAAGGCAAGAGGTTGAGAGTCCTACAGAAACACAGACCTGAGGCACCTGCTTTCTAACAGCGGTGACCTTCAAGAGTGCATTTGCTCATCAATGCTGAGCAATGACATCACCATTGTAGTCGTGACTCCCTTGATCAAGTGGGTTGCCTATAGGAAATGATCTTTCCACCTGTCTCTCAAGCAGTGAAGATTCACAGGCAAGAGTGAAAGAGGCCAGTAAACCTCTCAGAACTGTAGTTAAGATTGACTTCTAGTCTTTTTATTGGGACCATTTGAATTTAATGACATCGGAATGTAATTGCTAAGTCAGGTTGAATGCTTCCCACACCTGAAGTGCTAAAACCCGTGGACCAGAACACTGAATGTGTTTCCCTGTGATGCTTCTCTGTGCCAAGCTAGCAGTGTTCTACCAATTATCTCCTCCATAATGTACACACACTATTATGCCTAGACAGGAGTCGTACAAATCCTGTGGCTGTGAATCATAAAATCAGCTGATTTGGTTTAGTTTTCGTGGTTTCTGAATACTATGGATTAAATATTGGTTGAAATTATTTCCATGTTTATAGTCTGCATTTAGTAAATCCTAAGAAAATTATTAAATTTGGGAACGTGGAACATTTTAGTGTCAGTGGGAGTCGCCTTGGGTCCCTTGTGAAGATGCAAACATGGGCTCAAGAGGTCCGGGCACCACCCGAGACTGCGCATGTCTAACAAACTCCTGATGCTGATGCGTTGGAGGTTCAAGGATGCAATTTCACTTCCATGTATGGGCTTGACATACTCCAGAACCAGTGACATTTCATAAAAGCCACTAAACCATCGGAGCCTTGGGTGCCTGCCTTCAAAGGGGCAGCCAAGGACAGAAACAACTATCTGCGCTCATTCTGGTGAGATTAAAACGAGACAATGAAGAGAGAATGCTCAGTTAGGGCTAAGCACTCAGAAGACGCGCCCAGAGCTAGAGGAAGCCACTTCTCTTTTTTTTTTCCCATCTGTTTGACAACGAGGGCATGTAGAGCACTCACATATTTCCACTGATTCTGTTCTCATTGGCAGTTTAATTACTGACCCCTGAAAAGTAAGGGCAATAGAAGGTCAGCCTAGTAGGAAGCACAGGGAAGAACGAGGAGGGCTACTGTGTGAGACTCAGACTGCGATGTATTTGACCGTCAAACCAACAGTGAGAAGGTTGTGTGGTCTGCTTCTTCCTTGGGATTCTAGGCTACTTGTCTGCAAGGGGTGGGGGAGCGCAAGCGAGTGAGCACGGTCCGGTCTGATGACTTGTGGATCTATGGAGACAGCTCTCCAGGAAAACCATTAATGCATTACAGCTCTGCTTTAGTCCAGAAAGAAAAGGGAATATAAAAGCTGGGGACAGTGGTGGGGGCATCACTTAATTTGCATTAAGGGGTGTGCTCCTATCATAAGGCTTCATATGTGGCAGCAGGGTCCTATAGCAAAGCTTCGTACAAGTCTCAGTTTTCATATATGGAAGGCTCTTAGCAGGAAATGTGCTACGTGTCACACTAATGATAAATCAGGTATCCAGGCTTAGAGACAGCTTTCAGAGAAGGTCAGTCCTCCGGGCACAGAGGCAGTCTTCAGATAAGGTCAGGTAGAGAGCTGGACGCCTCGCTGGGGAGGGAGTCCGCCATGTTGCTGACCTTCGGAGAGAGCTGCCAGGCCAAGGTAGATTGCAACCTCCGACCAGCAAGGCCTCCCAACAGGTTGAAGTCAGAAATTTATGTTTGATGAGGATGGCCTTTATTTCTCTTCACCTGAACACGGCTCACATTGCCCCTAGGGAAGCACCAGAATCAAACTCTAGCACTTCCTGCCTGTTCTCTTACTATCTACCATGGCTTTCTTATGCTTGTCTACATAGTCTTGCCAAAGGGGGAGGGGTGGCTCTTTAAGAGTAGTCTCCAACTACGACCCTCCGACCCTCCGACCTCCGGTCAGCTGAGCCATATCTAAACTTCAGAACACAGGTGTCAAGATGTGGCCTGGCACTGCCTCCCCACCATGGTTAACTGCTGTCTGTCCTCTGGCCTCCTTGAATAGCAGCCATGAGCGCTCTGCAGAGCTGCTGCTGGCCTCTGCTGGGGTGTCTTATCTGATAGGATATCCACTCCTGGATCCCTGTTTGGCTTTCTCTGGAGCAGTGTAAGGTCTCAGGTCAGCGGTCACATCCCCAGAAGCCTCTCTCGTCCCTGGCGTGTTTCTGAAGCCCTACTCCTCTGAGTACATGCCCAAGTCACAGTCAAAAGTCACAGCCAATCATGACACACGCGAGGCAGCCCATTTTCGTTACGCCAGTCAAGCAGTCAGAGGGTGGAGGTCTCCTGACAACTTTAAGAGGGAACCAAAAACTCCCCAGGAGAGCCCTGCTTAAACCGCTGAGTCATGGAGGCTGTTTGAAGACGCCGATAATTGGAAGTTGAAGGTTATTACATGGAATAGAGATGAATATAATCTCCTTTATTTTTTCCTACTTTTTATCCGAATGTGTGTGTGGGGGTGTGTGTGTAAGCATTACTACATATACTGTAACTTTTCTATCAAATTTTTGTTAAATGAGAAAAAAAAACAGATTTAACATTTTAGGGTGCTAGAGGATAAGAGAAAGGCTTGGGCTATTTCATTTACTAGGGATCCCTAGCTAGAAGCCTTCAGCTACATCGCTCTATGGAAGGGCTCTTCCGACAAAACCTCACTCAGGATGCTTTTTAATAATTTACGCACTTTTCTTTCATGATTAGACACTGCTCTTGCTCCACCCCAGCACTTTTCCATAACATCCTTCAGTGCTTCCAATATTTCTTTTGCCAATTTGGAGTCAGATTTCACTTTTCTTTGGGAGTTCTTTTTTTTTTCTTGTTTCCTGGCTCCGGCAGTTTTAGCTCCAGCACCACGCAGGCAGCAGGGGAATGAAACTAGAACATCCATGTGTGCTCTCTGCCACCTCCGAATTGCCCCTCTGATGTTCCCCATCGTCTCTTCCTCCCACCTTTTGTTTCTCTCCCCATCCGTGCCCCTCTCCTCTCTCCTGCCAGCAGCAGAATCTGTGCCTGCTTCGATATGGAGAGAAGGAACCACCCTGCCACAGCCTGTGCAGTCGCTCACAGATTAGAGATCATGTTTCTTACTCAACTGTGTCTGGGAAGGGATATGTTTGTTTTCCCCCTTGATACCAGAGATAGCTACTCCAAGCAGCTCAGAATCCAGAGTAAATGAACGCAACCGTGAGGCCCAGGCCTGGTAGCCGGGCCCAACAGGCCTCCCTGAGCTACTTTCAAAGTCCAAGAGGGAGAGCAGTCCAGATGGTCTCAAGAGGTGGAGAGGAGGTGGCTGACAAGAAAGGACCCGGAGAAGCGAAAACAAAGAGAAGTGCGGATGGAGGAAAGAGGGAAAACAGGGGCTTTGGGACTTGTAAGAGTGAACCTGGGGATCCTGGCAAACCCTCCCTTGGCACTTGTGCCTCTCTACTGCTGCCTGCCAACCCCAACTGTTCTCATCAAAACACACAGAGGAAAAGAATAAAAGAAGAGTTTCCCAGGATTGGAAATGAACCGCAGGGTAACAAAGCGGAATTCTCTATGCCCATTAAATAGCTCCTTCTCCTTATCCCTTTCATGTTCTTGTTAACGTAGTTGATACATGCAAGAGGCTATACAGAAGATGCATTATACATCATAATAATATACTAGATGGTGTACCTGGGGAAACGCCAGCTTATGACTCAGTACATTGTGCTTAATATATATTTCCTTTGTGTTTCTTTCAGTGTCTTTCTTGCCTTTTCCTCCAAGAACTGATCATGGCACTGGATTCTGTGTTTTTAGTCCCTTACTTAATACACGTTTGCACACATATCTTTACATCCACATGTGCATGTCTTCATAGTATTCAGTGTTCATCAGTAACAAACAATGATGCTATAGCAAATGTGCCCATTTCACATAGTATTCTTGAGATTCATCTATGCCGTCATAGATAACGTTACTGCTTTTCCCTGCTGTGATTTTTTTATATTGTGATTTTTTTAAATTTACTTGTTTATATGCCTACTGATGGGGTCTAAATTGTATCAAGTTTCTACTTGACCACTGAAGCCACAAATCTCCTCATGTACACACTCTCTCTTCTGTGTGTGTGTCCATGGGGATCCGTAAGAAAAATATAGGATATGTAGTTATGTACAAAATACAATTTTAATAAATGTGAAATGTTTGTATATTCATAAATATATTGTAGTAAATTTAGATGAACAAATTAAGAACTAGTGATTTCTAAAGAATAATATAGCCGGAGTCTTTCTGTATAAAGTACTAAAATCTAAGAAGCTGAGGTAACTAAGACTAATCAGTAGTAGTCAGTTATGGACATAGATTATGGGTCATTCCAATAGAACTGAGAGCTAAGAAATCCAGCGAGCAATACCTGGAAGAAACGCAAGGCTAGCTAATAAACGGTATCCCCCAAATCAGCTGTACACTTGAGATGAAAAATTTAACTGGAAACCTACTGTCAACCAGAACCGAAACTGTTGCCCCAGTGAACTCACTAGAATCAGCATATGTTTAGAGTAGTTAAGAGAAAGGTACCGTAGGAGTTATTGGCAGAGGAGGGCTTATTAAAAAATGCATACAAAACAGCTAAGCGCTCTGCAACCTGAGAGATGCACTTGCAAGCCATGCAAGTGAGTGCAGATTAGGCCACATGCAAAGAGCTCGAAACAGTTTGTGAGAAATGGACAAAGCAGCTCAGGTGGAAAAAGGGATTGTAAAGGCACAGCCACCCAACAATCAGAAGGTCACACGTGACGGCCACGCTGCAATTTCACTGTACCTTTTGGATTGTGAAACATTAAGAGGAAAAAAATGGTAACATGACTTTGGAAAGTGGTTTTGATGTTATTTTGTGAAAACCTGAGTGGTTATTTTAGATTTACAACCCTTCACTTCCACGCCTCAGTCGACAGGACAGATGGCCATTAAGTCTGGGAACAAAAATGCATAATAACTACTGTATTGTCACTTCCTTCCCACACAAGATAAAGCGATAGTATGTGTATTTCCAGACTTTATGGCTGCTCTCAGTGTATTCTGAAGAAGTCTTCAGTCTTAACTAAATACAGACTCCCATAAAACCCTAACTGTGGCAACTATGTCTTTGCCTGGACGTTTAGAAAACTAAGGTTCTTTTCCTTTTTCTTCCATACGGATTGTAGCTCCCTGAAGGATCTGATGAAATGGGGAGATCTGTGCAGGCTCTCGCCTATAAAAATTCACAGCTAACTCAAAGACCTTCACTCCTCCCTGAAGCCTTTGTGCATGGCCGCAGGGTTCCTGTTGCTCAAGTTGAGGGCTCATCTCGAATTTATTCCCTTCCTAGGGTTAGTGTTTAAAGACACAAATAAGCATTAGCTTTTTCCCTCTGAGCTGCCAACTTCACATTTAGCTTCTCAGGGACCAATGTGCCCCTTCTTTAGGGCTAAGGAGTCAGTATTTGGGGGTTGCTGGGACTCAACCTATCAGTAAATCTAAAGGTCCCCAGGTGAGTCGCATGTCTTCTCAGAGGGCAGCAACAAGCATCCATGAGGCCCCGGTCAGGATTGTGTCTCCTTGGCAAGACTGCCGGGCATCTTAATATTCTGTGTATATTAAGGATGCCTATGGGGAAATCAGTCCTGAGGAATGTTGGCATGCATAATGTAAACAACCTCATATTTATGAATACAGGTTGTCCCGGGTGAATTATCAAGAGTCCAGTAACATTAAAAACGTAAAGTATATTCTAGCATCCTTCTAGCTGCCTCCAGTGAGAGACGGATGGTTTGGTTTCTTCTACGCAATCATATTTACAGCTAATTCTTAAATACCCAGATTTCATAATCATTAGCTCTAATGATAAATGTATGAACTTGAAATCACTGGCGTTCTAGTCTACCAGGCAGGTGCAGTAACTCAATGTAGAACGCGAGTACTGTACCGAGTGGTATTAGGAGGATAAGGGACTGCCAGGAGTATGCACTCTGGGGTCTGGCAGGCTCTACCATTCACTACTATTTGATTACTGCGTAGCTTTGAGAAAGTCTCAGACTTGGCAGCCTTGTACACAAACATAAATAACAACAGCGGTTATCTCGTGAGGTTATTATGATGATGAAATGAGATGACATGTGTGAAAAGCTTATGTCATCACCTGGCATAAGAGAACAAATTCAAAATGCTAGCTATTCTTTCTATGAATATTTCTGGTATTGTGCAGCTGGTTTAAATCCTTCACCAACAGAGAAACTAAAGCGAATACTCGTCTCATTGCTCTTCTAAAAGTATCTTGGGCCAGCAAGATGGCTCAATGAATAAAGGTGCTAGTCGTCAAGTCTACCAACCACGATTCGATCCCTGAAATTCACATGTTGGAAGAAGAGACTAGAGCCATGGTGTGTGGGAGTCTACACACACACACACACACACACACACACACACACACACACAGTTTAAAGTTTAAATGAAGTTATGCCACCTGGGGTGATAATATTCTACTCCAAAAGCCATAGACTACCAAATAAAAATCATCATAGTCGGAGGCAAGGGAAACTTCCTTTTGAGTTATTGGTCAAGGAGGGGAGTCTAATAGACACCCCATAAACAATACAGGCAGTACTCTGTATTTTTGTTGCCTCCTGGAATTTGAAGGTAAGTCTCTATTGCTGAAGATAGCACATACTTTAGACACAGGAACTGAATGATTCAGCTGGGTCTGATGTGGAAACCTTCCTAAGGATGAGCTCTTGTAGTACCAGAAGGTGCTATGCAGGATTCCAGAGAAGAACAGTAATCAATAGCCCCAACTAGCTGTGAAGCCTTGATCCACAAGAGTGACCAGGATGGCAAGATATTCAGGGTACAATAGTGGCACTTATATCTTGGGGGTAACCAAAAACTTTTTTATTGCTCAATAGGACGGAATTAATGCCTAATACTGTACACCTAGTTGACTAGGCATGGTTGGAGACGTCATGGTCCATAAAGGAGAATCTACTCCTCTTTCTTAAACCATTTCCCTAATCTAATGTAACTTCTAAGTGCGTTATAAATACTTAGCCTTACACCCACAGAAGAGTATAGCTTTCTTTCCTCATCAAAGCAGCTTGGATTTTACAGCGAGTGGAGATCTTTATAGAAATCTACAACTTGTCGAAACCCAGCGAACAACTGACTGTGGGCTGCACAAGCCCAGCAAGTAAATCCACAACAGGACTCGTACACTTGAGGCTCAGGGAAGTTTGTAGAACATGGGGTGGAAAGACTGTAAGAATCAGAGGACTAGGGCGTCCACTGCATCTTATGATGAGACACCAAACCCACCAAACCCATAATCTCAAAAATATGGTCATTTAAATAATGTCTACACAGTGACAACACCAGTTAACACACCAACGTGAATGGAGGGAATCTCACAGGCCACACCTCTGGGTGGAGAGCTACGTGCAATTAGTGGCTGCTGTTAGAAAGAGATTCAGTCTTCTCCTTGGACAAGCCCCTGATAGGTTATCCAATCCCCAGTGGTCAGTACTAAACACAGATACACATGAGCAATATAAAATGGGGGCCAGGCAGTGGTGGCGCGCACGCCTTTAATCCCAGCACTCAGGAGGCAGAGGCAAGCAGATCTCTGTGAGTTCAAGGCCAGCCTGGTCTACAAGATCTTGTTCCGGGACAGACTCAAAAGCTACAGAGAAACCTTGTCTTCGAAAAACCAAACCAAACCAAAAAAAAAAAAAAAAATGGATTCAGCAAGTTATATCTATCTATTCATATGTACATATATGAAAGAAAGATGAGGTCATGAACTTGGGAGAGAGATGGGGAGACACAGGAGAAGCTGGAGTGGGGAGGGAGTTTTAAAAGATGTAAATATGGTACTTGTGTATAAAATCTTAAAAAAAATTAAAAAGAAAGCAGCCTGCAAGACTTTTGTGACTCCTATTACGTATGGTTTAAACAAAGAGCGCAGTTTTGAAGATCTTCCGAGAACTACACTTTTCCTCAAATCACTACTTAAATTTTCGGTTATGTACATAGCATCCATTAGAAGAAGTCAAGTACAGTGAAATACACCTTGAAGCTCAGCTCTTGGGAAGCTGGAGGACTGTGACAAGTTCGAGGCTAGACTTTTCTACAAAGCAGATTCCAGGCTAACATTGGCTAACCTGAATGGATTACACAGTGATCCTCCCCTGCCCCCCATTAAATCTTAATTGCAGTAAGTGAAAATGACCATATGTCTTAAATTGGAATATTCTGGGAAAAGCTATATCATGCACACCATACATGGTTCCTTCTACTTTTTATGGACTATTTCAGATCTAAGAAAAAATAGAGGTTTTTAAGAAATTAAAGTTTAAAATGTAAATATATGTAAATATACATAAAATTAGATGTAAAAAGGGAACAGGATATTAATGAAAACTAATTATGCTATAATTAAGTACTGTCTAGTTGTTTTGAAACTTCATCCATTATAAAACTCAGATCCCCATAATACAAAAACCATTAAAATTGATGTTTGCTGTGACCTAACAAATACATGTCGAGAGGCCATATATCTCAGAACCCTCTGTGAGTCTGGCACGGTGCCTAGGGGTGTAGGGAGGTCAAGAGCTACACTCTGCTGGGTCAGGAGCTAAGCTTTGGAGTTCTGTCTTGACCATGGCCCTGCTTCTCACTGATGATAACAGTGGCCTAATTAGTCAGCCTGTCAAGATGCTTTCTCTTCAGACTGAGAAGATTTAATGACGTTCACTGATTTTTAAGGCCCTTACCAGTTTCAAAATTTGCATATTGAGCTCCTGCATACACACACAGGTCATGAAGGCCTCCCAGAACCTCTCTGTGAAGGACCAGGTGCACTGTACTTGTCAGGTCACAGGCAGGTTAAGGGCCACTAAGAGTCTACATGTGATGAGTTTTCACTCACGCAGGCTTCCACTGGCAGCTAAAATCTCCAGCTGCTGCCCCACCTTAGCCATGCTATGCATTTTCACAGACTACAGAGATCAGTTGTTCTAACTCTAACTAAACAAGTGTTCATCACAGACTCTCCCTGCTATCGGGTTTGTTCGAGGAGCCCTGAACACCTCCTCGGCTTTGGCGGGTACACACAGAACACCTCATAAGAGAAAGGCTGGAGGCGAGACTGGTGTGTACGCTCAGCATCACTTTCTTGGTTAGAGTATTGAGAAATGCAGAGAGTAAAACAATAAATAAATAAACAAGCAAACAGTAGAGTTGGCACGTCTCCCGGTTTAAGGCGGGTACATCATCACAGCCACAACAGCTGAGATTATCTGCAGAGGATTATCATTTTCATGTCAGAGTAGACTAGACACAGTTTACCGTGTTGGACCTTATTTTGCTTTATGGTGAGCTGTCTGCCAGAGTCGCTGCAGTTAGACTTTGGACCAGTGGCGTAACCAATAAATATACTGAGAAACAAAATAGCTCAGATTCTACAGAGCGGCAACCACAAAGTCACACCAGCCATTTACAATTCTGCTGGAATTTGAGTTACCTGCTTCAAACTCCTTGCTCATAAATTTCCCTTTAGAGGAAAAGGCTTGGCATATCATCACTGCTACATTTCTGTCAAATATAGGTAAGGACTAAAAAGGTGATGGAAAATGCATTGAGACCATATCTATTACTCAAGTTAAATAGGAATGTGGTTGGCTTTTCATAACTCAGGCCAAGTGGGCCATACACCCTAAATCCGAAGCACACACTCACAGAGAAAATCCAGTCATCTAGTAGCAGTTTGGTGTGCTCTGAAGCCTTATGTTTGTCAGGAGATACAGAAATGTTGGACCAGGGCTGGAAGAAATCTAGGAAGATGTGATGTCTGAGGATGTCTGGTACTCTGTGGTGGGAGGCTTGCCTAACATGTTAGATCCCACCATGGTAATTCAACAAAACAGCTACAACACAAACCAAGTAAAACAAACCCAAATGAGATGCACCAAAAGAAAACACACTTGGTCCAAGAAGCAAGAGTCCAGGACTCTAAGATCCTGTCCCAGACTGATGCATTCCAGCCACCAAGAGCTCAGGTTCCAAATGTCACTTACCCTATGACCACACAGGAGATGGCTGTTCCCAAGAAGGCGTATGTTAAAATGGATCCCAGGTTTTGAAAAAAGTGTCTCTGGGGAGAAACAGAAAATACTTCATAGAGTACATCTGTGTTTCTTACTGAAATAGGACGTAAGAATAAGTCTGGCCCCTCACAGCCTCCCCTTCTCTCAGTATTAAAGCAAATCTTATAACCTCATCCTGAGATTTACTTCACCTGAGTATGAAGCTTAGCAAGTGATCTCTCCACAAATAAGGAGAAAAGAAAAGCAACAGCAACAAAAAAAAAATCTGAATGATGACAGCAGGGGAAAGATAACCCACAGAACCACCTAGAGCCCAGAAGAAGGAACAGGCTGGGCCATGAATGGTCAGGGCTCTGGGACAATTACTTAATCGAGACACAGTTGTCAAGAAGGGTTTTGTAGAAACAACACCTTTAACTTTAAAAATATTATTCTAAGAGACTTCAATGACATCTGACTTTTATAGAATAGTCTGCGTTCTCCTCGCCACACATCTTCTGGATTACAAGCAAACACTAAAATCCTAACTAAATAAACACTTCATGACTCGAATATGAAAAGATGTCTAGCACTGATGTAGGGTCTGATGAAGGATGACCCGCGAAAATCTAATCAGAATCCTTGCAAATGCTTGCTTAGGGATACTCCCTTCCAGACTGAGTGAGAGCTGAGTAGCCAGGGTTGACAGCAAGAGGGAGCCCGGAGTCCACAAAACAACAACAAAGTCCCCTCCAGGTCTGTAATGAAGAAACTGCCTGACTGCAGGGTATGGTATTCAGAGCCCTGGGGGTCTCCAAGGTGGTGACTAGGCAGCAGAGGGGTGGCGTGTTCCCTCTGTCCCGTTCTGTGACACAGCACTAGCCACCTAAGTGAATTGCTAACCTGTGACAGGGACAGTCAGCCTGTGCCCAAGAACTGCCAGACAGGAGCTCAGAGACTGAAAATTGTGGCTCTCTCTGTGAACAACCACAGTCTTCCTGACTCTGCTCCCTGGTAACAGCCCAGTGGCAACTAGAATGTGAGCGCTTGGGACACAGTCATCTAGGCTAACATTGTCCAATGATCGAATCGCATAGGTCACGTATGCGTTGACAGATCTCCTAAAGGGGCACATTAAATAAACCTTTAAAAGATGAAATGGAGCTTGTTAATGTTCTGTTTAACACAGTAAATTCCTAATGCTATAGTTTCTTTATGAAATCAATATAAAACATTACTGAGATGATTTTCATTCTTTTTTAAAATGCTAAGACTTTAATATCTAGGGTACATTTTGCATTTACAGCAAATCTCACTTTTAGACAAGCTAAAACCTGAGCCCTGGGCACAGGTTTAACAGAGTTAAAAGAATTCTGAGAATGTCAGGCTTGAACAGTTACTACATGATGCTGTTCCTACTGAATTGGAAATCCCATAATATATAACTACTTCTTATTGGTGCTGGCCAAATTCTCTACTTAATGGTAAAAGAGGGGTCGCTGCTTCAGAGAGGTTTACCTTCTTCAGACTGTATCCTGCATGAAATATAATGGGAGGCAGTAAAACGTTGAAGAAGATTTCTGGGTCAAATGTCATCTGCCAAAGAAAGACATAAGCAGTTAGACATGTGTTTACAAAACAGGTATAATACTTTTGCAAAGGTTGTATGAAGGTTATATTGACATGCTATTAAATTAGCAAAGATAAAAATAAGAAAAGCTATAAAATTGGAAATTTATAAGTACACCATCCTGTAAAATAATATTTAAATCTACAATGCAGATTTTTTTCATCCTGGTGCTAACAATAACACACAAAAGTAAATATCGATAAAATTTCTCTAGGAAAGAAATGTGTTCTTTTAACTTAATTGTCTTTCTTAATTTTATTTTATTATCCTAGTTTTCACTATACATCCAGAATAACCTTGAACTCACAATCCTCCTGCCTCAGCCTCTCTAGTACTGGGATTATAGGGTAGGCATCACCATGCACAGCTCATTCCTCATAATATGAACTCAAGTGTTTTTAATTATATTTCACTTTTTTTTCTTGGTTAAAAAGCTGTAATGCTCAAGTTTTTAGCTGTTGACAAGGATTTAAAGTAGTTCCAAAATAAAAGAAACTGAAATTTGGTCTTCATTTTCTCTATTTTATTCTCCTCCAAAGTTTAAAATATATTTCCAAACTGAAGAAAACATGTTTGAAAATGAAAATGCATTTTCTAGCATTTATACCTTGCTTTCTACTTGTGTTAAAATAAACTTAGCCAAAAAGTATGATATAATGTGATCTATAATGAAATGAGATGTGAGAATTTTTGAATCCAGTCTCTGCTGTACATGTGACATTTTGCAGAGCGCTCATTTGACTTCTCAAACCATCCTACACTAATCCTCATCTTCCCCTCTCTCCCTCTTCTTCCCTCTCTCTGTCCCCCCCCCTTTCTTTCTCTCTCTCTCACACACACCACTCACTTCATCCCTAAGACCCACTTACCTTTAGGATTTTCATCCAAATCCCTCAGACACCCCTCTGGTGGGGGTTACATATCAGATATCCTGTATGTCAGATACTTATATTATGATTCATAACAGTACTAAAATTACAGTTATGAAGTTTCAGTGAAATAAATTTATGGTTGGGTCACCATACCTGAGGAACTGTGTTAAAGAGTCGTGGCACTAGAAGCATTGAGAACCACTGCTCTGGAGACTGTCACTAGGTGTGAAGGCAGACAAAACTGACTGATCAAGATCCCTGTTAGCTAAACTGACCAACAAGCTTTCCAATGGACAGAGAGCTGTTGAAGAAATCTGGGTTGTGACACCCATTATTTTTGAAAAAGTTAGCCTAGTTCTACCAGAGTTTATACTTTATAATTCATTCTTGGTTCTTAAGACATATTTCCTTTGTTTTAGAAATTCAGTAATAGACAACATTAATAATTTCTTTTTTTTTAAGTCTCCAAGCTTCTGGATTTTAATGTATGAAAATCAAGGCAGTAAATCAAAAGGCCCCATCTCAACCCTAATCCCTTATGATAGAGAATCCTAGGTTGCCTACGATAGTTGTAAAAGAGTGTGGGCCCTAAGAACCAGGCTACCTAGGTTCAAATCCCACCTCCTTGGCCTGGGTGGCTGTTCACCTTCCTGGTGCCTTAATTTCTTTATTGTACAACAAACCCAATAATATGTTGTGTGCAGATAAAGAAGTCAGAAGAATTCAGTGATGTCACCTGTAAAGCCCTACACCACAACCTGGCACCCAGTTAGCAGTTTCTAGGTGTTTTATTACTAATAAAATATGACTAAGATTTTTTCATGTAATGAGCCTATAAGAAGGTTCAGTGGGTGTCTTAGTGAGGATTACCATGACCAAAAGCAATCTGGGGAGGAAAATATTTATTTGGCTTAGGCTTCCACATCACTACTCATCATCAAAGGAAGTCAGGACAGGAACTCAAGCAGGGCAGGAACCTGGAGGCAGGAGCTGATGCAGAAGCAAAGGAGGATGTTGCTTACTGACTTGTTTCTCATGGTTTGGTCAGCTTGCCTTCTTATAGAACCCAGGACCACTAGCCCAGGAATAGCATTACTCACAATGGACTGTGTTCTCCTCCATCAGTCATTAACCAAGAAAATACTCTAACAGCCTGATCTTGTAGAGCCATTTCCTTTTTTTATTCCTTTATTCTATTCAATTAACTTTTTTATTCATTTTACATACCACGAGTTGTGGGAACTCTTTCAGCCAATATCCTTTAAGATACTGGCCCAATTTATGTGTGATCTCATGTACTATGAATGCAAACAAAAAGCATGCACAGCCCTCTTTGCAGCTGGATTTGGTTCCAGTTCCTGGCGCACAGAGAGGACTGCAGAGCTCTACCCTTATTGTGAGTTTATCCCCAGATAAGTAAACCTTAGTTATACTCCATTCCAGGCTATTGTGGATCTCTTTAGTATGACAAGAAATTGGTGCCCAATGTGGGGCACAGTCCCTACACCCCATTTCCTACCCCACGTCCCATTTACCCTCCTCATCATCCACTCCTCCTCTGTCTCCATTCAGAAAGAGGCAGGCCTCCCATGGACTTGAACAAGGCCTGGCACATCAAGCTGAGGTTCCATCCTCTTGGATAACTTTAGCTCATATTGAGTTGGCATAAAACTATCTGGCACAGTTGGTAAAGGTGTTTTAGACAAAGTTTGATGATCTGAGTTCAATATCTGGGATGCACGTGATATAAGGAGAAAACCAAATCTCACAGTTAGCCCTTGATCTCCACTTGTGTGCTGTGGCATACATATACACACTAAATACATAACAAATGTAATAAAATATAATTACAAATATGAAAATAGAAAACATTTTATAAATATATATTTTATGATATACTTATATAAAATATATAATTATATTTATAGCATAAATATTAAAAAATATAAAATTACAACCTGCTTGGTCTATATATTGTTACCTATATGCATTCTTTCAGGGCTGACCATCTGTTACCAGATAAGTAAGTATGCTCCTTTTTGGGAAAGACTGTTTCTATACTAAAAAGCAATAACAACAAGATCTCCTCTATTTTCAGGATCTCCTGACCGTTCCACATCTGTGCAAAGTGTTGATAGAGATTATAATGCTCCCTCTAGGTTGATTCTTCCTGAGATGGTCACCTACACCATCATTGTTCTAGATTTGCAGGGCAGCTGTAAGTGTTCCAAGCAGAGGAGCCTCGCTGAAGCTAGAGGAATGAGCATACAGCTGTGAACATCTGGAAGGTGGAAGCTTGGTGGCACGACCTCCTCATGGGAAAACCTTTGCCTCTGCAGCTTTCCTGCAGAAACTGGGCTTACTGTCGAAGTAGAACTTTTCGATAATCAGAACAGCCCACTCTTTGCATGCAGGTTAACCAATGTGCTACTGGATTACAGTTTCTGAAGCAGCCAGATGATGCTGGCAGACTGAGAGAGGCACACAGCACAAGGGGATTTATTTGTGTGTACAAACAGATTTGTGTTCCTCTTAGCCTAGCTCGACGCTTAGCCGCTGCTAAATCAGAGTTCTGGGAGTGACTCCAATCTGGGCACTTTCTCAGAAATAGCTGGATTTGCCACCAGCCCAGCCTCCATTGGAAATCCAGCGTGTCATTTTCCTGAGACTTATACTCCAGTCGTGGCCTTGAGAGTGAGGTGGCTGTAAGGGGTGAACTATTCATCTTTTAAATTAAAGTACTGATGTGTGAATGTGTGTGTATGTGGGGGGTGTCCCCTGAGGAGAAAGTAAAGAAGAACAGAGAGCTGAAATGCTCCATCAAAGGATTTGCATACACACAATTTACATGCAGAACAGACCCTGCCCATCAGAACTTCATGTGATCAGAAACTGCAGTGTGGCCACTAGCCACGTGGCAGGCTGAGCTCTTGCACTGAAGACCTGAATTTTTACCTCTCACACTGGTAACTAGTGGCAGTCAGATAGCATATTAACATTTACACAGTTAGCAAGATTCTACATTCACACCAATTTAGTTTTCAAACATTATGTTTCACTCTTTGAGATGTGGCTGATTTAAAACAATAGATCTGAGCCTTTAAGATGCAAGCGTTATCTATGTTTCAAGAAAATAGACTTTGAAGCATCAGGATTAAATCTGAAAGGTAACAGGAGGAGAATAAAATATCAGTATGTTCACAACAGTGGAGTATATTTGAAATGCTATTTTCATATGTACCAGTATTTGACTAGAAATGGCCCATGCATATGTTCCCAGAGATAACAAACTAGAAAATTTCCAAGGACAGAAAGAATATTCCAAGCTTAATTCTTGAGGCTTCAGAAGGTTATAGATATGAAACTATATTTGGGCTTGAGCATGCAATGACTCAATATAACTTGTCTGGGAAGAAATTCCAGTGTTCTACTGACCTACTAAGTAAATAAGCACTAAAGTAACCACACTGGTGAAGGACTATGATTGATGTGACCTAGTCCCTCCAACGACTTGTTTTAAAAACAGTATTCCATCACATCTGACAACATTCTTGAGCGGTAGCTGGCAAATGCAATTATCCCTATTTTCCAAAGACAGAAGCAGAAATTAATGGCATGCCCAGTGTCCGTCAACATGACAGGAACATCACTGGGAATTGACTGTGTATGTATTGGCCAACTAAATGCATACTTACCAAGGAAATTAACTTCATATATATAATTAAGAAAGATTTGGAATTAAGAACTTGACTTTTGTTATTCAGAGAATAATTGATTACTTAGGACAAGTCAAAACAGATAGCCAAATGGCATGTCCAGTAATCTTCAGTTTTCGTCATTGGAAATTTAGCAAGCCTCTTGTTGTAAGGAATATGAAGGTACATTGCATAAGAGATTGATTGCACGAAGGCTATAAACAAAGAAAGGCAAAAATCTGTATACACCTGCTGCACAATGTCGCGAGGGAAACTTTAATGTGAAGTTCTCCAGTACAGAGACACCGCTCTGGGAGGTCAAAGCATTGGATGAGCTAGGATTTACAGTATCAATAGGAGTCTATCCATGGACCTCCTATCTGCAGAGGCCTGCTCATTTACCAGCTACAGGCCAGGGTCGTCCAACCACAGTGGAAGCAAGCATCTTGTGGGCGTCAGTTACAGTTGGCAGAAAGTAACTTAAAATATTTTTAAATGCTAAAATAAGCAAAGATATATTAAAAAGTAAAATTCATGGTCTGCATGCATTTTTAGTGCAAATAGAAGACTTTAAAGGATAAACTTGGTTGACCGGGGGCACATAGCCACAGGACACTTGTGGTGGTGGTTCTCGGGTATTGCTTGTCCTTTCTTCTACCCCAGCTTAACTTTGACTTGAACTACGGAAGTGAAAGAGCAGAGTTAAAATACTTAATGAGACTCCGTGACACTAACCAGGTGACCTTGATCTCCTTATTCAACTTCTCTGAGTTCCATTTCCTCATTTACATGGTAGAGCAGTGTCTACAAGCTAGTGGCTTCAGTGGAATAATGAATTTGCAGGATTCTGACTGTTTTAGGTCTGAATCTAAATGAAAGAAAATGCTAATGGTCTAGGAGTTGGAGACACAAGACATACCCATAGAACAGAAATTAACAAGGTAGAGGTATGGGGAGGGGAGGAAAGGCTCAATGGGTCCATGCCAGCCCAGATTAAATCTCTCTCAAATCCACTGGTAATGAATTTGAACTCGATTCACTCAAAGATGAAGACAAGTCAAGACACTTTTATCAACACTATCAAACACTAAATGGCTAGTGGGACTACGAATTTGTATGATCTCCAAGAGATACAGTTTGACAATGGCTATGAAAATACTGTCCATCCCTCTTCAATTAACAACATCTAACCTGCAAATTTTCTTTCCTTCGGTAAATAGACTTGCATGTATAGGACCCCCATGAAGCAGAGAAGATGGTGGGATGAACCATGGCCTGGGTCCATTGTGATATAATCCACAGCTGAATTTAATACAACTATTAGAAAAACTACAGAAGCAGCCTATAAGTGGATAAAGTTGCTTTCTGCCGTTTGTCAACTCCAGAGGACAAGAGGCAGAACTGTATGACCGGCACAAGTAGCTGAAACTGTCCAGGTTGCACATGTGCCATTTTGGTTTGTCCTAGCCAGACATGTAGACTGTTTCCTCTCTGTCAGGTGCCTTCTATGTCTGAGTTCCAACCAATGAATCCAGGGGGAAGTAATAAATACTCCTTCCAAGTGAGACCCCTGTCTTTGCTGTTCTCTCTCCTCCCTCTATCTCTAAATTCCTCCTGGCTAAGCTCACGCCACATCTCTGCCCTCTGACCTCCCATCTACTTCTCTTTTGGCTGCAGAATGAGGCCGACAGGAGAGACAATGGACAGATGCTTCAATATCCCAACATATACTGTTGAATCTTTTAAATGCTGACTCATGTGACTGTCTCGTCTCCTCAAAGAATACAGTGTGTGTGTGCTTTCTTTTTTTTATCCTTTATAAAGATAAGTCCTTTGAGATTAGTTTGCAGAGATCAAAGTTGAGCTGGGTAGAAGGAAGACACTGTCTATCTGCAGTTACCAAAGCCAGCACAAGGGACTGTGAGTGCTAGAGGAGGTGGCTGTGACAGAATGAGAAGAAACAAACCCAGGACACAGCTATTCACTCAACAAGGATTTGCTTAAAATAAACCAGGCATATGGCAGAGAGGATTAGCAGGGCTTAGGGTTGAAACAGAGAGGTAAAAATAAAAGAAAAGAAAGAAGAGACCTTAGGCTTTACACCTGGGTGAGTGACAGAGAATGTGGCTGGGGAGCTGCTGACTTGGTGTAAGTAAGAGGGTCAGGGCCCCCCAACACCTCCCAAGGCCTTGCGAGCTTCAGCTGACCGAGACTGACTGTCTGGAACACTTGGAGAAGGGTTCTTGATGGCAAGATAGAGCCAAGGAGCAACATTCCATAATCACCAGAGTGCAGCAGGGTCTCTGCAGAGTGATTGTCCTGGAAAGGAGAAGAGGGTGGAGGACAAGGCTGGGTAGAGAGTGCGACAGAGAGAGACAGACATATACACACAGAGGACTATAGAGAGAGACAGACAGACAGACAGAGACACAGAGAGATGGAGATACACACACAGAGAGACAGACGGCAGAGACAGATGGCGGGGCAGAGAGACAAAGAACTCAGCTGCAGGAAAGCCCAATAAAGAGCTACAGAGAGTTGCTGCAGCTGGATGCAGGTGCCAGCACCAGTAACAGATGCGGGGGGAGCCTGGGGCTTTGTGTACATAACCTCGTTCTCAGAATAATTTCTTAGCACCACATCTGGAACACATTTCCCCCAGCTATTCACGATGTATGTGAAATTCAGTCACTTCAGACAGGGGCAAGCGTGCAAACTTTCGAAACGAACTGTGCTTTTGCTAGCGATGGATCTCTGAGCTGGGCTGGGAAGGGACTGACACCCACACACACACACACACACCCACACACCCCTCCCCGCCACCACCACCACCATGCCCTGGTACTGAGAATGTGATGTGAAGATGGGGATTTCGTGGTTTGGAAGCATAGGCTGATCTTTTCGGGTTGACTCCAATGGGGACATGGGCACAGGGGTTATGAAAGAAGGGTGTGCTGCAGAAGCAGGTGCGGTGGGCTCCGGACCCCTCTCTCAGAGAGTGGGTGTCTTTACGGGCCTGGAAAATAACAACTGAATATAAAGGAGGGAGAAGGAGTAGATGGGGGGCGGGGACAAAGATGATGAGCAGGGAAGAAAGAGAAGAGTGGGGGCTGGAGGGAGGAGTACGGCAAAATTAAGATGTTTAGTGAGCTTAGGAAATGAAGAAAGTGGTAAAAGCAACAGTGCAAATAAAAAGTGAGTCGCTGTCTTTGAATCCGTGAAATCTTACTGGGTCATTAAGACTGTGGCTTGGCCACATTAAGGGATGATTATCCATGTAGGAAATACTCTTCCGTTTCTCCAGATTTTTTATGCAGAACCCCTAAATCTTAAATGTAGCGGGCACTTGGCAGAGAGTTAGGATGTGCTTTACATAGGCTAGCGGTGATGTACACCGCGCTGTCTGAGAGAGACATCTATAGAGGAGCTACAGTGTATGGGAGACAATGGGAGGAGGGTGCTTATCCTGCGCATACTCAGCATCTACCACCACTCAATGTCCTTTCCTGCCAGACCTGAGACTCCCTTCCTGCCTGGGCTCAACCTCTCTTCCTGCCAGGGCTCAGCTTCTCTTCCTGCCAGGGTTCAGCTTTTCTTCCTGCCTGGACTCAGCCTCCCTGCCTGCCTTCCAGGCCCAGTCCCTCTTTCTGCCAGGGCCCAACCACCTTTTCTGCCTGGACTCAACCTCTCTTCCTACCAGGGCTCAGCCTCTCTTCCTGCCAGGCTTCAGCCTCTCTTCCTGCCAGGGCTCAACTTCTCTTCCTTCCTAAGCAGTTTGACTTTGTCTGCTCTATACCCTATACCTCCCTATATTTGCTATGTCAGGCTTTTGTTGAAGGAAACGTTCCTCTGATAAAAATTATTAGAATTTCTAGTCTAAACCTGAACCCTGGAACAATCAAGGCATACATGTCAAGTCCTGGCCACTTGGGGGCAGCACTGGGCTGGGAAATTCTAAACTAGAAATTATTATCCTTTATTTTATTTATATCTTAATTGACTTCGAGATTCTTTTTGGAGGTGGTGATCTTTTAGATAGGACTAGGTAGTCCTGGGTAGTTTGGTACTCACTCTGTAGGCCAGGCTACCTCAAATGTGCAGCAAGTCTCCTATGTCGACCTTCCAAAAGCTAAGACAGCAGGCATGCATCGCCCCACATAATTCTGGAAAGTGTGTGTCTGGTTGATATCCATCTTCATCTCAACCAGGAAGCAAGGCATGCCTGGAAGTCAGTGTCCTCTCCTTCCTCAGCCGTATTCCTTAATTCTGTAGGTATCTATAAACAATAATCAGCAATGTGCATTGTCTCTGTTGTAGGAATCCTTTTGTGCCTTGATTTCTACATATGAGATTGGTTTTAAATTTATCTATGATAATGAACATGTGGATCTTATCTATTTGCTTAAACTGCCTTGGAACATTCTACTGGAGGAATGGATCCAAATTTTCTTCTCCAATTGACAGGCCGATTTATATCTTCCGTCAACACAAAATACTGAAGAAGATAGTCTTGTACTTATGCACTGGTATACACTCAGAAACCTTTCTAGATGTCAAGCAGTAGGCAACATGTACTGCCCCTTTATAGACGCTGCTACTGATGACCCCATTTACACACCCACTGGGGAGTCTTAGACTACTTTCTCACTTCTAGCCAACACTATGATTGATCATTTTCTAATTTGTTGGAGGTTTGATCAATAGTAAACATCACATTGTTTACTTTGTTTCCATTATTAATGAAATAAGTATATTTATTTTGCTTGTTGAGCTTTTATGATATTTCTTCAGGGTAATTCTTGATCATATCTTTGTATCCAGTTTGGTTTTCCTTATTGATTTGTTTACTTGAAGAATCTGGATACAATTCTGTTTAGTTACTTATATTTCAAATACATTCTTCTAGTTTTATTATCTCCTTCAATAATTTCTTTTTGTGACATTGTTGACAGTCTCTTACGTAATTTTAATGTTGTGAGATGTGTGCGTTTTTATATTACTTTAGTTATAGGAATGGTTTTATTTTTCCATATTCTAATACTGTAACTACATTTTCTCCCCAGTTTTTATCATTTCTGTATTGTATTCTACAATTAGGTCTTTAATTCTCATGAAATTTATATGTTACAGATATAAAATTGGGAATAAGTAATTTTCTTTCTGTCATATGGAGAGCCAATTGTCCCACGGAAGGTTCTAGTTTTTCCTTTTCCCACCGATTTCTGTTGGGTTTGTGGTCACTGTCAAGTGCTTTTCCAAAGATGCAGAAAGCATTTATTTCAATAAATATTTCATGCCTGCCACTGATAGATGGCCCACTTAGTGCTCAGAAGATAGGGAAGGCTTTGGCTAGATGGCATGCACTAAAATATCACTCACACCAGTGAAAATTTAAAAAGAACACAAATATCCAACGTGAGTCCATTTACTACACTCGAGTTTCTAAACATCTGAGAAAAGGTTTAAGTTTAAGCAAACATAGGAAGGTACAAAGTTTTAGATACTGTCTAAACTTCCTAGAAACACACCCACATAATAAGAGAACCTAGACATCTAAAATCTTCCATGCTGGTTGTATAATGTAGAATTATTTGTACTCTTTCCTTTCAAAATACACATTTCTATTTAAATGAGCATTCTGTGATATTATCTGGAAGTTATGGAGAAAATGTAATAAAATTCATGTCACAAATAATAACAACTCTACAGATTGCAAACAAATTGGAAGAACAAAGAATGAAGCGAGTACCTGCATATCTACCATTTATCAATTCTTCATAATAATTAACAAATATAACAAATTTCCATGATGCTGTTGTGATTTTCAGACTTCCTTTACAAATAGCAACTCAGGTTTTCTTCCCAACAACCTTTCCAGTTAAATCTTGCAAATGCCTTGTTTTTACAGATGTGGAACAAAAGCCCCGGTATGTGATTTGCCCAAAGTTACAGACCTGGTAAGCAATATGGCCCCGATTCAAACTTTAGATTCCAGCAGGTTCACTGACAGCAAAAGTGACTTCAGTGGAAGAAAGAACAATCAATACGGTGAGCACTTGCTCACCTCCAGACATTAGTTTAAGTTCTTTGCATGTCTCTGTTTGTTTGTAATTCATGATGGCCTTGGAGTGTGAACAGAAATATCTTATTTTTCCAAAAGGGGAAATTGGACTTGCAGAGTTTACCTAGAATTTCTTAAGTCACATAGATATAAAGTATCATTTGAACTAAGTCATACAGCTCAGTGACTGGTCTCTTAGCCACAGTATCCCTCTGTCCCCAAAAGAAGATTATAGTCACACAGTCCACTATTGCAGGTGTCACCATCGCCTGTCATGTATGAGGTGTTCCAGACAGTACCACGGCATCAAATCGGCAAGGCCTGAGAGACTCCTGCATTCTGCTTAAGTTTCTTGATCTCACAGATACCCCCCATGTCACCTATGTGACTCTCGACTCAGGAGATCATGTGGCCTGGCTGCACTTAATCTCTTTTTCCTCTCCTCATCGTACACAGCTTCTCCCTTCACTCTCAAGTTCCAGCCTGGAAGACAAAGGCTATAGCTGCTTCCTCCTGACCCTACATGCCAAGACTTCTCACTCTTTTACCCACTCTACGCTTGCACGGACTGCTTCCGATCTCTTCTGGCCTGACCTTCATAAGCTGGTGGCCTGGCATGCCTCACGTCTGTGGTTTTGGCATGACAGGGAGGCTCAATTCTAAGACTGGTATAGGACAGACGGAAGAGTAAAGAGAAGATGGACAAGAGCAGGGCCTGTTCTCCCATCTCTCCACGGTGGACTTTCCTCAGGACCCATATACCCAATCTATTCTTCCATCAGGAGTGAATGCTTCCTCCCCGCCCTCATCTGGAATAAACCTTACTCTTGGCCAACCTGATACCTCAGGCCAAAGACACTGCTCCTCTCAAACCAGACACAGGGGAATCCCGGTCTCACCACTGCTTGCTAAGCCTCGCAACTCTTTGGAGTTTGTCTTATCCTTATTGGTCTCAGCTATGAATTGTGCATCCAGCTTCCCCATCACAAGATCTCACCAGGGAGCAACCGGCCTGGGGAAGCTGGGCTGGGAAGGGCTGAGTCAGCAAGAAGCAGGGTCAGAGCAGGATGGCAGGAGGGGAAGGAGTGCCTGCTGACATCAGCAGGAAGTCAGATTAAAATGAGGCAATGTACTTTTAAATGCCCGCATTCACCTTAAAGACGGTGCAGGAAAAAGCAGTAGCCGCAGACTCTCCTCCATCGACCCCCCTCAGGCCCCTCACCCTAGGGGAATTCACGCCTGTCAGGGGCAAATGCTACAGAAATGGAAAACGGAAGCGGACTAACATTTACAACATGTCTGACATTAAACACGTATTTTCACATATAGCTTTAGAAAGTAAACCTCTACTGTTGGGATCACTAACCCCTACATTACAGACGAGGGAAAATTTGCTCAGAGAAATTAGCATGCTGGTCCTACTCCTGAGAATGGCCAGATGAGATTCACTCCCGGGTCTGACTGGAAAGCGTGATATACTTCCTCATAAGATTAGAGGCGCCAGAGTTTAAGCCTAGGCTGGGAGGCTCTGTCTGTCAGGGCATTCTAAAGACAGCCGTTGTGTGAGATGGACTTTTTAGAGAGATAAAAACGGAGATGTTTGGATACTTCCAATTATCCTAAAAATGTAATTACTTAAACACATGTTCTGTGCTGGCAAATCATCTCTCCTGAGGGAATAAAATCTTCCAAGCTTGGTTTGAAACATTTCCCAATTCCTGTGGCATAAGTATTCCTATTGTGACCCATTTCATGCTGTCAAATTTCACAATTGGCTCATCCGAGTCTGAAAATTTAGTGAAATTCAGCTTCCGAGAGCTGGGCGAGCCTCATATTCCAGTGAAATCCCCTGAGACCCACTCTGCACTAACTAACTTAGGTGTAGTTTGGGGTCATGAAATCTCACTTGAGGAGGCCAGTATTGTGACAACGTTGTGAAAAGCCATCTAGATGAGAGGTCCCTCTGCTGAAGACCTTGTTGTTCCTGCTACAGGGATGTGGTAAGTCTACTCCACTCAATGACTGCCAAGGTTACTTTGGGAGAGCCACATCTCCCAAGGTCACGCCCTTTCCAGAGTGTCCACTATCCAGACATTGAATGGTTTGGTCCTTCAGGGGCCAGGTCACATGGTTCAGATGAGGCTGACTCTGAGGTCCATTGCAGAACCACAGCTTCCCAAGGAGACAGCAACATGTGAGGCCTGCTTCTCTTCTATGGCCCTCTGCCCTCAGGCTTCTTCCTCCTCCGGTCATAGGCGAAACTTCCAGATACTTATACCCTGCCATGGGCCCGTGCTTCTCTGGGAACTCAGTAACAACAGGCAAAAGGAAAGACAAGATTCATTTGACTTCTGGTGCCAGGCTCAGCCTGAGGGAGAACCGCAGCAATCAGGGCCCAGTAGGCCTTGCAATGAGAAACTATCTGCGAAGTGTTGGAGTATGTACGCTTGGCATGAGTGAGCCTGTGGGTGCTATCCCAGTACCAATGATGATGATGATGATGATGATGATGATAATTATAAATGAGCAATTGAATACGTATTTTCTTTAGAAAAGAAATTATATGAGAGGAGTAGCAAGGCCCCTCACCCTCCACCCCAGCTTAAGGCAAGCCGGCTGGCTGCCTGCTCAGCATCCTTCATTCCGCCTGCTCTGTGAGTGCTGTCCCAGCTGTGCGGGCTTCCAGGGAGGGGCTTCTGGCAGGTGGCCTGAGGAGAAAAGTGGGGCGTGCCATGGGACCGAGTTTTATGTAACTGCTCCCTGGAGACCAGTGATGATGACATTGCAGCTCTGCCAGTTTAGCATTTCCGAAGGAGCCAAGCAAAACGGGAGATAGTGAGAGATCCATTTCCAGTTGGATCTTCGCAGATGCAACATCTAATAGAAAGCCTCTTTCTTCCTCCTGCTCCTTCTGACTCGTCTCTGCTCGGCCTTCTCTTCAGTCTCTCCGCCCCCGCTTCTCGTCAGAGTATTTGGAGACTTGTAGCAGTGCGGGCCTCTGAGTAGCAAGAACCATTTCAGAGCCCGTGCATTTTACCCTGAGGATAAACCTATGGCACACTTGAGTGCCGAGTAGTCAGCAGTTCAGACAGGACACCGTGGCGGTGACAGATTGCAGCTCAGGGCAGAAACTGACAATACCAACTGGCACCATCTATTCATGCCCCTGGAGGCACTGAGTATCCACATGTGACAGGCACTGAGTATCCACATGTGACAGGCCCTCGGAACGCGATGTGACAGAAAGCAGACCGAGGTCCTGACCTCCTGGAGGCTTTGCAAGTTTGGGAAGGAGAGATGTTAATCAAAGCATCATAGAGGGAAATACGGACTTAGGAAGCCACTAACTCCAAAGGGAGGATGAAAGGTGGTCTGAGACTGTCGGCGCGGGACACAAAATCACTTGATTCTGGAGCAGAGTGGCACGGGCCCATTTAAGATAGGGACAAGTATTCCACGAAGGCTTATCTGTTCCCAAGAACAACCCCATACCAGGCCAAGACACACACACACACACACACACACACACACACCCTTATTGCTGTGGAGGCAAAACATCATAGAGGATGACAGTAGAGTGGAATTTCTTAAGAAGTTGCTGTGGTTTTCATATGTCCTCCATAGCTCTGAGTTAGAAACTCAATCCTGACACAAGTTCACAGCTAGGTGGGGCCTTTAGGAGACGTTGGGCCCTTGGGGGCTGTGTCTGAAGAATGAATTGGCACTGTTCTCACAAGGGGATTACTGCACAGGGCTGCACTTGTTATTTTTCCTATCTTTGTTAAAATATCATCCTAAGAGAGGAAGGGTCTACCGTGGCCACTAAGAGATTCAGGTCCATCTTGGAGAAGAAGGCATGGGTGCAGTACGGTAAAACTTGAGGCGCTTCACCTGGATGCAGATGAAAATGTAGCAAAAGCAGGCTGGACGGGCCCACTTCCATCAGCCAGGCCATGCTCTCAGAAAGTCTCCTTGGCCTTCAAAATAGAGCAAGAAGCTGGAGACTGCATGTTCAAAAGGTGAGCTTCTGTGGAGTGGAATATTAGTTGAAGATGTGCTGCATTCTTTGATGTTGCATTTGTTTAACTCTGTAAAGTTGTGATACTTTGTCTAAAACACCTGATTGGTCTACTAAAGAGCTGAATGGCCAATAGCAAGGCAGGAGAAGGGGTAGGCGGGGCTGCCAGGCAGAGAGAATGATTAGGATAAATCTAGGTTTAAAAAAAATGAGAAGCGAGAAAAGGAGAAGGAGAGTAAGATGCCTGGGACCAGCCACCCCGTCACACAGCCAGGCACAGCACAGGAAGGAAGGGACCAGCCACCCCGTCACACAGCCAGGCACAGCATAGGAAAGAAAGAAAGATAAAGGTAAAATCCCAGAGGCAAAATGTAGTTAAAGGGAGAAAGGATAATTTAAGTTAGAAAAGCTGGCTAGAAATAAGCCAAGCTAAAGTGGGGTATTCATAAGTAAAAATGACTTTCCATGTATTTATTTGGGATCAGGGTGGCAGACCTCCAAAGAGTACAAAACAACAACAACAACCAACCAAACAAACAAACAAACAACAAAAAAAAACTATAGTGAGCCTCTGGGGGAACAAATCTAGATTTAAACCCTAGCAAGTGTGTTGCAGGAAGATGAATGAGTTTTGGTCCCTTCCCCCTTTCCTGTTCTTACCACTTGTTGACTTCCTCTCTGCTGACACTGTAAGAAGGGTCCTCACTAGATGGGTGTCTTGGTCTTTGGCTTTTGGCCTTCAGAAAGACAAGCTGAGTTTACCTTCCTTTATGTTACCTTGTGTAATGGTATTCCATTATCAAGGCCTAGAGTGGACGAAGACAAAACTAGTCAAAGAAAAAGAGTTCTAAGAAAATACATGACATTGTGCTGACCCCTAAAGTGTCCCTTATGCTAGAGAGTTGCCATGAGAGGGGGTTCGGTTGTTTCATTTTTGACTAATCCTTGAAGATTTCTACTTTTATATGTGTGTTACAATGTCAAGTGTTGTTTACATGTTATTTGTAAACAAATAGGGTAATATTAGGTGCTTTGGGAGTTTTTACTGAGGAGTTTGTGTTTACTGTTACAGTTAGGGTGTGGTCACATCATGACTGACAGCTCCTTCTCCAGGGTGATGTTGACAGAATGTTCACCCTTTGGAAGGTGACGCCTACCTAGGTCTTGAGGTAATCTCACGCAACCCCCTTGAGTTCTTTAGAGATACCTGTTACAGCAAGAGGAAATCTGGTCACAAGCCACCTACCATTTCTATTGTTTGACATATGACCTTCTTCTCCTGGACATTTTGCTGCTGTGAGGTGATACCATCTGACATCCTCACCCTAGGCCAACCCAACGGGATTGCCCTTTCATAACAATTTATCCCTTAGAACTTTTATAAATGGACTCGTTTCTTTATAACAAATGTTGTCTTAGCTATGGTTTGGAATGAAAGCATCTAAGTGTCCGGGCATCCTCATGGCCTTCTCTGCCAAGCTCAGGCTGCACTGGGACCTCTCATGCAGTACAGTCAAGATCAGTCCAGATGGAGAGGCACAAATCATTCCACCCGTTTCTTTGTAGACTGTGGAGGGTAAAACCTGCGCTGAGAGCAGCCCACCTACGTTTCTCCGAGCCCTGATGCTCACTCCCTCCCAGCATGCCTAGAAAAACTACACGGGAGACTGTACCCCAGCCCTTCTTTATCTTCCCCAGGAGTGCGCCAGCATCAACTGCACAGATTTGTCTCCTGGTCCAGCCGCTTTCCCTGGTTAAACTGTTCTGTTGTCAGAAGAGCTCTGGCCCTGGCCTCTGTGCAAGAAATTCATCAAGCAGAGTGAAAAACCAAAAAAATTCACAGATAAATATAAGAATCAGAAGGAAAATTTGGACAGTGACAAAAGCAGACAATTAAGTGATCTCATTAAGCATAATGAGAACAACCAGATTAAAGCCATATAGTCAGCCATATCCATAAGTTTCTTTAAAAAATCCTTAAGAACCATGATCCTGTTACTCATGTTCTGTGACCTACTGGACAGGACCAGATTCTCCTTTTTGAAACAATAGGACATTATAGCTCAGCACCCCAAAGCCACTTCCCTTAACCAACTGATAATGTCACCTTTCAAACAGGAAGTGAAGACTTAGCAAATTTCACCCCGAGTTTCCTTTGTCGGTACACTGTAGTCATGTATTTTGTGGGGGGATAGGAACGGTAAATTTAAGTGTGCTGACAACTTTTTAAATATATACTAGATCTGCAAGGCATTCCAGTCAAATGCGCTACTCCCCCTCCCAGCTCGGCAGTGTAAATACGTAATGTGCTAATATCCGCGCGTGTAATAATGAGATAGACACACTGATGAAGCTTTCTGTCATCCCGAGTTTCCCCTGTAACCAGCTCCTCGCCCACCCTTTCTTCATTCTCCCCACCCCTCCTTTCTGTGATCTCATCAGGGAACACCATGTAGCCCCCCCCACTCCCTGTGCCCAATTCTTTGGAACCCTACCTGTCCACATGTCCTCCCTCTCCACCTGTCCCTGGGTCACCACCCAAGTGCTGTCTCTGCTTTTGCTTTATTTCCTGCCTGCTGCAGCCAAAGTAACCCTCTGCCTTCGATAACCTCCCCTTCTCTGCTGACTCTGAACAAGAGTGAACACACGCAACCTGGTGCTTGTTCAGCGGCTTCTGATGTTGAGATCTGCCCTCATTTCCACTCCCGCCTTTCCAGTCTTCCATACTCCCCCAAATCAGAAATGTTTCCTTTCCTGAAATATTTATTCCTATTCCCCCTTGCATACCATGCTCCTCTCTCTGCCTGGAATGTCTTCCCACCCTCACCCCATCCTCCCACGTGACTGCACCCGGAATCCATCCATCAGGGTGCTTCCTTGTAAGCCTGCCTTTCCTGTCTGCCCTACACAGCAGGACACCAGCCGCTTCTGAGTGCCTGGGGATCCTGGTACAACCCTCCCTTTGGCACCTGCCCTTACTCTGTGTTGCTCAGGTTGCTGTTTTCCTCTGGCTTCCTCGTACCCTCCTGGAAATCATGTCTATTTCAGAAGCATAACTGTGGGGACTCGGGTCATTGACATTAAAGAATAAATAAATGAAATATCAGTAATAGACAAGGGCTGTTGTTTCTTTGGCTGGTACTGAGAATCACACCTGGAACCCCCACATGCTTGGCAAACTCTTTATCACTAAACTACATCTCCAGCCCTGATGCTTGGGTAGTTTTTTGTATTATTTTTTTTATTTTGCTTTTTGTTTGTTTGATAAAGGGCTTTTCTGTGTAACAACCCTGGCTGTCCTGGATCTCACTTTGTAGACCAAGCTGCCCTCGAATTCACAGAGATCCACCTGTGATCTGTGTCTCCGGAGTTCTGGGATTAAAGGCATGCACCACCACCACCCAGCTATTTTTACTTTTTAAATTTCCATCTCCTTTGAAAAAAAGATAATAAACTTCCTATTTACATGAATGTCAGCAATCGTTAGTCCTAAATATTACTTAACAAGTTAACATTTGTAAAACCATTATATAACATAATGTTGGCCCCAACAGGTTAAAATGAATATACCTAGGATCCACAGAACAACTTTGGCAAGCGGTGTTGCGAACCCAATGGGTAGTTACAGAGCAGCACAGGACAGGTCAGCCGGCGGCCTTGAGTGCACATCTACTCATAACCTGGGCAGCGTCGTTTTCACCTGTCTCTTCAGTCAAATACTCTTTTCTGTCCTACGTTTTCCCCTGTGTTGAGCATGACTAGAACAGGTTTAGCATATGGTATTTCTTGACGCTTACATGCGGCATAAGCACACAGCGTATCGCTGCTGCTGTAAAAGCCAGTAGCTCTCAATTTTCCAGCTTTATACCTTCCTATTGGAAGGAGTGCGTGAGGGCACTGAGCTGTGTCTGTTTCCAAGCACCACCAGCCCTTAGCCATCCCAGAAATGCATGTGCGCATATAAAACTTTCCTAGAGGTGTTGGCGTGGCACAGCGCAGGGATTCCTCCGTATCTCCAATTCCTTGGCATTTCATCCAAGCTTCACACTCCATTCTTCTGAGAGTAAAATTGACTGTCAAATCCTAATATGTAGATACAAAGTCTGACTACTCATTGTAATACATTCCAAAAAAGAAGGCAACCCAGTGGGGGCACTGTGGTGGCTTCCACGCCCCACTATGTGGAACTTCTGAACAGCCCACCTCCTCCCACCTTTGGAGCTGAAATTCCCTGGGTCTCAGTCTCTTCTCTCTGGGCTTTTGGAGAGCCTGGCCAGTGTGTGGGAGCAATAAGCTGTCACGACTCAGGATCAAGTGCTATGAGTCTCAGTGTGGTTTCTTCCCACTGGCATTGGATTCTGGCCCATCATGTAATCTCTGTAGACACTAATTTTATTATCTGTATATGCACAACTAACATGAGAGGATAATTGAAAATTTTAAAACATTTAGCATCCAGAACACCATAAGTTTATCAAATTCAGGATGGTAATTTTCAAGCCTTGCATCTTTCTTCAGCTGTGTACATATTGGCAAGTTTGCAGATTTATTCCAATTTTCCATTTCTTTATTCACTCAGCAGATAGTCATTTAGCACGAGGCACCATGGCAGGCTTTAAGGATACACTGGTCATTAAGAGGCAGGGTCTCTGTCTCTGTCCATGCAGCGTTCACTATCTAGTGTATGGTTTATCTCTCGCAATGGATGTTGAGTACACGAAGAAACCAGCCTCACAGATTACTAACCTTGGCAGATACTAAGTAAGCGCCCAGATGTTGCAGTACCAATGCAGCACCGTTACTGGAGGCAGGGAGAATGACAGAGATGTTGGCAGGGTGGCGTTACAGTGACAACAGCATGTCGGAAGAGCAGGAGCAGTGAGAATGACAAGGTGTAAAAGCTGGTGCTTTCTGTACATCTCATTTAAACTAAAACAATCTTACAAGACAAGTCTCAGAAGAGTTGATCCCATACAAGAGAGGGTAGAAGTGAGGAAAGCCTGGAATGAGTGGGGATGAGTGGGGAAGGACAGAGAGAGGTTGACCAGTGGGAGCTGTCTTAGTTTCTTTTTCCCTTTGCTATGATAGAATACCTTGATAAAAGGTCATTTAAAAGTGAAGTGACTTATTCTGGCGACAGTTCAAGGGCACAGTCCATCCCATGGGGAAGTCACAGCTGTGAGAGCTGCAAGCAACGGCTCACATGGTATCCACAGCCAAGACGCCAATAGCATGGGTGCTCAGCTCCTTTCTCCCTTTCTATGTAGTCTGGGACCCAAGACCAGGAATGGGTCCAACTACTTGTAGGATGGGTTTCTCCATCTCAATTAATGTAATCAGCCCCTCAGAGTCAGACTCAAGGATTACATCATCCCCCAGGGGATGCCAACAGCAGCGGTTCTCAACCTTCCTGGTGTTGCAACCCTTTAATACAGTTCAAGTTGTGGGGACCCCCAACCATAACGTTAATTTTGTTGCTCCTTCAGAACTGTAATTTTGCTACTGCTATGTATTGTAATGTAAATATTTGTGGACACTGATTTTTACCGACGAATTGGATCTCACAGGTTGAGAAGCACCGGCCTAGAGGCTCATGTCCCAGGTGATTCCAGATGCTCTGAGGCTGACAGTTGGCACAGATCATCGCAGACACTAAGTCAGTAGGACAGGATAGAGAATTTCTTGGACTTGGGGGTGGCTCAGTGGTTAAGAGCACCACTGTTCTTACAGAAGACAAGAGTGCGAGTCCTAGCACCCATATTGGTGGCTCATAGCTGTAACTCCACCTTTAGGGGCACCCAGCACCTCTGATCTGTAACTTCCAAGGGCACTTGCCCTCACATCCAGATCCACACCCACACAATTTAAAACAGGAATAATAATAGAGTCTTTAGAAGACTGCTGTGCCTTTGCTCACTCAGAAAAATGGTCACTAATAACAGCAATATACTGCAGAGTTTACAAACTAGGAACGGGATTATGATTGTTTCTAGCTTAAAGAAATGGTAAGTGTTTGAGAGGATGGTCATGCTTAGAGTTATTTAAGTGTATTCTACAATGTGCATGTATATGAAAACACCACATCCTACCCCATTGATACATACAATTTTATGTTTTTATGTAGCATTTAAAAACAAAGTTTAGAGAAGTAAGGAGATTGATCAGTGAACAAGAGCTCTTTGTTGCTCTTGCAGAGGAGCAAGTTCAGTCCCCAGAACCCATATGGCGGCCCACAACTATCAATAACTCCAGTTCCAGAGGATACAACCCCCTCTTCTGACCTCTGCTAACAGTAGGCACTCATGTGAAGCACATGCATACAGGCAAGCAAAACACTCATATAAAATAAAAGAGATAAAATTTTAAAAATGAAGTTGGAAACTACAGTAATTTAAACGAACCTAGGGGAAATGACATACTGGATGATCTGTGTTACAGACATGAACTGATTGATATAAATGGGTGCATACAGTACAGAAGTCAAGAGGAAGCCAAATGAACAGCTGTGCGGTTCTATAGACCCAGGATCTGGTCAGAATGTCACATGAGCAACAAATATGAAGTCAGTCATACTCCAATTACTTAAGAACAAAATTCAGTCCTCCTGAAGTCGCCTAATGCAGCAAGGACACTGGGAGGATGTCTTGTTCTCACCCAGCAGAGATGGGCACATTTGTACAGGGCACAGGGCCACTGACTACAGACCCCAAGCCCCTGAAACACCAAGTGATGACCTTGACTCAAAGTCTCCTGGTATAGCAGTATATCCAGGTGATGCTGAGCCAGTCATCGTCAGGGAAACACCCTAGTAGCACAGCTTCTAATCTGACCACGGAAAGATATATTTTCATTTCTTGCCTGAAATTTTCAAAAGCAAACACTTGATTGTGGCTGCTGATAAAGAAATTACTATATCACAACATAGTCCCAAAATTTCTGGCCAGCTGTTTATGGGCAGTCCTGCTAGAGAACAAAATCGCTATGGCAACAGGAATAATTCCAGCATCCTTGGAGAATCAACCTGTTTGGAGTACTGCTGTGTAGAAATACAGACAAAATTGGGTAGGAGCAGAAGGAGAGGAGTAATTTAGATCCAGGAAATGCCAAATGTAAAACTGGCCAGGTGTTCTGGTACATGCCTGTCAGCCTAGCACTAGGGAAGCTAAGGTGAATTCAAAGGTAGCCTGGGCTACACAGAGAGCTCCAGGAAGCATTAGGCACACACAGAGACCTTGGTTCACAACAAATAAACAAATAAAACTGAAATATGTTTTTAAATTAATATCCTGTATTGTTAACAAGCTACATAAAATTATTTTTGATAAACAATTTTCTATTTCCTTGTGGGAAAAGAGAATCATAGGACTGAGATCATTCAAAACATGAATCCTGGAAGTTGCTCCATTTGTTACAGAAGTGTATTATTCAGTGTCCTTGCTGTGCGCTCAGGCCTGCTTCACTAGTTAAGGGCAATTTGGTTTAACATTATAATTTGACTTTCCTGAGTCCTAACAAGTCCTATCACACACTTAATATAGAAATAACTAGTGGAAGATAATGAAGAAAAATGACAAAAAGACTGTAAATCAGTGATCTTGAAAGGGGAAAAATAGAAAACCAACCCCCCCTTCTCTAAATCTCTCAAAACCGGGAAAAGTGTGTGTGTGTGCACGCGTGCCATCTAATTAGGAATTAAACTCGGGTCCTCTGTAAGAGCATCAAGCACCCTTAATCACTGACTTTAGCCCTTTTGCCTGAAATGTATGTTTTTGTTGTTCTTATTTTGTTTTGTTTCCTTTTTGGGTTTTGTTGTAGTTGTTGTTGTTTAGGTTTTTTGTTTTTTGGGCTTTTTGTTTGTTTGTTTGTTTGTTTTTGAAACAGAGTTTCTATGTGTAGCCTTGGCTGTCCCAAAACTCACTGTTCAGAACAGGCTGGCCTCAAACTCTTAAGATCCACCTACTCCTGCTTCCCAAACACTGGGATTAAAGGAATGCTCTTTTATAGCCAGGGACTATGTTTGAATAAGAAAATTAAGTCTGTATGGGATAAAAGTGATAAAAAAAAATGCCTTACTATCCCGCCAGAGAGTGCTCACCTCTGACCCAAAGACTCTGAAGTAATTCCTCCAAGCTTCTGTTTCCTACCACACTCATTCATTGACAACAGGATCGCACCATCTCAAGGGTGATGTTCAACACATAAGGTCACAAAGGATGGTTGAAGCTGATTCCTCATCCTGAGTGTTTGTAGTAAGACCAAGGTCTCTTGCTAGTGACCAAAGCAGGTAAGCAGTCACAAATGTGCAGTGTGACCTCTCTCTCTCTCTCTCTCTCTCTCTCTCTCTCTCTCTCTCTCTCTCTCTGTGTGTGTGTGTGTGTGTGTGTGTGTGTATGTGTGTGTTTGTGTGTGCATGTGTTTTGCTGTAAGAACCAAGCCCAGAACTTCATACATGCCAGACAGGTGCCCTATTTCTGAACTACATCCCAAGCCTGAAATTAGTTTTTAAAATATGAATCATTTTGCAATTTTTAACCTACAATCCCTTAGTTAGACACCATGGCGAAGTGCTCTTGGGTGGACTCGAGGTCAATGAGTTATAAGCGTTCACCAGCAGCCTGTGCCCTTTCTCAGCAGCCAAAGCCATTCTGGACCAAAGTTCACAAACAAGAGCATTTTCATTCATCTCTATTTCCTCTTTGGCCTGGGGATATTTGAGCCGAATTGCCAGCTGGTAACATGTATGACCACTAACAGCACATATATGAACACTGGAATACAACTCAAGAAAGAAAAAATGGCTGAAAGATGTTATCTTCAAAAGAAATTAAATACAGCTCTGGCTTGGTAGAGAAGTATATTAAAATCTTTCCCCAAATTTTATGAAAACTACCGACAAGTGTGTTCATGTGGTCAATGCCCCGGTGTTACAGTGTTGGAAAGGACAGGAGTGTAGGTACATACCTCACATAGAGAAGCTTATGTCTATCAGTTATGGACAGCCAGGCTACATGAGCCGACAGCGCCCTTACCTTCTCCAGTATGGCGTTGCCTTGGTGGGGACTGATGTTGTGTCGGCTGATTTCTCTCTTGTACTTATATTCGTAGACTTGGTCCGTGATGTTGACTAGCAGAGTTGACGGGCTGAATGACAATTTCCCACACTCATAGACGGTTCCGCTCTCAATATCGGTTGGTGCTGTGGCATATCGTAAAATTAATCCCATTATGAGACCTAAAACAAAGAAAAAATCATTGTCTTGGAAGAAGGCGATCTAAATCTCCCGTAAGTGAATGACCCAAATGCTTGATTTGGAACCTGGAGAAGTGACGTGAAGAAACACGGGGCCATTGTTTGGTCTGAAAATGGTTCACTCACAGATACTAACTCATTGCAATGTGCTATTAGAATAAATCATGGACACTATTGCCTGAATAGTCCTAATATATTCCCATTTTTTTCTCCCCAGTTTTGGAGAGGAGGTACTCACCTCTCGTATCCATTCAAAGTATTCAAGAGAACCTTTACTCTGTAATCAATACTGAATGAACTCTTAACTGTTTTTTTTTTTTTTTTGAGGCCAGGTTTCTCTGTAGCTTTAGAGCCTGTCCTGGAACTAGCTCTTGTAGACCAGGCTGGCCCCAAACTCACAGAGATCTGCCTGCCTCTGCCTCCTGAGTGCTGGGATTAAAGGCGTGTGTCACCACGGCCCAGCTCTAAAAATGAACTCTTATACAGGAGATGGATCCCCTAGAGAGGGTCTGTCTTGTGGAGAACTGCCCCTTCTCACTGACATGATTGCTTTATATATCAGGCCTAGGGGGAGAGGTGGCCTTGTGCTCTTCCTGGGCATAGGAAAGCAATAGCTTCTCCATTTTAAATGGCAGGTATCTGGTACCAACCAGAAGAGGGTTTAGTCGAAGGACACAGGTCCAAGGTACAGATGGACTTAGGTTCCTGAGTGACATCTCCAAGCCCTTGGATCAAGCAACTTCCTCTCCAGCTACAAATCATGTACTTCCTGCCAGGCAATAAGGTACCTTTCTGTAACCTTTCAAACAATTTCCAGTTTAAGTTTTACTTGCCCATAGTCATAATATTCTCAAGAATAGCATCCTTTATACAAGGGGCCAGTTCTTGACGTGTAAGATTCTAAAATCTATTAGGACATTCATGGTAGTACGATTGTCACAAACCTTTAAAATACAAATTTATTTAAAAAAAAATGGAGGAAAAAAGCTCTAGAGACTCCAAACGGCTCTTGATTTAAAATTTGGATTGATGAGTGTGTTTTCGGAGAAATAACCCAGTTTTATTCTTTGAACCTCAATTTTTGGAAGTTTTGCCTCTTGCTTGTGAATTCTATAATCTAGTAACATTTCTTTTCTTTTGATCTTTTTTTTTCCAGACACAGTCATGTGTAGTCTAGGCTGGCCTCAGTCTCACTATGTAGCCAAGGGTAGCCTTGAATCCTAGATCCTCTATTTCCTAAGGGTTGAGACTGCAGCATCCACCACCTTACCAAGCTCAACATTCCATTTTTCCAGTGAGATATTTGGCATTAAATATTTTGTCCCACCTAATCTGTAGGTCTTATAGAAAAACACAGTTCCGGGCCTGGCTGAGCTTTAATTTGTATTAAATTGAAGTTGTAGATCCATAGGCAGGAAACTCTAACTCCACAGAGCATGTGCCAGGGCAGCTGGGAAGAACTCTGTTGATCAGAGAGGCATTAAATAATGCAGAGTCCGAGGAGAAGCTGAAGGCTCAGTTTTATCTCCATGAGCTGATCAGACAGAGAGTGGGATCTGGGCTGCACATCTGGGTAGCCATGGGAATCACAGTCAGTTCAGTAGAAAGTGTATCCGGAGCTAGGCTCTCTCCAGCACAACTGTTGGGGGGAGGTGCTTGCTCAGCCAGGGCCTGTTTCCTGGCTGCTTTGTTTCTGGCCTGATCTCATCAATAGCAAGTAAGTAAAAGTGTTAGGTTTCACTTCTAGGTTGGGGCAGAGAATACAGAGTGAAATTTCTCTCTTCTTTCCCTCTCTTATTGGTCGAAAGGGGAGAAATCAAAGATCCTAAAGACAGACAATGTTACCAGTCAGAAGGAACCTGGGACCCTGAGAAACCAGGAGTGTCAGCACTCCTGTTGGGCTGCTATGAGGGAAACCTGATGTATAAATGGCTAATATCTTGGCGTTTCTGTGTTCACAATCGCTAGTGATAACCTCATTAGAAGAAAGTACCAGTACAAAGGGACTCAGGAGATCTGATAGTTTTAGCAAGTCACTAGTGGTGTAGGAAGGATAGAGGGAGAAGAGAGGGGAAGGGATGGGAGGGAAAGAGGAGAGAGAGAGGCGATCAAAAGGCAACTCGGCTATGCTAAGACTTTCAGCTCAGTCCTAATGAGAACTAGTGAAAGATTTTAGGCAAGATGGTAAAATCATTAGATTTTATAGAAGAATTATCACTTGGGCAACAATGTGGAGAACTGAATAGAGGGATAAGAAAAAACAAATTAACAAATTTCTTTGATGAATTTTACAAGTCCCACTTATCTTTGCTTCAGTTTAACCCACTTTTCCTTAATAAAAATGTTGCATACAATCTTCATGAACAAGAACAAAGAAAGATACTTAAGTGTTATGGTTTAGATAAAAAGGGTCCCGGAAAGGTTCATATGTTGCAAGCTTGTTCTTAGCTGCTGGGTTCAATTACTGAGACATGATTGGATCAAGGTCACTGGGGGAATTTCCTAAAACCATACCTTGTCTCAGCTCCTTCTGCCTCTCTCTGCTTCTGCCGTGAAGTAAGAGCTCTAGGCACTGTGCCCCCACTTCCGTGATCTTCTTCATCACCGCAGGACACAGAGATGGGACCAAGCGGTCATAGACAAAAGTCTCTGAAACCATGAGCGCAAATAAACCCTGCCTTTGCTGTATTCTTGGCTATTTCACCATGGCAATGATGTCTTATCAGTCCACAGAACAGTGGGAACCTTCCAGGCATGGTACTGAACACTTACAATTTAATCACCTATGAGGGGGCAGAGGCTACATCCCCCATGCCTCACGCTATTTAGGTGCCTGTGGAAGAACTTCACTTCGTCAACTTCTCTCCTAAAAGTGAGTCCACGACACAACACTAAAGGAAGCACAAAACAATCTGCAGGGGTCTGAATGGAAAGAACCCAAATTAATGTCCTTCCAAACCCCCTAGTAAGTAAGCTACCTAGTTTTGAGAAATGCTCTCAATGAGATAACAAGAAATGAACAAAAAGTGTCCTGCCCATAGTCATTTCCGAAGTACAGAAAGCAAGTTTTTGCCACAATAGCAAATGCCTACTTGTTGGTGTGGTTAAGTTCACATAAGGCCTTAAAACCTAAATAGTCCTGTACCACCTTGGGTCTCAGATTTCAAGAAGAAACACCCTGAAGTAAGTGGAGGCATTTGCAGTCAGAAATAAGCAGACATAAATAGCCACGCAATTGCGGCTCTCCTGAGAGCAGGGCAGTTGGCATGGACTTAGCATCGATGCCCAGGATCTATCAGCACGCTCATGCTGAGGCATCCTATACTCCGTGTACAGCCAATGCCTGAGCCCAGCAGGTTTGCTAAGGCAAGGAGCCAGGAACCCTTCTGAAGGACAGCCATGGGTGCAATCACTCCTTAACTTTGGCAACCCTTTCTTAGAACTGTAGTATATGCTAAAGGCCCCCTTACAACCTCTTTTCCTTTCCTTTCTCCAACATCAAATACAGACAGCTACCCCAGACTTCTCGCATCCCTCCCCATTTTCTGTCAAAGGAGCTTCTCAGAGTAAATTCTTTTCTAGAGCCAATCTCTTCCAGCACTTCCTTCTTATAGACGCCAACTTAACACATGAGCCAAAAGGTTCTGGCCCTAGTTTGCTCCAAACCCTCAAACCCCAAGGGTTCAGAGGAATCAAATCTTGGCAGTTTCCAGAGACACCATGGCTAGCACACCCATGCTGCAGGAACAGCAGCTGGACAATCCTTGCTTGTCAGAGACCAGGCGCTCCCAACGCAGCCTCCCACAGTTTTTCACAGGCAAACTCAGTGCTCTGGACCTATGCTGACACAAAGCTGGAGCGGTGAGCTGGCGCATGCGCTGGAATGGCAAGATCGCGCGGGGGGAGATAAGACACAGGAGGGCTGCGAGAGGAAGAAAATTATGAGGAGAAGGGATTGTTTTCATATCCACACAAAGGACAGGATAAAGGAAGTGCCAGTCACAGTATCACAGATGAATAGAAGACTGGCCACCATAGCTGCAAACCACAAAAGCACCATGTCCATTGGATACCAAGACAATCAGACAATTAAGGAAGCTATCCTGACTCTTTAACGGATCACCTCCTAGAGCACATGTTCACAGCCACATCTGAGACCCACGTCACCTTTGCAGGCACTCTCAAATTAAGAAGCATCGGGGGATTCTTTTTGTTTTTTCTTCTACGTTTTAAAATTTTTGTTTGTTTGTTTTTCAAGACAGGGTTTCTCTGTATAGTTTTGGAGCCTGTCCTGAAACTCACTTTGCAGTCTAGGTTAGGCTTGAACTCACAGAGATCCGCCTGCCTTTGCCTCCAAAGTGCTGGGATTAAAGGCTTGCGCTGCCACCACTTGACTGCTTCTTTAAGTCTGAAGGTCTAAACACCTAGGGTAGGGAGTAGTGCGGGATAATTGTCAGTATTCTGTCAATCATGTTTTAAATAAATGTTGATTGGTCAGGCAGGAAATATAGGTGGGCCAACCAGACAGGAAGTAGAGGCAGGAGATGAGAACAAGAGAATTCTAGGAAGGAGGAAGCCCATTCCCTCAAGTCCTGCCCAGATCACAGAAGAAGAAAGATGTGACCTGCCTTGCAGAAAAAGGTACCGAGCCATGTGGCTAACATATACTAGAATAATGGACTGGCATACGTTATAAGAGCTAATATGAAGCCTGAGCTAATGGGCCAATCAGTTTATAATCTTATGGAGACCTCTGTGTGACTTTCTTTGGGACTTGCTGGCTATGAGAACAGGGCAGGACAGAAACTCAGATAACAGAGCAGCCTCTCATGTTACAAGGGAGAGGAACTCTGACCTCCCTCAGAATCACACATCCCCTTACAGAACTTTATTCCCAGACCACCCAGCACCTGAAACAGGGACTTGGCTTCACCTTGGCAAACAAATGCTCTGTTGGAGCCCGGGGCACAGGTCTCCCTCCCTGAGTTCTGCTCACCCAGTGTGAGCTGCACGGCATTAGAAGCCAGTCTTGTGCAAGCCCGCATGATCCAGTGTTGCTTTGCGGAAGACCTCCAGTAAGTACACAATGAGACCATTTAAGGCAGAGGTGCTGTGCTGAGATTTATCTCCTTTCCTTCAGGAAAGACAAATCCTTCAGGCAGAGTTGTAGTTGGATTTTTTCCAGTGCACAAACTCCCTTGACGTCAAGAAGGGAAGGATCTGCTATGTAGTCCGCCGGTCCCAGGGATTTTAAAATGTCACAGAGAATGAACACCTCAACGAATGCTGTGATGTCCCCATCCTTAAGGGCTTTCTGTACAACTGTCATCCAGCAGATGTCTGGCAGACAGGTATACTATGTCACAGCGTGAAGGAGGGAGGGGGAGTGGTGTGTGGTTGCTCACACCTGTTATCCCTGCACTAGAGAGACAGACGCAGGAAAATCAAGAGTTTAAAGCAAGACTAGTCTATAGGAGACTCTGTATCAAACATACAACCAGAGAACAAGACAGAGAGAGAGAGAGAGAGAGAGAGAGAGAGAGAGAGAGGTGGACAGACAGAAAGAGCTTCAGGAACGCTCCCATCAAGGAGCATTCAGAAATACCAGCCTTGTCATTTGGATTCTCTCTTAGTTCATTGTCCACCTTGTTCTACTTGGATGTCACAGGCATGTAAGATGTTCTGAGCCTTGTGAAAGCTAGAAAAAAACGAACACAAAATGCTCTTATCCCACAAAACATTAGCATATGCCAGCAGTCTACTGGCCTTTTCCTCCGCACAATCCTGGCATGCTAATGTCCTCTAAGAATAAGGTACTGTAAGTGTCTCACTATAAATCTCATCCCACAGCCAAGTCCTCTGCATCCTGCTGACAGTTATTCAATATGGTACAGAAATGTCTCTCTGACAGGGCTTTGCTTAGAAAAATATAGATGGGACCTTAATACTTCTACAAATCATAAATGGCAGCATATGGAAGAATGGTCTTCAAAATACAGACATATCCCAGTCTCTTTTGTGTTCACATGGTCACACATAGTGCCCCAGAGCAGGGCACAGCACAACTCCAGCTCCCGTGGTTCTTCCCTGGAGACGAAGGGCCCAGCTGTGGTATAAGTATTATGGGCTACTACACAGCATCCACTCATGTGCTGCATGGAGTTCATAAGATCTTGGAAGCTGCATGCACATGCAGATACTACATGAAGATTACAGGACAGCTGGGTTCTGGAGTTGATCCTCCATGTGTTGAGTGTGGCCTTGCCCCTTCTCTAAACCAAGTAGGTGAATCCCTAAGCATCTCAACCTGTTATATCTGGTAAAAATGAGTGCTTGCTAGCTCTCTCTACCTTCACGTAGCAAAGTCCTATTTGTTTGTTTTGTGACAGGGTCTTAAATTCATGATGCCAGTCCCCCCAGTAGCTGATACTGCAAATGTACACATCACACACAGAGGATGCCCTGTTTTTTTCAACTGCCCATCCCTCCCTACACAGCCATGTGCTTAGGGTAAATAGTCTTCATCCTTAGATGCTGGCACCTTCTTTTTCCTCTTGCAGACTAGTAGCTCTAAAATGTCTATGTGACCTTATTTCATCAAATAACAAGAGAAGAGGACCCTGCCAGGGAGCTTTATAGAAAAGTTTGAGAGAAAGGGAGGTGAGGAGAGGAGAGGAGAGGAGGGAAGTCAGGAGACAGGATTTCTGTCACTTGTTGCTGAATAGAACCCAGATCCTGTACTCTCCAGGCAAGCATTGGTATTGAGGTACATTCCCAGACCTTAATATGTCTTAAAACTATTAAAAAGTAATAAGAAGCTGGGCAGTGGTGGCACACACCTTTAATCCCAGTACTCAGGAGGTAGAAGTAGGCGGATCCCCGTGAGTTTGAGGCCAGTCTGGTCTACAAGAGCTAGTTCCGGGACAGGCTTCAAAGCTACAGAGAAACCCTGCATTGAAAACCAATAATAATATGTCAAGTTCCAGGGAATCTGAAGGAAAGATCAGCTAGCCTGGTCCTCTCCAAGAACTTTAAGGATGCACACGACTTCAGTTTGTGGAGAAGAGGAGACACACAGCTGTCGTGGAGAAGCATGCATAGATGAGGGGCCACAGTGCAGACCAGACAATCAGGTAGGTGGGGTGACTAACAAGGTGACAGTGAAGGAAAGAACATGAGAGTCTAAGAAAGCCAAGCGGTGGACGTTTACAGGTATTGGAGTTCAACTTCTTCTCTGATACTTTAACTTCTTATTTTATAGTTATCTGTTCACTTTTCACCTTGTCAAAGTCTTGGTACTCACACTGATGGAAAGAGGTGACAAAGATTTGGATGCTGATGTCCAAATGCATTTCCCAACAAGTACTTGTTTAGTGATTTGGTTTAGACATTAGTTTAGTCAGAAATGAAAAGGAAAATAAAACATCTATATATACAATGCCGCTGGCTATTTAAGGCTTTTGTTTCTTCCCCTGCCCGCCTGCACCAACCTTCTAAATTTGACAGTTGAGTGTAGGTGTTGCTAAAAGAGACACAATGCATTGTTTCACACTCCTCACTATGAACTTGCCCTGGTGGAGAAAACAGTTTCATAACGACGTCAGGACTAGAGTGTGCCCCCTGCCAGCCTGACCACCCCCATACACACCAAGACGGAGAGCCATCCATGAAGCCGTCCACCTTGGGACAGTTTCAGAATATTTACCATTGTGTGCAAGAGTCCCGTGGAAGATGGCAGAAGTCCAGCCATCATATTCTCTCCAGTGTAAGATTCCTCATGTCCACCACCCACCACTGGTACACTTGAGATAATACTCAATATCCCATGCACACATGTGTGCGCATACAAAACACACAGCATGCATGGATACATACACATCTGTGACACAACACACATACACACATTTCACTGGGTTTGGGGATTTCTAACATGTACTATAGATTACTTTTCTCTGGAAACTACTTCCAGCACCAGTTTTTTGTAACCGACATCCTTTCTTACGATCCCTAAGAAGCTATCAGCAGAACGGTAGACAAGAGGGTCTAACTAGATACGTATTGGATAAGCAATGGTTTCTTCATAGTTTTACACAGAGATACTTTTGTCTATCATTTTTCTCCCAGTAGCATCATGTTGTGGACAGTGACAGGGCTTCCTAGAAGGGAAATAGATGGTTTTCACCCTAATGCGGTGGAAAAGACGGTAGAGGACGAAACTGCAACCCCCTGCTTAATTCCTTTCCTAGTGACACACTGGAGTAAATACACGGAAGCCACCTAGAAGATGATAGGACAGACTGCTGGGCACAGCCCAGAGTTTTTGATCATCCACCTGCTTTTGGCCACTGTTCTTTAGCTGACAAATCAATGCTGGACCCAGGCTACTAGAAGCAATGTATATGAGAGTAGAGACGGTAGTTCCCATCAATAGTCAGTAGGACTGAGACTACAGCCTTGGAATTCTACCAAGATCAACAGTGTCAACTCAGCATAAAGCTTTCAGGGTTCTGAGACCCCTAAGATAAACGTTATCATCTTCCAGACTCTTCCAAAAATTAAATTCAGTCCAAATCACACATGGCAAAAGTCCATTTTTTTTGATTCACACAAATCCACTCTTGTTTGCCAAGCTATATGAAGTATCCATCACACACATTCTGCAATCCACCGGTATTTAAAACCCAAATGAGACAATTGGCAAGGTAGCTTCCCCAGGGTGTGAGCAGATGTTTCTAGGCAACCACATCACTTTCCCTGGGATACTTCAGCTCCAGGTACCTAGCATGAATGTGATGTCACAGTACTGCATCCACTGGGTTAATTAGGTTTTTTTGTTCCAGGCACTATAATTTCTGAGGCTTCGGGTAACAAAGGAACTGAACTGCTCCTGTCCACAATAAATCCCCATTGCCTGGATGGTCAAACTCTTATGAGGACACAGTGGTGACCCAAATCTGAGACCACAGACATTTAAAAGTGTTCCCGCCAACTCTGCAGCTTGTTCATTTTCTAATTCTTTGACTTCTTTATATTTTATTTTGTAAATTTCTAAAGGTACTTTCATAGGCATTCCATTGCTGTGGTGAAACACTATACCCAAAGCAACTTAGGGAGCTGGGATTTATTTCGCTTACATTTTCATATTGCTATTCACCACTGTAGGAAGCCAGGACAGGAATTCAAACAGAGCAGGAACCTGGAGGCAGGAGCTGAAGCATAGGCCATGGAGGGGTGCTGTTAACTGGCTTGATTTCCTTTGGCTTGCTCAGCCTGTTTTCTTTTTGTTTGTTTTTATTGAGCTATGTCTTTTTCTCTGCTCTCCTCCCTTTCTCCCCCCTCCTCTTCGATCCTCTTTCATGATCCCCATGCTCCCAGTTTACTCAGGAGATCTTGCTTTTTCTACTTCCCCTGTAGATTAGATCCATGTATGTCTCTTTTGGGGTACTCCTTGTTGCCTAGGTTCTCTGGGATTTTCAATTGTAGGTTGGTTTTTCTTTGCTTTGTATCTAAAAGCCACTTATAAATGAGTACATATTATATTGGTCTTTCTGGGTCTGAGTTATCTCACTCAATGTGATGCTTTCTAGATTCATCCATTTGCCTGCAAATTTCAAGATATCATCATTTTTTCCACTGTATAGTACTCCATTGTGTAAATGTACCATCTTCTTTATCCATTCTTCAGTTGAGGGGCATTTAGGTTGTTTCCAGGTTCTGGCTATGACAAATAATGCTGCTACGAACAAAATTGAGGACATTTCCTTGTGGTATGATTGAGCATCCTTTGGGTATATACCCAAAAAGTGGTATCACTGGGTCTTGAGGTAGGTCGTTTCCTAATTTTCTGAGAAATCACCATACTTATTTCCAAAGCGGCTGGACCAGTTTGCACTCCCACCAGCAATGCAGGAGTGTTCCTTTTACCCCACATCCTCTCCAGCATAAGCTGTCATCAGTGTTTTTGATCTTGGCCATTCTTACTGCTGTAAGATGGAATCTCAGAGTTGTTTTGATTTGCATTTCTCTGATGGCTAAGGATGTTGAGCTTTTCCTTAAGTGTCTTTTAGCCATTTTAGATTCATCTGTTGAGAGTTCTCAGTTTAGGTCTGTATCCCACTTTTTTATTGGATTATTTGTACTTTAGATGACCAATTTCTTGAGTTCTTTGTATAATTTAGAGATCAGTCCTCTGTCTGATGTGGGGTTGGTGAAGATCTTTTCCCATTTTGTAGACTGTTTTGTCTTGTTGACTGTGTCCTTTGCTTTACAGAAGCTTCTCAAATCCAGGAGGTTCCATTTATTAATTGTTGCTCTTAGTGTCTGTGTTACTGGGTTATATTTAGGAAGTGGTCTCCTGTGCCAATGCAATCAAGTGTACTTCCCACTTTCTCTTCTATGAGGTTCAGTGGAATCCAGGACCAACCTGCCCAGGTATAGCACCACACACAATGGGCTGGGCCCTCCTCCATCAATCACTAATTAAGATAATGCCCTGCAGGCTTGCCTTCAGCCTGATCTTAAGGAGAAATTTTCTGATTTGAGGTTCCCTCCTCTCAGATGACTTTAGCTTGTGTCAAACTAACATAAAATTAGCCAGCACAGGTACCATTGCCTGGGGCAGAATAAACCCTTTGTAAACAACAGTAGCTATTCTGGAGAGAATGCTTGAGGCAGGAAGAACACTGGTGTCATTGTCCTGAGTATGAAACACAGCCTTGCAATTACCAGTTACTCAGTGGCTCTGAGTATTGGATTCCTCATCTGTAACATGAAAGCAATAATCTCTTCTTTATGCATTTTTGTGTGCTCATGAATGCCTGAGTGAGCACACATGTGTGCACGTACACATACACATACATTTATGATACCTAGAAGCCACATAGACCCAAACTGGTAAGCTTTGAGTCCCACACCTGACCTTTAGTACTTGTATGACATTGGACGAGTTCCTTGATTCTCTGTTGTCCCAGTTTCCCTATCTAAAAATGACTGTGGCGAGGATTAAATGGAGTTAATATGTGTAAAGTCCTTATAGCTGTAAAATTTGCATTTTATATTCTTTTTCTTTTAACTAGTTTTTATTATATATCAACTTTTTGAGATGTCAAATGTTAATATTCCCTGCCAAGAATCACATGAGTTTAGTTCAATTAGACTCTAGATAATAGCTCCTAAACAGCTTGAGTCCTAAACCCCCTCTCTCAGTGTGTACCGGTAGTAGCCTTTTCAGGCCTGAGAGGAGCAATGAAGGGGCACTAGGGCAGCCAGACCAAAGCTGTCCCACTCCGAAGGTTCAGAACCTCAGCACAATACACAGCCTTAACAGAGCTTACTTCACACCTTCACACACACACACACACACACACACACACACAACTCTCTCCCATGTGCTTTTTGAAGCAGAATCTAATGCACAGCCTTCACTGGTCTATAGCTTACTATGCAAATCAGCTTGATGTGAAATGGAGCTCGTGTTCATCCTCCTGCCCCTGCCTCCCAAGTGCTAGGATTGCAGGTGTGTAGCAGTATGCCCCAATGTAACATCTTATGCAGAAAAAAACGTGTCGGACTCAGTTCCTTTACTTATTTGATTTAGCCAACACCATAGAGTGTGGAAGATCTCTGAAGCGCCTAAATCAAGCTTTTTATCTTGATCTTAACTACTTGCCCTGCAGATTCTTTAGGTCAAGGCAGAGCCACTCTGGTTTAGTGAGAAAGGAACCCACAGCCACCCAGCAGGGCTCCAGTAGAATTGCTGCCTATTGAGGAATTTCAATAGAAATTCAGTAAGATTTACTGAACACCCAATTAAAAATCAAAGGCCTGGATGAAAACAAGAGTGATAGACCAAAGCTACTAAGTTAAATTCTAAGAGAAAGGATGTCATGATTGCTTATTTGATTCCACAGAGAAAGTTACTGGATTTAACGGAAGTAACTCCAAGATTTCTGACTAATGTCTGCCTGGGCCTAAAGTTTGGAGAAATTTTGAAGCTAGAAAGGAATTCATTTCCTCCTCATTTCACAGATGAGAAAAAATCAGACCAGAAATTAAGTCACGTAACAAAACAATACATCCCATTACTGAGAGAGAAAGAAAAAAAAATCAGCCTTAAAAGGAATAACCTCAAAGAGAGCATGGCTTCTTTCTCTCCAGAGTTTGCCAGCTTTCAACAGGCTGAGTGCCCAAAGAGGACCACTCAGGGAGGGCACGGGAAAGTGGGTCAGTCTGTCAGGAGCACAGGCTGAGCTGAGTCAGAGCAAAAGTGGACCGGAAGGTGGAGACACATCACGTCCAGCTCTACAGTTTCAGCCCGGAACCTCTGCGACAGGCTGGGATGCAATCTATTTCTATACAAGGTCTGGGGAAAGACAGTTTTGTGATTATTGTTTCTCTAAACCTGAAAAAAAAAACCTGTTGGTTAAATTAAATTGCTCTGTTAAACTTTAGCTAAGATTACTCTTAAAGGATTGAAAAACATTTGAATATGGCACAGTTTTTGATGAACTCAAAAGTCTAAGCATAGAGGCTTGGAATTTCCTTGGTTCCTACTAAAGGACGAACAAATTTCTACATGGATTCAGGACAATCTCTAATTGGATGACTGTAAAATCAAAGATATAACTCTAAAATATTTAAATTGTTCTGTCCCTAATCTTAAATCCCAACTCTCAAAGGTATGGCACTGCAAATGTCCTTCAGCCCCCAGGGAGATACAATGAGTTCCTTAATGTTATCTGGGACCAAGGAGCAAGTGCTTTTTTACGAACATGGAGGAGATGACTCCAGGCCCTGAATTAGCAGCACTAAGTGTTCCAGCTGCCGTCAATCAATATTTTGACCATTAACGCTCATTCCGGCTTTCAGTACAGTTTAAATGATCATTACTGTTGCTTATTGTTCCATTTTGAAATAACCAGAGCCATAGGATGTCATGAGCGAAAATCACCCTTCACTATGCCTGTTGAAGCAAAAATATTGCTACAATGATGCTGCTAATTTTTAAAAGCAGCCCATGACCCATAATAATGAGAGAAGACCTTTGTTTTCATATAATCAATTACTTGTATTTATATCTTCAGTTTTATTTCCAACCAACACAGGAAACTTTTTGGCCCCTACAACCCTGCATATGATATTTTATGGTTAACAACTTGAAAATTGTTCCTAACAATAATTATGAAAGAAGTGCTCAACATTCTGCTTGGTCACCTTGCCCCTCGATTATCTCTAACTGCTCATTTTCTAAGCCTCTGATTCCGAGAAATTGTTTTAATTGGATTCCCAAGTACACTGATTAAATGTATCACCATCTATTAAATCTTCTAAGGGACATTTAGCACAGCTCACCAGAATGCCTGCAGAGAGACAGGTAGTGGACTGGGCTGAGGGAATACAGGGACTATGGTGCCTTGAAGAAAATCCCCGTCTCAGGATGGGGGCAAATGGCACGCAGTGCAAGCGGTCCATGATGGCAAGGTGATGTAACCAGGAAAGTAGGGGCTGCTAGCCTAAGTCACTGGTAAGCCTGAGGAAAAAGACCACTCTCCAAGGTGCTTTGTGGCAAGGGGTAGAGAGAATTGTTGCAAGTCTACTTTAAGACAGTAAGCCTATTGCAGGATGATGGGGGCTGCTGCAGTCCACTATAAGGTGTCTGCCTTCAGAAAACAAGACAATTCAAACGACTAAGTTCATCTTCCTTTTCCATTGGTCCCCATTATGCCTCTCGCCAGACTACTGTAGAAACAATGTCCTCCATCCTCAGATGGAGACAGGGTTTACTCTGGAATCTCAGTTTGTCAGATCTGCTGGAAAGAGATGCAATGGCCAAACCTTGTAGCGTTTACAGCAGGGGAATATATTTGGCGCTTGCTCTTTTGAATGTCTCCGTCACCCACCCACTCCGTGCTCGCTCTCTCTCTCTCTCTCTCTCTCTCTCTCTCTCTCTGTCTCTATCTTTTTCCCTTCCTCCCTCTCTCCACTGGAATATCACTGAAGGAATTTACTGATTACTATCTCAGTATCCTTACTTGAAAGCTGTGATGAACCCTAGCTCGACACCAAACCAATACCATGACCTCCATATTTCCCACTTCCTCTGTAAAATGACAATTCCGTCCGCCGAGGTCCCTTTCCACTGGATGAATTCCATATTCATTAACAAAGACTGGGAAACCAATGCGATAGTAAGTTCTCTCCCACTTACTATTCAGAGTTCCTCTTTTCCCTGTGTTTGACTATTTCATGACACCCCTGACAGAAAGCACGGAGTACTTCAAGTATAGTATTTTGATTATCCAGAAAGAAGAATGTGGAGGCCATCCTGATGAATTCTTTTCAGAGCTTAGCCTGGAAAATGAACAAGAACCTCATCAAGAGCTTGAAATGTGTGAGAACACATGGCAATGACCATGACACCTGGCTCTTCAGACTGGGGAGGACCTCCATGCCTGCCTATCAGCCAAAATTTAATCAAAAAATTAAATCAGTAAAACTTTAACTACTTTGATAAAATAATATCCCTACCATAGAGAAGGAAATTGGTAACAATTTTATAACTATTGATAACAATAGTTTTAATTCAAGCAAGTTTCAGGCTGTGGGGCAATCTTTCCTCCAAGAAGGACTTATTCTTAAATCTGTGACGGATCACTAAGATATGCCCAACCCTTGGAGATGATGCTAACAATGACATTGTTTCTGGCTTCTCAGATTACATCCTGAATCTTTTTGATTATTTATTACCCAAGACAGAGAAAGATCCTGGTAAATTGATTATAGAGAAAGAGAGGATGAATGACTCATGCCTGGGGCTCTGCCTCTGAAAGCACTGTGCCCTTTTGTTTTGAACAGATATAATGTTAACTTTGATCGATATTAATTTCTGAGTTCAACCCCCAGCCAGAAAAGTTTTGCTGTGTGCTTTGCGACTCTCAATGCAAAGGAACTTAGCTCTGCCCTAAATTGGCTGCCTGGTAATGAACTGGTCTGCTTGGCCTTAAATGTCTGTCCCATAGCTCAAATGTCTCACAGGGGATCTCGTTAAGCACAGGACTTCTCATGCTCTATTCCATGGATGAACATGCTTAACATCAGGACATGTGTTTAGCACATGGAAAGTGCACTCATCTTGTTCCCTGGACCTCAGACATGTGAAGGGACCTTGAGACTTCTGAAATGAGGGAAAGTCAAAAAGTCTTTCTTCACTGTGTGTTTTGGCATCCCCTTGACTGTTCTTTTTTGCTAGGTGGGATAAGGGGAGTGAGGCCAGTTTGTAGTGTGATGGTTGTCTTGGTACTAGTTCACTGCTGGTACCTAGTATCTTACCTAAAAAGAAACTAGATAATCCAGTCTAGTCTGTTTAAACTGCATAACCACATTTTACTAAACTTTCTACAAAGGATGAATGATGTGGTACTCGCCCAGAAAGAACATCACCTTGTGGGAGGTTAAACCCTAAACTATCACTTTCCCCTGTGGTTTAAAGAGGCAGATATGGTTCCTTATACCTATTATTCCAACACTCAGGAGGCTGAGGCAGGAGAATCACTCTGAGTGCGAGGTCAGCCTAGTAAGTTCCAGGCCAGTTTTGGCTACCGAGTGAGACCCTGTCTAAATGAAAAAAAAAAAAAAAGCAGAAGCAGGAGAAAGTGTGTGAGAGCACAAACAAGGATTATAAACGTAAGAACTCAGGCTAAGAGATGGAAAGTATTGAAGTATTGCATAGGAAAATCTTGGTTTAACTCTTAGTTTAACACTTTTATTACCAGAAGCTAAGACAGTGTTCATATGATGAAAAAGGATTTGATACAATTATTCCTGTAACGGGGTGGGATTTCTTTCTACAAGTAGTTCTTCTTGCAGATAGTTGGGAAAGCGTTTTCTCCAGGGATTCTGAAGCTATTGGGTTAACTTTGCATGCTCTGGCTACCTGAGGAAGAGGCTGCTCTACCGCATCGCTACCACAGCCCACTCTCAGGACTAGTGCCCCGCGACTCCCTGCATGACAAAGGACTGCAGCTGTCAACAGACTCGCCTAATTGCTGCCTCAGAACAGGGCTGTGACAGCCGCTCTGTGACCAGGCGAATTTTTTTCGCTTCTCTAGAAAGAGGCTAGCATTCATAACATCGCTGCACCTCCCATCAGGCTAATGACACTTCAGTCAGCATCTTCTCCTCACTTGTCGGTACTTTGCCATCTGAGCACAAGTCTCTAATTACGCCCAGGCAACAAGTTTCACATCAATCCCACCATTTACACACTCACCGTACACCATCGCACCTCCAGTCTCGTGCAAGAAGCGGAATCGGTGATTTTTAAACAGCCAGATGGTTAGAATGGTAAGGATGAGCAAAAAATTAAAGGCAAGCAGCTCCACCGCTCCCTGGTGTTGAAAATGATCTTCATCCTTCCCTGACGTAAGCCGAAGCTGCCCCGCCATTCCACTCCCAGAACGTGATGCTCAGAGAAATCCCTGGATGAGGCGTGAGCACTTTGAAGAGGTTTGCCTAGGACAGACTGGCCGCCACAGAATTTCAGAATAAACGCTGCTACTTTGTTGCTACTTCACAAGCGTTCAGATGGCTTAGCATTCAGAGGGCTTCTAGTTACAACTTCCTGTTTCTCTCTTAAAGCAGCCTCGTCTCTTTTCAAACTCCAGAGGGTGCTTTCATCATAGAAGACTCTGTAAATGATTCATTCTGGGAGGAGATCTGCCACAGAGGTCAGATCTAAAAGCAGAATGCTGATATGTAGACTCTATGTCCCTCCTGTTTCCAGCATGATGTCTAAGGCTGTACAACTGGCAACTTGTAGATTGGTAATAAAACAGTTCAATTCACCACATCAATATTTTCCACATTCAAAAGGGCAAGTGCAGACCCCTGCCTTCACCCACTCAGGTTTCTCCTTTCCCACCAGATTCTCCCATGTGATAAGGGTTGGCAGATATGACTTCACGGGACTACTTCTTAAATTGAGAAGCACAAATCCGGTATGTGATTTCCTGGCTTTTTAGAACTGTTCATCATAGTGTAGACCTTCAACAACAACAACAACAACAATAATAATAATAACAATAACTCTAGGCCCTTATCTATTTGGATATGTTGAGGAAAAGAAAGGAAAGAAGAGAGGGAGGGAAGGAGGAAGAGAGAGGGACAGGGAGGGAGGGAGGTAGTAAGGTAGGAGAGGCAAGGAAGGAGATGGGGAGGTGCTCGCTCGGGACAGTGGGACCTCCAGTTCTTCTTCTTCCTTGGCAAACATCTACACTTCCTTTTAACAGCCAATCACCACGCAACCAGGTATGCTGTGAGTCCCAGCACCTCATCACATGGTGGTAATGGAGGAATGTTAATGTCTGCTTTCTCCTGTGATTGAATTAGGTCTCCATTTCTATCGTGTAATTCACTGAGTATGTAGAATCCAAGCATGCCACTAAAGGTTTCTGGACAAACACATAATGATATTGGGAACTGCCATTTATGGTCTTGCAAACCATAATTCTAGCATTCAGGAAGCTGAGGCAGGAGGACCAATGTGAATTCAAAGCCTAGCTGAGCTACACAGACACTGGAAGGTAACCCATCCAAAAACTAGCTTTGCACTCTGGAAGACTTCAGCAATCATTCCCCTGCCTCAGCTTCTTTGCTTATGAATTCTGGAGCTGGCTTTCTCAGTGCGCTAGGCTTGGCAGTGGGCATCTGCTCCGTGGGGTGCAGATGTTCCTATGCATGGCCCCTTTTGGCAGTCAGCTCCATGTTGACTGATATTCAAGATGTTTTGAAGCCTGTCAGCGATTGCTCCTGAGCAGTTGCCAGCAGCCTCACCTTAGTTATTAGCAACCCAGCAGGTTGAGTCGTTAGATTTATACAAGATAATACAAATCCAAAACCTCAAAACCTGAGCACTTCCTGTTTTGCTACTTTTAAAGTCATCACTAGTCAGTCACTTCGGGTGACTCTTTCATGGTTTCCCCATCTGAAAAAAGCCATGTTCTTTGATTGTCTTACCACATCCACCTCACTGTTCCACCCAGTAAGGCGATGTGATCCGTGGGTGAGAACGAGCGTGCCATGTCTGGTTGGCTGGACCATTCTTTCAAAAGCTCTGAATTTGATGCCAACATGAGATTGTGGAGAAGGACTGAGGAGGAAGATGGCCGCTCACCTGGAAGTCTGCTGGGTGAAGGATGGAAGCTCAGTATCAGCAGGCTCTGGGAAGGTTTGGGCAGAGACGCTCTCCCACTTCCGTAAATGTTTAAACGGGAACATTACAATAGAAAGGTGTTGTCTTCAGGTCTAAGAGCACATGGCCTTTCTGCTTTCCCGGTTTAAAAGCTGGGGAGCGCAAAAACCCATTTACAGTAAAACACAGATTTATAATTCCCTCATTCAACTCTGTGACCCCTTTGTTTGTTTGTTTTTTCTTACTGCCGGTTCACAATCCCATTCAAGGCACTTCTGGAAAGACCATGCAATTTCATCTGTTTTTTTTAAAAAAAGGAAAGGGGCCGGCGGGATGGCTCAGTGAGTAAAGGTGCTTGCTGCCAAATCTGATGACCTGAGTTCAATTCCCTAGGCCCACAGAATGAAGGGAGAGAGCAGATCCCTGCAAGTTGTCCTCTGACCCTTCTGACCCCCGTGAGTGTGGTCACTCATGTGGCCAGCTGTCAATCTTGTCCGTGGATCCCTCTACAATCCGCACTGGAGTTTTGCTCTGATCAAAGCTATCATGCTTCTTTTGTAAATCAGTGTGAGCCCTGATTTCAGTTCTTTAGAAGAGATGCCAAGAACCCAAGAAAGCTTGCCTAAGACCCCAATTTCCAGTAACAGTTTGTGTCCTAGGAAAACTAGGATAGCGGATTACTGGAATACCAAGGCTTCCCAATGCCTAGATGCTGCGCTGTCTGTATGAAGGAGATAGATGTCAACAGAAGGAGATTATCAACTGGAAATGGAGATGCTGTGTACTGTGCCGGCTCCCCGGGGTCAGAACCCTTAGTGTCACATCCTCACATGAGCCTGCTTTGGAACCCAGCTTGCTTTCTGGCCTGATGAGCAGACAACTTGGTGAGTAAAGGGTTTATTTGGCTCATAAATCTAGATCTTAGTCCCTCAGAAAAGTAAGGTGGGGCACGGACTCAAGGCAGGAACCCGGAGACAAGACCTGATACAGAGACCATGGAGAAACCCCGCTTCCGGACTTGTTCTCACTCAGCCTGCTTTCCTACAGCTCCCAGGACCCCCTGCCCAGGAGGAGCACCCACTGCAAGGCTGCGTGTTCCCACGTCAATCATGAATTGAGAAAATGCCTCACAGACTTAGCTCCAGGCTATCTGATGGAGGCATTTTCTCTGAGGTTCCCTCTTCCTAAATGACCCTGGTTTGTGTCAAGTTGACAAAAAAAAAAAAAAAAACCAAAAAACAAAACCTAACTAGCACAGCCCTGGAATGCAAAATACAGCCCTGAGAGAAAGTATTAAATGACTTTAAATCCCAGTCTTACAGCCTGCTGGGAACTGAGTTAAAGGTGCTCATCCCAAGATGCTGCAGACAAATGATCATGCAGGCATCTATAGATGAGTGTGCATAAGTGAGCTACATGCAAATGAGGTAAGAAAGAGAAAGGACAGATCTGCTTGGCTTACTGGCGTCAGTATGACCTGCCTCAACTTGTCCACAAAGCCCAAGAGAGAGAAAGAATCAAAGAGAGGAACCTGTACTGCCAGGATAAGCCAGGGTGGAGCAGATCTTGGACACAGAAGGGAAGGCATGGAATCTACAGCCGGCAGTGAGCCTGGTGTTGTAAGAGGGTTGCTAGCGCAGGCTGGGGAGGCTAGCCACCTGGGAGAAGAGACACCGAGGGATTTCCTCTCATGCTCTATGCGTGATCCAGGCAAGCTTGGCATTGTGCCTGTCATTTAGCCTTGTTAGCCCGAAGCCATCAAAGGGGCAATGGCTTCCTACCTAAGGCTTTATTAATGAGGAGTGACCCATATGGGCACCCCTCGATTGCCATCTTATACATTCTCACCTTGTTTCCTGTAATCACCTCCCCTCTATCTATACCGTGGCACCTCTTAACTTCTGGAGGAAGTTTCTCCAGTGAAAGCAAGCTTTGGCCCATTGGCCTCTCTTCTGTCCTGCACAGGTTGAGGGACCAGTCATACGGGAAAAACTGACTCACTGACTTATTATTGTGCTTGGTTTCCACAGGCAAGGAAGAAGGTACAGGCTAGCCCCAGTAGCTCTAACTGCCCCCAAACCCTGGTAGGCTTCTGGGTTGGAATGGAGTAGGAACCCTGGAGCTGGGGGCAGGAAGGGGACAAGGGGCGTCACACTGCACGATCAAAGAACCTATCAGCCAGGATAACCCCAAAGCCAGAAGCCTGAGAACTTCCCTTTCCTTGTTCTCCTTTCACATGTCCACATGATAAACACATGCGCCTCTTGTAAAACCCAAACCCTTGTCTTCCCCACTAACTACCCCAGCTCCCTTGCAGCCCTATGACTCGGATCAAGCCAGTTTCCTGTGGCCAGGGGTAGCGGCTCCTGCCTGAAATCCCGGCTCTTGGGAAGAGAACTGATGTGGATCTGGGGGCTGTGCAGTGAATTCCAGGCCATGCGGAGCCACAGGTTGAGGTGGTGTCTCAACCAAATCAAAACCAAAACAGAAATCTCAGCAAGGAAAGGAAAGAGGGGAAACGGAAGGAAAGGAGAAAGTAAGTTGGCTTGCGTTGGTATAAACCAGCAAGGAGCTGCGCCAAGGAGGAGAGCGAAAGCAGTTCGGGACAGGGATGCGTGGACACAGTGTCTGAAAACCAAGTGTAAATTCCAAGCAGATTAGGACAGAGTCGCCTCTTTGTCTCGCCGAAGTCAATTCAGACTCAACCTTTGAGACAGCCATACTCTGGGTAAGGGAAAGAATCGTCTGTTGAACCATAACCAGGACGTGGAAGTCTCAATTCAAACTGCCACTGAGAACACTGTCAAGGCAGCTGTCAGAAAGGATCTTCTGACGCCAACCACAACCACTGAAACAGTGGATGACTATGGGTATTTGTTTGCCCTTTGTGTCCTTTCTTAGAAAATAACCTAAATAACCTTCTTCAGTAATGTGGGCTTCAAAATTAAGTCTGTAAAGGAAGAATGTTAAATAAGGAATCTTTTTTGAAAGCAAACATTTATTCCAAATTGTACTTTGAAATTATTTCAACCTCGATTGTCAAGATACTATCACTCTGAGAACTCTTGAATTTGAAAAGAGCAGAAGCAAATGATTATCAGCAATTTAAGATTCAGATTCAAACAATGCTGTACCCCCAGGGCTTAGTCTTTAAGTGGGATCTATCTCTGTGTGAGAAGCGGACTTGTAGAGCCTTAGTAGGTCAAACCTCTCACCTCCCCGACCACTGTCTTTACTGAAGAAATGTCAGAGTTTCTGTGATCTCTGCTTGGGAATGTGGCTTAGAGCAGAGGCCTTGTGATCCACTTCAAGTCCACCAGGAGACTGAGGACCGTGCATGCTGAGATGCATCTACCGTGGTCAAACCTCATCTGCAGAGCAGAACCCATCGTGAGCTGAAGCTCTCTGGAGACCTGTGCCTGTGTGAAGGGTCCTGCAGGCTTCTGTCTCTGGACTGAGCGGAACACTGAGGCTATAAATGGGATATTGCAAGTCAACTTCTAGAATTATCTCGGGCTGTCTTTAGCCCTTTCTTGTGTATTACTGTCCCTTCTAACCAGCCTCCGCTTCTGACTTAATACCCCTACTTTAAGATAAAGCTTTTGGATTTCATCATTAAGCTCAAAGAAGCTCTATTCTCCACCAACCTTAAAGGTAAAAAAGTGATAAGAGAGATTCTCCCGCCTTGCTGTAGTATTTCTTCTCAGTAACCCACAAGTCATGAACTTCTGACTTTCTTTGATTCTGTGATTTCATCAGCTTATGCAATCTCTTCCAGGGTGGAACATGTCTGGTGTGGGAGAATTATCTGTATTCTGTCAATCATGTATTTTAATAAAACGCTGATTGGCCAGGCAGAAAGTATAAAGCTGGCCTTTATGTTACACATGCCTTTCAAGGAAACTAGAATTAAGATCCCCAAGCCATGGTCAGTTATACCATCTGGCCCAGAATAAACCTGTTAGCTTGTGATTTATTTTGTTTTTATTTTATTTTTTTTTGAGAGAGAGAGAAAGAGAGTATTTCTCCCTAGATTGTAGCCCAGGTTGGCCTGGAACTCACTACACAGCCCAGACTGGCCTCACAATTCCTGCTGTCTCAGCATCCTGTGTGCTGGAATCACACTTGTGTGATATTATATCAGGGAAGCCTTAAGCTAGTTTTCTATTTCCTTAAAGCACCGTTGTTATTTTATACCCATAACATCCATATGCTCAGCCTATTTTTTTCTTAAGATGGCCTTCTACAAAGACAATACAGGAAAGAGAAAGACTTGAGGGGTATCCTCATCACCCTTATCTTCATGGGCTCACAGACTGTTGGCCAAATAATATGAGAAAATGTTCAGTCTTTGATTTCAAGCTTAGGAAGCTCACTTCCAATAAAGAGTTGTTCAACTAGGTGATGCCTTCGTCCCCTCAGATGGTGCCTATTCCAAGGGATTAAAAACAGAAGCAAAAACATTCAACATCACTCCCAACAGATCAGAAGAATAGGTAAACATTCCGTCCCGCATGGACCACTGCGGAAATGTGGGAATAGGACCCAAATGGTTACCAACTATTTGTTCTTGAAGCCGGTTGGGCTGAACCACAGTAATAGTGGAGGGAACAACCTCTCTGGCCCTTGAAGTTTACTAATTGATCCCACTGCAATCACTGACAAAAGTTACATTAATAAAAGGGACAGGCAAATGTAGTCCGTGCAAGTGCAGTGGAGGGGCATCACAGGAGTGCCAAGTGACTGCTCCCTGCTGCAGTGAGATTCAGTTGGCAGGACCCTCTTCACAGGAGGGAACTGGTGGGAGGTGGGGCTATAAGCATCTGGAGGAACAGTAACAGATTTTTTTTGGGGGGGGGTAGGATAAACATACTTGAAAACAGACCCTAGGCTGGTGCGAAGTAAGCCCTAGAAGATTCAGTGACACATTAAAGGAAAGGGGGGGCAGTGACAGAGGGGTGAAAGCACAAGGAGTCTCTCCAGGAAAAGGTGTTAAAAGGACTTTTGCATAATCTACCAGGGCAGGCACGATGATGATGACGGCATTGAGTTTTTCAGATAATGATTTACCTGTAAGAAGATTCAGGAAACTATTGCTGTTCTCCAGCAGGAATCACCTCTGCAAGACAAAGCCCCACCCAGGACTTCAGGGGGATGGGGTCCTGGAGACAGGGCCACCACTGCCCGGGTCTGAGGCGGCTTCTTACATTGACGCCAAGCCCTGCACACTGGGAACCATCTTCGGGATCCGACAGTGCTGTCCTTAGAATCCAGCATTGCACTAGAAGGCTGCTCTCGTACTCACGAGAACTCTTTCTGTATGCTATTGGGACCTGTGTGGTCAGTGCTCTAAATGATGCCCTGAAAGGAGAAGTTCCTTTACCCACATCAAAAGGCGACAGTGCACTCTATAAGCATTTTAAACATCTAAGTGTGATCCCAACAAATAACCTAAAGTTAATGTTTAAACATCTAATGTTGATCCCAAGTTGTGCTGAGTTTTTGGATAAGTAGCTCAAAGTACAGCATTTTAATGTCAGCCTAAATGGACTTAAAAAGTTTATCCTGAAACAGTATTTAGTACTTGAAGCATTGATCTCAGTGAATAAGATTCTTATTTTTGTTCAGTTTTGCTTTTTGAGACAAAGTCCTGCTATGTAGCTCTGACTGGCCTGGAACTTACAATGTGACTCAACCTAGCTTTGATCTCATGGCGATTCTTCTGCCTCTGCCTCTCAAGAGCTGGCACACCTGGCTATAGCTGTTCACTGTGAAAACAAAAGCCCTGAGATCTAACTTCCCCCCTCTTGCAAACTTAGATCTTTTTTTTTTTTCCTTTTGTGTTTCTACAAGTTTCTTTAGACTGATCTCATTCTGATACCTCTTCCTCACTTGTAAGTAGCCCTGGTTGCTGGGCCCGAGTTCCTGCTCTCGTTCTGCTTTTCTGTTTGAGATCACTCAGCTGTCTCAGAGTCCTCCACTTGAAGCCAATGCTTCTTTCAGACACCCAGTCCCCTCACCACCCTACGCCGGCCAGCTCCTCATACAAGGAGATTTCCAGCAGCTAACTCTGGCTCGGATCTGATGTTTTTAAACCCAACAGATCCCCTTTCAGCTGTGATTTTATCTTGTCAGAATTTGAGTCACTTTACTGAGTCAAGGTCATGTGGGTTTTGCCACCTGAAATGAGCATGTGACCTTCCACCTTACCTAGCGATCTGACTGTGTGCTCTGGATCTTCCTGGCTCTTCCCACATAAATGCTGTTTGGACTCCTGACGCGGCTCTATGTAGCAATTCCTTCAAGTTTCCCATCTCCTCTCTTATTGTAAACCTAAGAAAACAACTATCATACAGTTAGATTCAAAGGAACAATAGCGTCTTTGACAAATTTACAGACAAAATGGGGTGGAGCTGTTAGATGAAAAGACGTGTAGCAGACATATCAATCAAATGCGATGTGAACACATTCCTGATTCCAACCAAGCTATATCTATGTATGCACTGAGGAATGTATATGTGTTATTTACAAAACTCGAGATGTTAGGAAATAGGCAGACAGTATATAATATGACTTAATATTTTCGGTGTGAAATAATATTATAGTTAATTTTTTTCTTTAAATTCTTATTCCTTTAGTTGGGTGTGCTGTCTGTGCCTGTAACACCAGCATCAGGGAAGCAGGAGGGTTGACATAAGGCCTGTCTTGGCAATGTAGTGAGATCCTTATCTCAAAAAACACAAATCAAACAAAAGCAGCTCTCACAACTTAGTTGTTTAAGATAATAATACAGATGAAATCACGAGATGTCTGGAAGTAACTTCAGAGTATTTCAACAGGTGTTTAGAGAAGGGAAGGGAGTCTGGAAGGTGCCTACAGGAGGGAGGGGAGTCCAGCAGGTGCTTAGAGGAGGGAGGGGAGTCCAGCAGGTGCCTAGAGCAGGGAGGGAAGTCCAGCAGGTGCTTGGAGGAGGGAGGGGAATCCGGCACGTGCTTATGGGGGTGTTGCAGGGGAGGATCTAGCAGGTGCTTAGGGAAAGAGTCCAATACATGCTTCGGGAAGATCCAGGAGGTGCTCATGGGAGGAGTCCAGCAGGTGCTTAGGGGAGAAGTCCAGCAGGTGCTCAGAGTGGGAGGAGGAATCTTATAGGTGTTTAGAGGAGAGGAGTCTAATAGGTGCTGTGTGGGGAGGGGGCAGCTAGCAGTTGCTCAGGTGAGGAGTCTGGCAGGTGCTCAGGGGAGGAGTCTGGCAGGTGCTTAGGGAGGAGTCCAGTGATTACTCAGGGGAGGAGCCTGGCAGGTGCTGGAGGAGTGCAGAGGCGTAGACAATTGTGTTGACAACTGCCAAAGCTGAGAGACAGACACATGGAAGTTCGGCATGTTCTAATCTCTTTTTAATGCATTTTGCATACTTCCATAAGTAACCATTTAAAATAAGATCAATGTAAAGGGCAAGTTCTTTCTCCATGGTGTCTTTGGTCTGGACTTTCACTGTGTAGAGTTGGCCCTGCTGTTTCTCCCCGCCTTGTCTTCTTTATTTGACCTTTGAAGCTCCCTCCTCCCAACTGTCAGTGGCAGCTAGGACATTTCCTTTCTAGTTTACCTGTTTTCAAGAATTGGACATTTAACTCTCCCCGGCCAACCCTCTAATTTTCCTTCTAGCCATCTCCATTCCTTGACCTGCAAAAGCACCTTCTATCAGAAACCCGAGAAGCCACCCTGTGCTGAGACGCCTCACTCAGCTGTCGTCAGAGAAGCTTCTTTCTGCAGCAGATGGGAATGAAGAACTGGTCAGTGTGCAGAGAGTGAGAGATGCAGAATCACTCAGTCCTAAGTGGGAGCCCCTCCCCTCAAGACTCAGGGATCTATGCAGAAGAGAAGGCAGAAAAACTGTCAGAGACAGGGGTGGTGAATGATTCTGAGGAAACAGTGTTCTCAAGAGACCGCAGTACTGATACACATATGAACTCCAAGAGACTGCTGCAGCATACATAAGACCCGCACGGGTCCAGTGGTCATGATCATGTTCCTCAACCTACATTTTAGAAGTACTGAAAAATCTAAAACTCCCATTCCCTTCCAGTATGTTAACTAAGGAAGGAACCACTCACAGGAAAGACAGGCAGGTGCACTACCAGATTAGCAGGTGATGCAGCTTAGACTGGGAGATTTCTTCCAGCCAGAACCTGCATATTCACACTGGGGGTACATTCAAGCCTGGGCCTCAGACTCTAGTTTACATAGGCACCTGGCTGCAAACACAAGCCCTGCATTGTATGCTGTCTCTAGCATGGACATTGCCTGTGCAAAGATGTTGCCCAGGTAAGGCCCCTACCTGGGACCTTGAAACTAGCTTGTTCTTACCTGAGAAGTCAGGAAATCAGGGAGGGAGAGACAGACAGACAGACAGAGAGACAGACTGTGAGACAGAGAAGGAGTAAAAGCCCTTCTTTGTTATGAAATATAGTCTCCTAGCATAGAACACTGTCCAAGGTTCCTGGGATCATGTTCTGTCCATAGGAGGTGGAACAGGGCCATAGGGCCACAAGCTTTCTTGTGAGAACTATGTACCAAGGGTAGAGTAAGTGAATGTTCTCACTGGGCCAAACCAGAACCCGTGTGAAGACAAGGATCTATTGGATCTCCTAAATTTGAAGTTTTAAAGCTGAGGAGAATGGATTGGGGAGGCTGACTTCAAGTGATTCGTCTCCTTGGTCAGTTCTGAGTGTCAGGCGCTTGCTCTGGAAAACAGTGCAGTTTTTGCTTTAAGTAAGGGTTACTATATCCGGGTGGTGGTGGCGCACGCCTTTAATCCCAGCACTTGGGAGGCAGAGGCATGTGGATCTCTGTGAGTTCGAGGTCAGCCTGGTCTACAAGAGCTAGTTCCAGGACAGGCTCCAAAGCTACAGAGAAACCCTGTCTCAAACACACACACACACGCACACACAAAGAAAAAATATGGATACAATGACAAATACAATCACTTTGAAAATTTGCAATAGTTTTTTTTGAATTGTATTCATTGTTATCCTTGGAAATTCAGTCTTGTATTTAAATATCCCCATGGTATGAACACACAGCAAGAACGCTCTATTGTTTCTCAAATACTCAGAAGGTATCAAATACTCAAATACCAGGAAGGTCTCTGGACTGGTAGTGTCAGCATCACCTCAGAACTACGGAGCTCAGAGGAGACCCAGCAGAGATGGTCCTGGTCCCCCTACCAGGTTTGCTCCACCCACCCCTTCCAACCAAGTTTCAGTACTGCTCCTTCTGAGCTCTGCCACCTTCAGCCTCGACTGTACCTACCTGCCATTCCTCTTTGCAAGGCATGCCTCTCCGTGTTGTTAATGACCCTCTTTTGGTATGGAATACCTTCAGAATTCCTAAACATTAAGTTTCTCTACTCCATTCCTCTCCAGCACATCAAATGACATCTATCGGGAGCAATCCTCCCCCAGCCCAGAGAGTGATATAAGCCAACTCGGTGATAGGCAAGCCTTGGTTGGCACACCAGGGGAGCCTAAACAGCACTGGGTGCTCAGGAGAATGCAGTTGAGGAAGGGCTGAAATGTCCTGTCTCCAGACCAGAGGGGGCTCACTGCTCCCCGTCCTCCAGTTCTCTGCTCCCCACCCAGTTACTGCTCCCCCGCCAAGGAGAGCAGAACAGAGCAGTCTCATCAGGAAAACAAGGGGCAGACTCTCAAGGCACCCCCACCCCGCCAGTCCCACACAGTCATCTGCTCTCGTCACCATTCCGTCAGCATCTTGCCCGTCTCCACCCCTAGCTCGCACCTTCCTATTCTCAAGTAGACACGGTCTTTATCATTTATTCTTTGCATGTGTGTGAATACAGGTGTGTGCACACCACAGTGCATGTGGGGCAGTCTTAACCTGCTCTTTGGAGTAGGTTCCTTCTGGCGCCTTCACTCTGTAGAGTCACTTCCCTCCTGCCACGGTATGAGATACGGGGCTCACACTCAGTTCCTCGGGCCTCTGTGTAGAGGCCTTTAACTACTGAGCCATCTCACTGTTCCAGGATAAGATTTTCACTACAGGACTGTGCAGTCTGTGCTCATTCCCTGAGCTTGTGTCAATATAAGATCTCAGAGTGGCTGTGGCGCCCCAGCCATCACACTCATTAAGAGGGAAAATGGCACAAAGACGTTCCTTCCCTTTGCAATAGTGGAAGCTCCCAGGAAGGACTCCAGCTGCCTGAGGGTTCCATTCCATGGGTCTGGCTGACTGCCTAGGGAAAGATCTAGGCTGTCACAGAGAGGACGATGTACAAGGGCCACTGTGCCAAACAGAAAAGGAAAATTCCTCCTCTGGGGATAACAAACAAAAATCTATCTATCTATCTATCTATCTATCTATCTATCTATCTATCTATCTATCCATCCATCTATCTAGAGAGATTGATAGTTTGGTTCTTACATCTCAGATGCCCTGCAATGAAAACTCTGGTGTGAAAATTATTTGGGATGATTTTTGACACCAGTGGAAGACTGGCAAGCACTGCCCTAAGAGATAGTGAGAGGGATGGATACATCAGCAGCAATTTGAGCCATAAAGTAAATGGAGCCCAAATACCTGGAAGTACTAACAGTTTATTCAAAAACAAGTCCTGTTAAGAGATCAACTTAGCTGCACTTAACCTTTAGTGAATCCCTTTGACCTGACAGGAGTTCAAGTGCTGGGCAGCGCCTAAGCATTGACAGAATTTAGGTTCTGTCAAGAGGCACGAGAGGGGTAAGCTTATAAAGTGTTTGCAGAAGCAAAGCAGAAAGTATTTGATTGTTTAAGCTGTGGAGTTCCAAGAGGTCAGGTGGCAGTTTCTGCTTGGGCAGGCTCAAATTAAATTATGCTGTGTACACAGAGTTGACTTCAATTTGCTTATGTAGGAACCCCAGACCCTGGAGCTGACTCTGCTGAATGACTTCCTCATTAGAAATAGAAGGGACAAAGAAATGACACATGCAAATTACAGCCAGCCGTGTGAGGCCTCAAGACATCAGTTACTAGCCCAGTACAGCCTAACGGAGTTCCCACAAAGGAGTTTGTGTGTCCAGTCACTCAACTCGTCCTTCTGTTCTATTGCCCTTCCTCCATCTCTCCTTCACCTCCTCCCTCCACCTCTTACCTTCTTCACCTCCTCCCTCCTTCACCTCTTCCCTCCTTCACTGCAGCGCACAACATGCGTCTGCGCTCTTTGCCCTACCATACAGTTCATGAGCTTCAGGCAAGGGGCTGGAGATTGAAACACACAAAGACAGAGACAGACAGACAGAGACACGGACTTCTAGTCATTGGTAAGAAGCCCTTTTCTCAGTAGCACCACGGAGGCTTATATACCCAACAGTCAGGTGGGCCAACAGGTGAAAACCTTATCCTCTGATCCTCAAGGCAAGGCAACACGTGCTCGTGAAGCAGAGCTGGTAAACAACTTTGACACAGCTTTCGGTAACTCAAATCAGAAGGAAAGTAAAGATCCCTTGCAGGGAAGAGCAGCTGGAGGCCAGGACTCCAAATGGTCCCAACACTTCACCTTCTCCCTCCTTCATCTCCTCCCTCCGTCTTCTCTCTCCTTCTCTTCCTTCCCATTCCTGTGCCAAAACTGTCAACAGCTGGCTTCCTCTCAGGTGTTGCATACCTTCTTTCCCAGAGGTTCTACCCCAGGTTGGTCTCTGACACATCTCACCTGGCTGATATTTTCTCCCCTCCTTCTCATCCATACTTTTTCCTCTTAACTAAAGCCGTCACTGCTTTGGAGGATGACTTATTGTGATTCTGCAATACAAACGTTAGCACAATTGACATAAAGGTGATTGATTACTCCCGCCATCTGGAACAACACACAGCACACTCCTGAAGGGAACACCTTCCTTCCTTCTGTATGCACCTGTAAAGAGTATTTCTCTGTCCCACCAGCTCCCAGATAATGACGCGGAGACTTCTTATTAATTATGAAAGCTCAACCTATAGCTTAGGCTTGTTTCCTACTAGTTCTAATAGCTTAATCTAACTCATTTATATTCATCTGCATTCTGTCACATGGCTCATGGCTGGTACCTCTCCTCCCACACATCCTGCTTTTTCTTCATCTCCTGGCATCTCTATCTTTCTTCTTCCCAGTCCTCCCTAATCCCAGAAGTCCCACCTATACCTCCTGTCTAGCTCCTGGCCATTCAGCTCTTCCTTGCACCAATCACAGCAACATGTCTTCACACAAATATTCCGCAGCATCCACCACCCTAGCACTGAGTGGCGCTCTTGTGATTCTGCAGTTGCCCCCCTCAGGACATGGCTTCCTGCCTTCTCTCATTTCTCTCCTTGTGTCTTCCTCTTCTTCTTGGTTTCCTGCCCCCTTCCACAGACAGCCCTTGTTGCCTAGTGTCTGCTCTTCTTCATTTGTCCTTTTTCTTTCAGTCCATCTGTAGTGGAGAGAAGCTTAGCAGAGACTTTGGACTTTGAAAACCCATTCCTTTGCGAAGCATTCTGGGTAGTAAATGTATTTAGAAGGCAGGGTTGTAGCGGCTGTAGTTGTACCCCGCAATCTATTCTTACCAGCACAAACCTAGTGAAAAAGGGACTTGAAAATAGACACATTCACTGTTGTGTCTCCAGTCTCAGAGACTGAAACATTTAACAAAGTCCTTGTCCTCTCGAGGAGTGCCCTGTTCCCAGGAACAAGTCCCAACAGGAAATTCCAAATTCTACCTACTTTCTGGAAGATACATTTCTGGTCAGCCACCTGCCTCCAAGATAGCGTTTCTTCAACAAGCTCTACAATTTTCTCCTGACATTAGATTTCTGCTCAGAGATAGACTTCTGCTGGCTACACAGCAGCCTCCTCATTCCCCAAACTCATCCAGCTGGGTCACCTATACAAGGGCAAGTGACCATCACTGCCCTTGGTGACAGGCTGAACCAATTACCATCCCCTCTCTTCTCCAGGATATGTCTGTAGTGGTTTTACAAAATGTACTCAAGACAGGTTCAGCCAGACTCTAGCAAGACAAGAAGGAATGGCTAAACAATAGTTTAAACCCAACAGGTTTGGTTGGAACAGTGCCATCCCGAGAGTTTAACCACCTTTGCTGCCACCTAGAGCAGGCTAGGTGGTAGCTTCTGTAGCAGGTGTCCAGTGTGCCCTTGCTTGTCTGTGTGATTGCTTTAAGGCCCTCTGGGGCAATGAGCATTGCTATCCATTGCGCCCATTACACTTGAGCTGAATACGGAAAGGAAGTGACTGCTCCAAGTTCTCATGCCAAGGAGGTAGCAGAGTGGGGACAGCAGGTTCTCACCTCTAGTTCTCTTGATTTGGAAACAAAGATAACAACCAGGCATGCTTAATTAGGGGCCTCTGTGTCTCCATCTGGGCTTCCCCCATTTTCCCCTTTTGAACTCATATCATGTAATCTTACTAATGCAGAGTTTTGATAGCAGGCTTTGAAATGCATAAATTTGTTCTTGAAAACAACCATTTATTAAAGGCCACACTTCCGTTTCATCAAACATAACATTATTAAATTTCTAGAACATCTTCTTGGGTGGGTGGTGGAGGAATATTCCGAGCTCTGCACTTCTGAATGTGTGTGTGTGTGTGTGTGTGTGTGTGTGTGTGTGTGTGTGTGTGTAATCAAAAACAGCTCTTTGCCCACCTCTTGCTACCTTTGAAGACAGGGTCTCACTCTATGATCCTCTTTCCTTGACCTCTCAAGTGCTGGAACTACAGGTGTGAGAGCTAATTCTGCAATTAAATTTGTTTATTTAAAAATAAGAATAAATTACCTTCTGTTCTGACGAGAAACTATCTTATTTTCTTCATTATCTTCTCTTAAAAAGCATGTAATATCCAAAGAGCAAAACTTGACTTCTCACCCCTTGGTACTTCCTGAAAGCAGTAAATGCGACATCCCTCCTGGCATGGCAGTATTGGGCGGAGTTGTCAGCTTATTGAGAAGCCATTTTTTTCTTTCTTTGTCATCTTTTACTGTCATTAGATATGATGGGTTTCATCGTAACATTTCATACATGTATATGAATTTTAAATACACATATGAGGTATTTTTTTTAAATGATAGTGTTTCCTTGAACTGTGTCAGGTCAAATGGACACGAGAAAGCCCATTACAAGGGCACACAGGTTCTTTGAGTTTCGTTCTGAGTCTGCCGAGGCCCAGGGCTTTTCTGAGAGAGCCTTTGGAAACCCTGCTTCCATTGTGAGATGAGATTTCGGATCTGCTGCAGACATCCGAGGACTAAGTACTAAATGATGGCCAAGAGCTTCGACAGCACTAACTGCTTATTAATGATTTAGGGACGCGGCAGCCTTCATCTGCTGCGGGAAGCGGTGCGTGGCTCGTCCCAGTGCAGCATCAAGCACGCCTCTAAGCCGTTCCCCGCCCCGAGTCTCTCAGAAAACCATCTGATTCCTTTAAAAGGAGACTTTAAGATTCGTTCTCGTTTCAACAGTGCTCAGTGCGCTTGCTTTCACTGCAGCTGTCTTGCTGTGCTCCTCAGAAAGCCCCCGGGTGATATAAATAATACACAGCCAGCCCTCCCGGTGTGTGGGCTGGACGGCTGTGGATTCAAGCACCCTCAGCCTGAAAGATTCTGTTTTTAGAAAAGCATCTGAACTGAACATGCATAGGCTCTTTTCTTTGTCATTGTGCCCCAGGAACTCAGCCTAACTACTAACAGACATTCCTATTGCATTAGCTATTATAAATGATCCAGGGATGATTTGCATATGGGAATATAAGCACAATTCATATTGGGCCATCCGATGACCCAGCCTAGCAGAAGAGACTTGAGCATGCAAAGACGTTGCTGTCTACAGGGCTGGGCAGGATAGGACTTCAGAACCAATTCCAGGAGAAAGCAAGGCTGGAAATACGATTATAAGGGATAGAAGGCCCTACAAACACTGTTTTACATAAACATTTGTTTACATAAACAATTATCCCCATGTAAGGAGAAAAACTGGAGTAAGGTACCGAGGGACTACGCTGACTCCATAGTGACATCAAAGATCCAAGGTCATTGTACTCTGTCATCTTTGATGTAATGGCTTGTCACTTTCTGATCACAAAATAGCTACTCCAGCTCCTCATGAAATATTTATTTTGAAGGTATGAAATACAAAAGAAGAGACTAATTACATCTATTTCTTATTTGCTTGTTTTAACAGATCTTACCCCATGCCCAGTTCTTTTAGACCTGGATTACAAGATCATCAATAAGGCTAGACAATTATAAAGTGTCTTAGTGACTTTTCCATTGTTGTAATAAAACGCCACAACCAAAGAAAGAGTTGGCTTGGCCTTACAGATGCAGAGGGTTAGTGTCTAGGAATAAGGTGGGAGCCAGCAGGTAGCAGGCTTGGTGACTGGAGCAGCAAGCAGAGGACTCATTTCTTGAACTTCAAACCCAAGCAGAAAGTGAACTAGAAATGGTAAGAGTCTTCAACTTCTCAAATCCCGCGTCTACTGTCACACTTCTTCCGACAAGACCATAGTCCTAAACCTTTCAACCAAAACCACCAATTAGGGATCAAGTGTTTAAATGCTGGAGACCGTGGAGGGCATCACATTCACGCTACCACAGAAGGCAGTGCGAGTATGGTTTGTTTTTATTGTTGTTGTTTTGTTTCTTCCCTAGTGTGTCCTTCTGGCCTGAGCAGAGGGAAGCAGCAAGGAAAACATGTCAAGGTCAGTAGATAGTCTCCGAGATGCCCTGTGTGCCCCAGTAAGGGAAGTTCTTTTGACAAACGACAGGTATTCAAAAGCCAGTTTCTCAGTGCTGAGAAATATCTGATAATAGCTTATAAACTCAACCAGTATTTTAAGACGGCTGAAGGCCACCCCGAATGGTCTCACTGCCCAGAGCACATCCCATTTCATGATGCTGCAGGATGCAGTCTTTCTCCCGAGTACATACAACAGTCCAGTTTGCTAACGTTCCTCAGGAATTGTCCTTAGCCTGTTTTTAAAAACCTCTGCCTGTTCCTTCCCTTGTTGTACACATGGTCAGGAGAAGCACATCCGGTCTCTAAGAGGATGTTAGACAAATGAGTCACTTAGCAGAAGACCGCTGTGGGGAAGGCAAACGCAAGGCTCCTGCTGGAATCAGTCACGCTTTCCACAAGAAAAAGAGCTGGAAGCAAGCGAGGCAGAGAGGGGCCATTTAAGTGATGGGAGGGTAGGGGTGACGGGTGGGGGAAGGCACTGCCTGTGTTGCATGCTACGGGCCAGGAGCTGCAGCCACCACCTCCTCAGGTACCTCTCACACTGAGAAAACACCAGACATCTCCAGAAAGCTCCACAGACCCCTGTCACATGTGCCTGTAGAAAGAGGCTACACAGCAGAAGCAAGCCCTGGCATACACATATCCTCTTAAAGCAGCGGTTCTCACCCTTCCCAATGCTGCGACCCTTTGATACGGTTCCTTATTTTGTGGTAAGCCCCAACCATAAAATTATTTTCATTGCTACCTCATTACTGGAATTTTTGCTACTGCTATGAATTAAAATGTAGATATCTGTTTTTGCTGGTGGTCTTGGGAGACCCCCATGAAAGGGTCTTTTAAGGTCTCCTTTGACCTTCAGGTTGAGAGCCAGTGCCTTAAAGACTTTGAACACAACTCTTGGAGAACCCAATTTGTATGGTATTTGGGAATTTGGGAACGGCAGGTTTTAGTTCCCATTCATTGTAAAGTTCCTGTCACAGACTCCACTGGGCCTCAGCCTACTGTGTTCAAAGCTCTCAAATGTGGGCAGATGCCAGAACCAGTTCTTACAGCCAAAGGGGTCTCCCTCCGGCATGGACTCGCTCACAGGGACTTCGTCTGTGACTTAAATTCTACTGACAAAGACTTAATTTAGGGTAAATCGCACAGGATGGCAGATCTGGTGTCTGGAATATAAAAATAATAGCCATTGTTCATGGCTTAGTTCATGGGACTTAGTTTGTGCTGGACTCTACGGTTAATGCTTCACGTGTCTCTCTTTGAATCTCACAGCCACCCTAAGAGGCAGGAAGTGTTCACAGAGCCAGCCTTGAGCTGAGAAAACAGACGAGCAGGAAGATTAGCTGCTCAGGCCCCTGAGCCCAGTTCCTCACAGTCAGAGCACAGTGCTGGGCCGTCACCAGTTTGCCTGCCGTGTGGGACCCCTGCTGACGGAACAGGCCACTAGCCGCACTTTGTCGACTGTTAAGTTACCGCCCACACCCGGGGCCATGTAGGCAGTGGGACTGAATGACTCTCCCAGCGGGAATGGAAGACGGCTCTGGTAAAAGACTGTCTGTGCAGCTCCTCCGTCTGCTAGTCATCTCTGTCAAAATTAAAGCGACATTTTGCCTGGGAGCCTCCTCGAGATTTAAATTCGCAACAAAAGTGACCTCTTTTCGTAAGACGTCCTCCAAAGTCAAAGGTGTGTTAGTTGTTTCTCAATCTCCCTATCTCTAAACTCTAGGGTCAAAGGGAGAGAAATGGATGGAGGGACAACAGATCCTGGAAGAGACCAACACAGACTCCAGCTGTGCCTGAGGCACCTGGGTCCCTGCCTTGATTTTTAGAAGACATTTTGAGAATCATCTCAAAACCTACCCACCACTGCCCCTGTGTTCCGGCTCTTTATCATTGTGTGCTCATAAATCATCCTGACACTCACTTGCCTAAAATAATCCTTCATTTATTTCTCTCATGAATCTGCAGTTTGGGCAGAGCTGGGAGCGGACAGGTGCCCTGTTTAGCAGGAGTCACTTGAAGACTGAGCAGACAGGCGCCCTGTTTAGCTTGAAAACTAAGGCTGCCTGAATGTCAATGTTTCAGTTTGTTCCCCAGACTGAGATTGGGGTGTATGGCTGTGTGTGTGCGTGTGTGCACGCGTGCGTGTGCGTGTGTGTATGTATGATGTTGGCTGTCAGCTGAGACACCAGAATCTTTCAGTGGGATGCCTTGCAACATGGGACCTCAGCGCCTCTGCCAAGGATCTCTGGAAGAGAGGACCAGTGGGTAACCAGAATGTCTTTTAGCATGTAGCCTTGGATTCAGGCAGTCACTTCCAAAAGTTCCAAGACTTAGATTCTAAGAGAGCCTCAGCGACACCTGGTTAAGAGCGGAAGGCCGTGGAAGGCTAATTCAGATGAATGGTTCTCCTCTGGACCTCTGACCTTGGGGAAGGGCACAGCGTGGGGAAGGAGTGGGCCCTCAGATTCACCATTGCAAAACAAAGCAGAACTGCATTGTCCAGAATTTCAGCTTGTTTGCTGATTCAACTTTCGGGGAAAGTCCATTTGATTAAAATTATTTTCATAAATCTACTTGAGTGAAAATGATCCTTCTGGGTTGAGCCCTTTCTACCATTACATGCATTCTGTGGGTTCTTTTTTATTATTTAAATGATTTTATTATTTTATTCGTATGTATTTTATTGTGTGTGTTGCCTGCATGCATGTCTGTGCCACTCTTCCATGCATGGTGCCTGCAGAGGTCAGAAGACGGTGTGGGATCACCTGGAACTGAATCCGCTCACATTTGTGGGCTGCCATGGTGCAATCAAGCCCTGGCCCTCTGGATGAGCAGCCAGTGCTCAGAACCACTGAGCCATGTTTCCAGGCCCCTGCTGGGTCATTTTTTTTAATCACCTTTGAATGTTGCAGAGTGGCTTCTCTGGATCTCTGATCATTAGTTACAAAGCCAAGCTGGGCACAGAAATCCTCTTCAGTGACAGTTTGGGATATTTGTGACCATGACCTTGACCATGAAAAGGGGAAAGGAAAGTGAATGGAAGAAGACCAAAGCCATGCAGCTGCTTTGGATATGGCCACCTTTGGATTTTCTGTGACACTGAGGCCAGCAGGGCGGAGTAGGAAAACAATTGCATGAAAAATACAAAGAAAAGGGCATTTTCCCACTATCTCCAGCTTTTCCTGGAGGCCTTATAAATAGCACAAGTGACTAACCGGTCCCTTCCTTTCCCTCCTCTGCCACATTCTGGGTGACAAGGCAGAAAAACCCAGATAAAGCCTCCAGAGTGGCTGCGTTTCTTTGTGTTTTCCATGTTAGGTTTCCTGATCCAAGTGGCTTGGGGGATGAGCAGTCAAGTTTAAAATACAGATTTTATTCTCTCTCCCCCCTTCTCCTGCCTCTGTGTGTGTGTGTGTGTGTGTGTATGTTTGTGTTTCTCTCTCTGTCTCTCTAACAGAAGCCACAGCCTAGAGAATTTTATAAGTTGGGCAGAGTGAACATGAGTCTGAGCCTTTTGTTTAAACCATTACCTGTAGATGTGTGGTCAATGAAGATATCAGCTAAGGCTCTGTTTGGCCTCCTGACTCCCACAGATAAACGCACACATCATTCTGCACACCAAGTGACCAAACGCTCACCTGTGCCATGAGAGCAGTCACTAGGAAGAAGTGGGTTATTCCATCCATCCCGGCTTCTGCTGCTTCCTCTCTCAGCCCCTTACCTGTGACCCACCAGCTCAGACAACTTTGCCTGCTCCGGGCTTTATTTCCATCAGCCTGGAGTTTACTGTTCAGGTCATTGAAAATTGAACAGCCTTCCAAATGCCAACTTCCGACATCGGGATTTGGATGCTAATTCCTCATGCTCCAGTGTGCTGGCAGAGTGGCAGAGGGGACACCTGAGATAGAGGAGGTGACCGCAGGTGGAGAAGGCCCATGGCCAGTGGGGGTCAGTCAGAGGCATGTTTTGAAATGCTAGCCAAAGTTTTGTTCTGTGCAATGTGCATCTTTAATTTTTCTTTTTTGTTTATCCTCTTTAGCTTTACAGCATAATTTTTGATCCATAAAAATCAGTGAAGTGTAATGTAAGAAATGAAGAGTAGTTTGGACAGTGCCCCCAAGCCTATAATAAGAATTTTTCCCCCTAACATCACAGCTTGTTGCGACTTTTCTGAATATTCTCAAACTGACTTTTCTAACATTAAGTTTGACATTTTGAAGTCAAAACAGGACGTGAAGAAAAAGACATCATGTGACTCAGAAGTCTGCCATTCTCATCACGTAAGAGGGTTAACCCATGGGGTCCATGGAATGCAATCTCAGTCTATTTAATTCCTAAAGGTCCTGTCTCCAAATGCTGCCATAGGGGAGCTAGGACTTCATCATATAAGTAGAGGAGGATACAAGAATTCAGCCTAGAATGAGCAGGTTCTAGAGTGGTCTAGTCGTTATGGCAAGCGTCCATGTTTCCCCAGAAGAACCTATAAAGCTCTCATGCCTGTTGTCTACCTGTCCTGGGGTGTGGTAGGTTAAAGGCAGCAGTGACTCAGGAACCTTGGAGCAGCCTCTGAGACCAAGTTCATAAGACCTGGCTAGTCCTGGAGGCTGTGGAGAAGCATCACAGATACTTCCTGAGGAAGGACTTGGGAAGAGGCCAGGGTCAAACGAGGGGACCTGACAACAGAGGGCAGTACCCAGGTGTAGGCATATTCTTACCTTGACATTTGCAGGCTGCGGGCAAAGCGATCAAGCTCTCTGCCCCTCAGTCCCCTTATGTGTCCCTCTCTCAAAGGTGTTGTGAGTGGCAAGAGTTAGCACGCTAACAATTCAAGTTGTCAGAACAAGAGTCTGGCATGGAATGCATGCCAAGGAGAGGCTTAGCAGCCACACTCATTGTTTTAGCTACTTTTCTCTCGCTGTGATAAAACACCATGACCCAGAGCTACTTACAGGAGGAAGAGTTTATTCTGGTTGTGGTTTCTGAGCGGCAAGAGTTCATCTTGGTCAGGAAGCGTGGCAGCAGGTGGCAGGCACAATGTCTGGAGCAGGAAGCTGATAACTTACATCTTTAACCACAAGCACAAAACCAGAGTGAACAAACTAGAAGACGGGTGGCAAGACATTTTAATCTCAAAGCAGCCCCCAATGCCCCCCACCCCCCAGGGATATAAGCTATACCATTTAAACCTTCCCAAACCGCACTACCAGCTGGGGATCAAGTGTTCAAGTGACCAAGACTATGGGGAATAACTCTTACTCAAAGCAGCACACAAACAATTGCGAACAGCACTGAGTCCAGATGAGACCAGACATACCCCTGTGCTTGACAGAGCAGGAACACAATGGCAAAGAGGCTGAGACACTGTGGCAGATGTTACCAATTGCCAGATGATATGAAATGCTATCACCAGATCCAACTAGGGCTAAATGACAGTTTCATGGAGCTGAGCTTTGAGAGTCATATGCTCCAGAGTTACACCAACCAGATTAAAAAATGAAAAAGTAAAAACATAGCACAGGGTAATTAGATGTACAGATTTCAAATGAGATAGAGACAACTTTAGCCTACAGTAATCAACCTTTTCTACCATTGAAAAGCATACCTTGTAGTTGATTGGGCACCCTATATACTAACATTGAAGCACTACAGAGAATAGTAGCACCATCCCAAGCAATGATGAAATGTAAGTTCACTAAGTGTTCTATAGAAAAGAAAAGAGGTGCATGGCGTGGCCTGGGTATGGTGGTACACGCCTATATTACAAGTCCCTGGGCAGCAGAGGCAGGAGGAAGAGAAGTGCAGGTTTTTCTTGACTATCTAGCAAAATCAAGGTTGTTCTGGCCTTGAGACCCTGTTTCAAAAGGAAAAGCAAAACCAATCACATTTGGAAACTCAAGGGTTGGGCTGGGAGATGGCTCCATCAGCAAAGCCACTGTGAAGACCCGAGTTAAATTATAAATTATAAGTACTCATGTCTGTAGCATGCTTTCTTTCTCTTGGTTTACCACCCACCTCCCAAACCATGACATGAAGACTTATTATTAGTTATGAATGCTCGGATTTATCTTAGCTCTTATTTTAATCTGTTTCTCTTTATCTAAATTTTGCCTAGGGTTTTTTTTTAATCTTTCTTTCTTATACATTATTTGCCTACTGTCTCTATGGCTGTTTGGTAGCTGCCTGGCTTCTGGCCCTGGGCACATCTCTCTCTTTTCTTCTTCCTTCTCTTCTTCCTTCTTGAGCCTAAATTTTTCCTCCTACTTATTCTTTCTAATCACCAACCCCACCTACCCCTCTCCTGCCTAGCTTTTTATTAGACCAATCTTGTACCTTAGGCAGATAAGGTGAACAATTGCAGCACATCTTTACATAGTTAAACAAATGAAGCCAAACAAATACAAAACATCTTTACATCATTAACAAAGGCTATAGAAATAATTGTAATACACCTTCACATAGTTAAAGTGTTTTTCTGTAGCATAAACAAATGTGACACATCTTTGCCTAGTTAAAATAGTATTCCACAACACATGTAAAAGCCTAGCACTGGGTATAATCTCACAACCTGGGGGCAATGTCAGGTAGGAGGATGCCCCAGAGCTGGCAGGGTAGCCATTCTAATCAACCAGCAAGCCCTAGGTTCAGTGAGAGACCTTGTCTCCAAAAGTAAGACTGAGAGCAACAGAGAAAGATACCAAAGTCGACTTCTATCCTCCACTTGTGTACATGTGTACAAAACACATATGCACGCACACATATACATTGCACACTCACGCTGACGCACACACAAGCACACAAGCACTCACTCATGGACAAAATATCTCCGGGAGTTAAACAGAGTAGCCAGATAACTTAACAATAGTGTTTGAAGTCATGGAAGGGGAGAACTATCCCAGATTTCCCCCCACTCCCCAGTGCTGGGAATCGAATCTAAGGCTTCACACACTCCACCATTCAGCTGTATTCCCAATGTGACCCCTCCCCACCAACTTTTATAGACCAAGCTAATTCACAATAATTATGAATAGTTCCTTAACTGGTAATTTCAACCCTACCAAATCCAATACACCTTTTATATAAAATAATTTGCAGATTACAGTTGCAAGCACATGGGGCTCTGGTACTTGGAAGTTAGGAACAGCAAGAGCTCAAGGCTGCCATCGACTACACTGAGCTCCTGAGGGTAGCCTAGGCTACACTGAGCTCCTGAGGGTAGCCTAGGCTACACTGAGCTCTTGAGGGTAGCCTAGGCTACAGATGACTTTGTCTCTAAAGCCAGAAAAGGGCGGGGGAGATGGCTCAGTGATTAAAAGTGCATTCTGTTCTTTAAGAGAAATCAAATTCAGTTCCCAACACCCACATTTGGTGACTCATAATGCCTGTAAGTTCAGGTCCTCAGCAACTGACTCCATCTTCTGGCTCCTTGGGTACCTGGACTCAGACACATTCATATACATATACTTTGAAAAAATAAAAATAGATCTTTAAAAAGACCAGAACAATCAAATAAATGACATGAGAAAGGGCAGGGCAAATAGAATGACTTCTGTAATAAAGAACATTTCTTTTGGGAGCTCAGTCCAGTGCTGATGTGGGTCTCTGTCTCTATCTCCATCCATTGCCAGACAAAGGTTCTATGGTGATATTCGAGATATTCATCAGTGTGGCTATGGGACAAGGCCAGTTCAGGCACCCTCTCCTCTGCTATCCAAGGACCTAGCAGGGGACATCCCTGTGGACACCTGGGATCCCCTCTAGAGCCAAGTCTCTTGCCAACCCTAAAATGGTTCCCTTAATGAAGATATCTTCTTCCCTGTTCCTATATCCGCCATTCCTCCATCTCAACCCTCCCACTCCCCCAAGCTCTCCAATGTGCTTGATCTAATGGGAGCTCACCAAACCCAGCTGGACTGGGACTGAATGAGCATGTGATAAAACCAGACTCTCTGAATGTGACTGACAATGAGGGCTGACTGAGAAGCCATTGATAATGGCACTGGGACTTGTTTCTACTGCATGTACTGGCTCTTTGGGACCCTAGTCTATTTGGATGCACACCTTCTTAGGTCTGGATGAAGCGGGAGGGCCTTGGATTTCCCACAGTCTCTTAAGACTGGAGGGGGAGGGAAGAGGGGGAGTGGGGGAGCGGGAGGAGAATGGTAGGAGGGGAGGAAGTGGAAATTTTTGAAAGGAAAAATAAAAATAAAATTAAACATTTATTTTTACACACTGAACATCGAAATGAAATCTCTCTCAGTGACTCTCTGGCTTTGTTTTAAAGGTGATAGAAGAGCTAATGACCACTGGCATGAACTGATCAGCTCTTCCTCTACAAATTATGAAGTTTTAATCTAAATGTATTTATTTATTTTAATATAACAATAATTTTCAAAACATAAAGAAGAAAATTCAAAGCACTATTATTGCTCTATGAGTCAGAATCTTCCCTGTGGCTACCATCATAAGGATTTACTTCAAATTGTTATAGATGTCTACTTAAGCAATTTTTTTATAACTAAGTTTAGACTTTTCTGCTGCATTTGAATTAACCCTTATGATATGCAAATGCCCCTGGGAATAAAAATGTTTTTTAAAATATTTCAACACCAAAAGAATATTCTAGCATGTGAGTAATTTAGGGTTTATTAAAGCTTTTCCCTATTAAAATGTTTCTCCTATTCCTTTGTTAGTGGACATGTCCATTGTTCTGTTTCCCATTACAACTAATGAACTGCAATAAACCCTCCCACTTAGATCACCAGGCGTGCCACATTCTATATTTTAAGTATTGAAAATATTAAATTTTAAAAAGATACCCTCTCCATATGTTTTACATTATTTTTAATGATATATTTTTATTTTCATGTGCATTTGTGTTTTGTCTGCATGTGTGAGGGTGTTGGATCCCCTGGAACTAGAACTGCAGATAGTTGGGAGCTGCTGTGTGGATGCTGAGAATTGAACCCAGGTCTTCTGGAAGAGCATCCAGTGCTTTTAACCATTGAACCATCTCTTTAGACCCATGTTTTACTGCTGTGGGACAATGGTTCTACACTGTAAAGATTTGTCTCTTGTACTTGTTTAATAAAACGCTGATTGGCCAGTAGCCAGGCAGGAAGTAGAGGTGGAGCAACGAGAACAGGAGAATTTGGGGAAGAAAAAACAGTCAGTCTGCAGTCTTCACCCAGACACAGAGCAAGCAAGATGTGACTGCCTTGCCGCAAAGATTCAAATCACATGGCTAACACAGACAAGTATTATGGGCTAATATAAGCTATAAAAGTTAATAAGAAGCTTGAGCTAATAGGCCAATCAGTTTGTAATTAATGCAGACCTCTCTGTGTGTTTCTTTGGGGGCTAAACAGCTGAGGGACCAGGCAGGACAAAAAACTCTGTCAACATTTTACATTACCATTTTCCAACTACTTCCCAAAATTATTGTCTAAATTTAAACTTTTTTAAAAATATTATTTTTTTCATTTTTTAGATAGGCCCAAGTGGACCTAGAGGTTTTTATGTAGCTGAAGCTAGCCTTGAACTCTTGACTATCCTGCCTCCAGTACAGAATGCTGGGATTACAGATATATGCCACCATAATCATTCTAATTAGAACTCTGACAAACAATATGTGAGGAGACCCTATGGGTGACTGACATTTTTTCTTTAGAAACACTGTTGGATGATTCGTTTCTACAGTCATCTATTCATTTATTATTTTATTATTTAAAATCTACATGTATATGGAGGGGTGTGTGTGTGTGTGTGTGTGTGTGTGTGTGTGTGTGTATACAAACATGAGCCCCAGTGGATGGATATACAGTGGTCATAGTTGGAAGCCAAGTATCTTTTTGACTCTTGCTTTCTTCCTTATTCCCTTGAGACAGGCTCTCTAGCTGAACATGAAGCTCACTGTTTGGAGAGACTGGCTGGCCAGTGACCTACAGGGATTCACTTATTGCTACCCTTCCATGCTAGGGTCATGGCAACTTTTGGCCATGCACAGCGGCACAGCAGCACAGCGGCACAGCGGCACAGCGGCACAGCGGCACAGCGGCACAGCAGCAGCTTTAGTTGTGTGTTTGGAATTTGAACTCATGCCCACTTGTACTGTCAGGGCTTACTCATCTTCACAGCCCCCACTAACTAATTACCTCAGCAAAAAGTGAATGTTTGCTTTGTGTCAGGGACCATTTTACATGTCGCGGTTTAACTATACTGATAGTCCCTGCCTTCAGGTAAGGGCAGTGTAAACCAGGTCAGAAACATAACCAGTAACTGATAGTAAAACTGATATGTAAAAACTGGGTTTTGTTCTAGATGCAATGTAAAGTCAGTCATACAGAAGCTGAGAGAGAGTAGCGACATGGTCTGGTTTATAGATTTAAAAGCTCTTTCTCATTGACAGATGGTGAATTATTAGGGATGGGGGCAAAAGGTGCATCCAGTGGTCTCAGTCTATCCTTCTGAGTCAGAAAATAGATAGGGCAGCCTGAAATGATGACGTACAAGTGCAACTGATGAGAGGTAGATTTCACGCTATTTGCAAAGGTTTTTAAATATATAACTCTGGTTTATCTTAGTCTCTTGTCATTTTCCTGGAACTATATTCCAAATATTATTGTTCATCTTCAATATTTGACTGCAATATTTGATGTATCAAAATTTAACTTTTTGTACAAGTCTTGTACTACCAGAGCTCGGGAGGCAGGGGCAGGAAGATGGCTGCAACTTCAAGGCTAGCCTGTACTACACAGCAAGGCTAGCCTGTACTACACAGCAAGTCTGAGGCCAGGTTGTCTGGTGAGAGCCTAAGACAAAAATAAAAAAAGTTTACTTTTCTGCATACCAAGTCTTTTCTTGCTTCATAATTTCCTCTTGCCCCGGTGGGGGAAGCAGAGGAAGCCCTGATTAAATGTGTGAGGAGAGGATGGAGTCCTGAGTGACTTGTGTGGTGTTGACATAAAGCACAACTACACTAACCATCCCAGTGCTTCACACATGGGAGAGGTGAAGACTTCCCTGGGAGAGGCTCAGATAAATATCAAAAAAATGCTGCAAACATTGACCAACTGACAATGTGTGCAGAATTTATCAACCACCGCTTCCTCCTCCAAGATGACTGCCGCTTGAGATGGCCCCGCTACAGAGACCTCCTATCAAGATTAGCTAAACCTGCCTCCATGTTCCTTTGTATACAGTACACTCATGGATTTAACTGTAAGAATAAATAAGCAAAGGTTCTCGGTGTAGTTGATGCCCCACATTAGAGAAAGCACAGTCCATTGGTTCGCAACTGTACACACTTGTCTGTGCGTCTGACCTTTCTTCATTCCCTTGTTGCCCCAGTTAGATCGTTCTCTGAAGCCATACACAACACTCTGAAATACTTTTTTTCTTTTCTTCTTTTCTTTCTTTACTTTGTAGTTAAGGGCTTATGAAACATTACAATTCTAACAGTTTATGTTATATTGCTTTCTAAGGCCTAGAAATGCCGGCAATGTACCCATACTCACATATTCCAAAATGGTGTGTCTTTATAATGCTGGCAGGATTCATCAACACCAGGGCAACCGTTGGCCAATCCTTAGAAACAGGCCTAAAGTGAAAACCTGCTGCCGTACTGATAACACCCCCGAAAGGTCTTGTGCAAATGCTCGGTGCTCAGGGTGGTGGGGTAGGAGACTGATCATTGGGGATTGTGCCCTTAGAAAGGACTGTAGGACCCTGGTCTCTTAGTCTTTTGTACGACTTACTAGCTGGAAATAAAGGAGTTTTCTCTGACATTCATTCTCACAACACCACCCTTGCCAGAGGCTCAAAGCAACGCAGCCGACCATCTTAGGCTTAAGCCATAAAACCTGTGCCAGGAATCTTGTCATGGAGACAGAAAGCTGACTAATATTGTTGGGGTACATTCCATACCAATCCTTAAAGGAAATGGAGGAGGGGTTCTCTTTCTCATCTTCAGCCCATTTGGGGGACCTTGCAATTGCCATTCAGGGAGTCTGATGTGTGTTTTTATTTGACAGAAGATGTGGAGGATAAGAAATTAAGCTAAGGTGTTCCCCCACTGAGGCAGAGTTATGGAGACATAGGGAGACAGAAAGGTAAGAGTAGGCTCTTTAAGACCGTGGCTTCTTACTCCCAGAAGACATATTGAAGAGAGGTGACAGGAAGGCAGAAGGACAGAGCTCTAAATAGGAACAATGGGGGAAGAAGAGGGGTCCAGCCAGCACCCTACAGAACACCCAACCCAGAGTTGGTTTAATGGACTATATTATGCCCAGACCACAGAGTCCCCCCAAACTGACTTGGAGACCAAGTCCTGTATGTAAAAGCAAAGAGCCTTTTTTCTTTCACAAACTCAGACTCTCCATGTGTCCAAGGTATGGGTGTGATCAGAGAGCCCCAGCTCAGTTGGGGTGAGGTTTTTTATAGTAGCAAAGGTAGGGGTGAGGGATTTCTAAGGTTAAGGATCCCCGATGGGCTGGCATTTGTCTAGGGGTGTCCTGGTGAAAAGCGATGCGGTGTGCTGGCAGGTGATCCTATCTACAATGGTTGGAACGTTAGGAATTTCCTTTGGATACTCTGTTCCTGGGTGGTGCCTGGGTGGTCTCAGTTTGTGGTCTTTTTTGGAACCAGTATTGCCTTAGGGTAAACTACTGAGACTTGGGCCTCTATGGAGCTTGTCACGACTGGGCCCCACAGACTACCATGTCTTGATTCTCTCCCACCCAAAAGGGAGCTATTTGCTCACTTTCAATAAAACTGTTACTTTGGTTTCTCTGTAGATTGGTCTTCTTGTCTTTCCTGGATGTTCAATTATCGGTCTGTCCCTTAGAAGGAACTCAGAAATCCCCTAGACCAGTGGTTCTCAACCTTTATGATTCTGCAAATCTTTAATACAGCTCCTCGTGTTACGGTGACCTCCCCAAAGGTAAGATTATTTTTGTTGCTGCTTCATAACTGTAATTTTGTTACTGTTATAATTCATAATGTAAATATTTTTGGAGATAGAGGTCTGCAATGAGGTTGCGACCCGCAGGTTGCTAGCTGCTGCCATAGACAGATGTCACACCACCTGGAGCTAGCTACCTTAGCTGAAATGACTTTGGGCTACACAGAGCTAAGTAAGAGGAGTGATATTTAGGCATAAATACTAATTGCTTCCTGTCTTGCCCCCCCCCCCCGTCTCCCATCCCCCAACCTCCCCCACCACACACACACACCATGGGGACAGGAGAGGTGGAGAGTCGGCTTGACTGTTGCTGTCTAAGGCCATCTACTCTGTTGACCAACCATCCTTTTTCCAGGATTAGTTTCCACAGCAGCCGCCTGTCTCTGCCACCAAAACAGTTACGTCATCCGCTGTCAACAGGTGCCATTCCACCGCCAGCTGTGTGACATGTGCACCCTTTAAACGAGCCCCCCAGAAGCAGCTCGCTCTCTTTGACTCTTACCTCTCTTGCCTCTTCTTGCCTCTTGTTTCTCTTCTTCCTCTTGTCTGTCTACCTCTCCCAAGTCCCCACTCCCACAGTGCCTTTCGCTCTTCCGCTCTCCCCCTCCCCCGTAAACCTCTTGGTCATATTTGTTTAGCGGCAGACCTTGGCAAGGCCCGCTGTAAAGTACCCACTTTGCCTTCTTTTTTATTTATCATTTTACCCAGGACTGTCTCAGTTTCAGCAAGTCTCATCTTAGAAAAAACTGTCGGTTTGGGACAAAGTGTGAGGTTTCCCTACCCTACATTCTGTCTAGTGTCAAACATTCTCAAGAGCTTAGCCGAAAGGCCAGGAAAAGCTCTGCCCGAAGAGGTATGCAGTGGGTGGGGACTTTGAATGGACGCTTCGCATTCACCTCCCTGCGAATTCCTTCATGATAAAGAGCCACCATTAAGCCTCTGCCTCCAGACAGAAGTTTGCTCTCCTGAGGTTCCTCACCCACTTTCATAACGAGGTGTGACCGCAGAGGCTTTACTCTCCTAGATAAGTTATGAGACCTCTCTAGACAAATTGAAACAAGCTAACACTCATGACTAGGGCCAAAGTCACTGCTACGCTGCGATGTTGGAGGGACAGGATCCCATCAGATTCTTCTCCAACAGCCATTTTCACAGACCATTGGTAGAGTTCTGTTTTTCTCTGGCTGCTGTGCATTGCAGTTCTGTTTAGGGCTCTCTTGGATGCATTGTTGATCCCTATAGACACAGACTTCAGTTGCTGGGGTTTTATAGCAAGATGCCCTTTAGAAATTTTTCAAAAATTCTCAACACTCAGTCCATGAGGATTTTAATCGTGATGATATTAAAACATAGTAATCTGGGGAGGCCTAGCATTTCAAAGCCTTTCCAGACTGCTGGGTTTATGGGATGGCTCTGTTATTTGCAACCTATGTGATTGCAGGCAAGCTGTGTAACCTGAGGGTTATTTCCTCATTTATAAAATGAGACTAGCAGTAATACCTCATCCAGAGCATTGTTGCAAGGACTGCACGGGGAGCCAGTTAATACGAACACCTTAATGCGAACACCTTGGAGAGTCTAACAGGGTCTGTGTGGTTGCTTTATGCTTGCCCAACCTGGTTTGACTAGAACCAGACTTCCTAGATAACCCTGCCCTCTGTCATGCTTCTGGTTGGGTCAGCCCTAAGAAAACTGTCTGTATGCATTTTAAGGGTGAAAAATGAAGCAGGATCCCGGCCTACAGCATTTCTAGTTCAATCAGGATCCCCCCTGCCCCAGAGTTTTAGAGTTGGGGTCAGGTTTAATGGATAAATATTAGTTACTTTTCTGTGGCTATGATAAAAGACCACAACCTAAAGACGTTTATGGAAGAAAGAGTTTATTTTGGCTCATGGTTCTAGGGGTTAAGATTTCATCACCCAGGGAAGCATTGCAGCAAGGAGCAGGTATAGTGGCTGGAGCAGGAAGCTGAGAGCTCACATCCTCAATGGCAAAGTATCAAAGGGGAAAGAGAACTGGAAATAGGGCAGGGCATATGTTCTCAAAGGCTACCTGCAGTGATGTACTTCTCTAGGAAGGCTGCACCTCCTAAATCTCCTCAGACTGTACCAGCAACTAGGGGCCAAATGTTCAAATACCAGAGCTGATGGGAAAACTGTTGTAATCTGCTGGGCTGGCCTGTTCCCTGGGTACCCTGTCCCTTTAAGAGACAAGCCCACCAACTCCCAACCTCCCTTTTTCACTGAGGCAAGCTCATCTCCTGCCTCCTCGCCTCCTCTCCAATCCAGCTTCTTCTTCTTCTGGAGAACCCTCCTCCCACTTCTTCTTCTTCTGGAGAAGCAGCTTCTGCCTCTGTCTCTTTTCTCCCCCTTCTCCCCTTTTCCCCTTCCTTTTCCCCTTCATAATCCACTAAGTAGACTCTATATCCCAGCTCTCTCTGCATGATCGTATCTATCTGTCTGTCTCTCACCTGCCTGGTCTCCCACCTGCAAAGGGGTCCCACCAAGACCTTGGGTGGCCGGCCGCTGACCCTTGTGGAACCACCGCCCCTTGTGGTACTGGTTTTGGGTCACTTTTTTATAAATGTTAACAGAAACATTCTCATTCAAACCTTACTCCCGATACCAATTTGTATTCTCCTAGTTTGCTTTCTATTGCTATGTTAAAGACAGTGACCAAAAGCAACTCAGAGGAAAAGAATCTGGCTTATATGCCCCATCATAGTCCATCATTGAGGGAAGCCAAGAGAGGGACTCTGATAGGAACCTGGAGGCAGGAACTACAATATATATAGCTCACTTATTTTGCTTTTGTATACAACCTAGGACCACCTGCCTAGGATGACAGCTGGTGCAGGAGAATTGTCTGTATTCTGTCAATTATATTTTAAATGAATGCTGATTGGCCAGGCAGGAAGTATAGGTGGGAAAACCAGACAGAAAGTAGAGTTGGAACAAAGAGAAGGGGAGTATTCTGGGATGCAGGAAGTTCCATCCACAGTCCTGCCCAGACGACAGAAGAAGCAAGATGTAACCTGTCCCACTGGAAAAGGTACTGAGCCATGTAGCTAACATAGATAAGAATTATGGGTTAATATAAGCTACAAGAGCTAATAAGTAGCCTGAGCTATTGGGCCAATCAGTTGATAATCTTATGGAGTTCTCTGTGTGATTTTCTTTGGGGCTTGCCAGCTGTGGAGTACCGGGCAGGACAGAAACCCCAATAAGCAGGCCCCCTCATGTTACAGACATCCCCCACAATGGGCTAGATCCTTCCATACCAATCATTAATTAAAGAAATGTCCCCACTTACTTTCCTTTAAGCCAAACCGAGGTTCTTTCTTCCCAGAGGGTTCCAACTTAGGAGGACAAAAGCTAACCAGCTCATGGTCTGCTGTCGAAAAAGAGTAGGAGCTTAACATGTGGGTCATCCAAGTCACTGAAGTTGGAGATGAAGAAGGACACAGATTCCTTGGTCCTGGTGGCCTCCCCCTCAGGACCACTTCATCTGAGACTTGTTGACCTGAAGACAGTCCTTCTGCAGAAACAATAGCATCACACTGACTTCATACCTGACTATTACTCCCTTCTGGGCCCCATGTGGTGACTTCGCTTCACTGATTAGAACTTGGGCAAATTACCGTGTCTTAAATGCTTGTTCAGTCCTTTCCTTACAGCTCTCTGTTCGGTGCTGTGTTGTACATGTTGAACATCACACATGTTCTGATGTTTCTTCTTGGGATGATTCCTAGTTGATATGGGGCAAAGGATCTTTGGCTTCCTTATCATGACTTCCAATAAATAAACTTAAAGAAATTATTGATATTTTTTCTATCTTTCATATTGTATCTGATCAAGCCATTTTCTCACTGGTTCTAAAACGATTTGTGAGCCCTGTTTCCAGCACTAAGAAAAGGAGAGAGTGCTGAAGTGTGACAGGAAATCTCAGGCATGCCTCAGCCTAACTATCACAATCGCTTTTGTTCTGGATTGAGGGTGCATCTCTCTCCCTCTTTGGTTCCCCTGCAAAAATATGGAGCTTTTCTCAGACTGTTTAGAAAATGGCCCTTGTCAAATGCTTAGAATTTCTGAGACTACTCCATACTCTGTTAAAAAGAAAGTCACTGCTCTGAACTCCCAGTTTCTCTCATTTCCCTGGACTCGGTTATCCAGTTCAGCCCACAAAATAAAGTTCTTAGTTTCTTTCCAACCAGTGATAACCAGATCAAATTGCAGGCCTGAAATGTAAATGGGCCAGAATCTGAATGAACTTATCCCTGGTGAAATTTCAACCTCACAGAAAACTGGGTCTGACTTCACTCTGAGAACTAGTGCCTGGAGCCAACAAAAGTGAGACAGATGACTGAGATTAAAGAAGCAAGTCATAAACACTAAGAGGAAAGAATTACTTTCCTAGACCAGGAGTTTATTAAAAAATTCAGTTCTTAATGACCAGAACATAACATCATTGCTTACATAAAAGGCCCATTCTTCACTCATAGTGCTTAATTGAATCACTAGCATTTAACACACAAAGCACAAATCATACTTTAAAATGCTGTGAGTGAAAAAAACAAAGCACCCAGATAATGAATAAATAGATTTGCTTAATGAAAATACTGTGTTTCCTCAAAATCAGATGGAAGCCAACACTTTTCATGGCATGGGCCCTCAGACTCATTCATGGCCATCATCCGTTACCTGATCTACAGACTATGGAAGCTTTTATATATGTCTTTTTAGTATATGTTTGTATTTATATATGTTTTACATATGTTTGTATCTTTTACACGATCAAATGAACAATATTTTTAGTATATGAAAACTAAACTTCAAATTTCACTGTCTGCCCATGGCATTTTCTTAGAGTGTAGCCACATTCATTTGTTTACACTGCAAATACCTTCTATGGCAGTGTGGGTTGGGTAATTAGCTGTCCTGGAGTCTTAATGCCCACCCTCAGTAGAGTGGAGGAGGGATTTCTCAACATTGGCATGCATGACTGGTGTCAGTGTTTTACAACATTTCTCGACTACTGATGCGACCAACTTTTAGCAAAAATGTCTTCAGACATTGCCATTCCCTTGGGAGCAATCCCCTGACTGAGGCTCTGCAGAGGCCTTGAGTAGGCACAGGATTAGAAGGGGAAGGGGCACGAAGATAAGAGGAGGCAGAGAGGACGAAAAAGACAAGATGTATTTTTGAGTTGTTTTTTTTAATACCATTTTTAATTTTAAACATGAATGAATGATATTCAGAATGTCACCAAGCATAAACCATACCTGGGTTCCAAAGTTGAAAGGACCCTAAGACGACTTGATTCTTAAGATATTTGTCTTCCTCAGAGCAGCCCATCAGGAAATGCAGTAGGTTCTTCCCAAGTTATTTACTTATTTCAACCATGTGCATTTTCTGACATACTCCCAGTGGTATTCTGAGGATGTATATATTTATGACGTTACAGGTCTTAGACCTGTTAGTTCAGATTCTCGAATGTTTTGTTCTGAGAGGGGGTAGAGAGTTCACCCTGGGGGAACCCTTTCCTTTGAGAGTTCTTTGTGTTTCAGAATCCTTCTTTTACAAATTATTTGACAATTTCATGCATGTATATGACCCTAGTCATCTCCATCTGCCACTCTCCCCAGACATGTCCAGTACGTCCCCCTTCCTTCCTTCCTTCATGTCTTCTTTTTAGACCTAAGAGTTCTTAGTTTAGTCTTGTTCAACATTTTCTCACTCAGCTCTGACCCCAAGGACTGCCTACCTACCTGGATCTAGGAGTCCCATCTTGGGACCTGGTTAGGAACAAGAAAAGCCTGGTATTTCTGGAAGATGTGGTTAGGGTAGGCTCAGGAGTTCTTATGCCTGAGGATCCCCATAAAGTAAACAGATACAGACCAATAGGCTTAGGCCACAGCTGATGGGAGAGAAGGCCCAGAGTACAGTAAGCAATGTATTTCTAGGTCCAACAGGTCTTCCAAGGCGAGTCAGGTTACTAAAATAAGCCATAACAGAAATTGCCTCAAAACGCTGTGAGACATGGAACACTTGCCTGTCTGAGTCATAAATATTAATAGCTGATAAGCAGTTTTCTATTTTGATTGGCCTATTTCTGTTGGAGAAATAGCTTAATATTGCTCAATTAGATAGTCTTAATTTTATGTGTTTATATAATGTAACTACTTGGAATAATGACTATAAGCTAATTTTTTTATTTAGAAAATAAAAAATGCTAATGATTGAAAAATGGCCAAATAATTTTTCAGTGACCATGTAGATGATAAAACTTTGATACTACACTGGAGCTATTTGCTGCTTATCAGTGTTCTACAAGTTAACATCTAAGACCTAACCAATGGAAAGCTCAAATCACAATTTCCTGAGTATCAACTGGGTCTTCATCAGGTTTGGTAGAAAAAGATTCAACACCCAGTGTTTTTAGATGAGCCTATTTGGGTGTGGAGGGCTTCTGTGTACATTGTCTGATGGTCTGTAGCATTCTCAGCCTCTACTCACTTGATATAAGTGACATCTCTTCTCTTGATTGGAGCAATTAAATGTGTCTCCAGATACTGCCAAGGACCCCTAGGGATCAGAGTTACCCTTTTGGATGGCCCTTTCTTCATAAGCTGTGGTCTTAGCTCATGTATCCCACTGTACCAAATAGCTATCTTGGGTAGTTTGTAAACAGTAGAAGTTTCTTCCTTACAGTTCTTGAGCTAAGGAAGTCTAAAATTGATGTCCCAAAGGGTTTGTGTCAAGTAAGGACTTGTTTGCTGTCCTGTAGAGGGCACGTGCTCTGTCTTCATGTGGTGGAAGGGCAAAGCAGCTTGCTCAGGCCTGGTTCATAAGGGACAATTTCTTTCATCATGAGCTGCATCATCATGATTTTATCATTTCCCAAGGCTCTTTTTTTCTCCTAGTACCAATATGCGGGTTTCCAGCATATGAACTTGGGTAAAGCCCAAATCTTCAGACAATAACAATCACGGGGAAAAGAAGATAGGCATCTGTTGACCAACTTTGCAACCACAAGGGTTTGAAACTTCAAAGCATGTGTTATAATGTTCAGTCAATTGCATATGTGTGTGAGTGTGTGTGGTATTTGTGTATATTTTATTTTTTGTTTTCTGTTTTGCCTATAACAGCAGAACAAAAATCACAGCACAGTTCTGGAAGCTCAGAAGAAAATAAATATTTCTGGCTGGGAGTGATAATCCTGGAGAGGGCCAAGATCTGAGTCCAAAGTGAGAGTTGGGGCCGATGAGAGCAGGGTGGCAAGGAGCCACTCCTGCTGAAGTGGAGATACTCCTGCTCACTGGAGACACTTCCCCACCATCTACCAGAAGGACTGAGGGAGAGCTGCAGTGGAAAAGGGATGACCCTAACTGACCAGCAAAGGAGGGCTCCTGTTGGAATTGTATCTGTCTGCACACACACATCTGCCCAGGTCTGGGAATTAGGCAGTATCAGTTTCACCCAATCAGGAGTTGTCCTAAGGGTGTCTCCACGAAGGAGGTCTGGCCATATAGGAATGAGAGAGCCTAGAGGCTGAACAGTACCCTCTATGACCTCCCCTGAATAGTAGAACCTCTGTGAGTCTCTGCTTCTATATATAAAACCAAGGGGACAATATTAACCCCTTAGCACTGTGAGGTCATTGTAGGAGACATAGATGTAGAGCTTCTTCGTTTTAGACAAATAAGACAGAATTTGGAGGCACTCTGGGTGGAGGCTGACTATCAGCTGGCTTGCAGATGCCTCCCCTACACAAAACTTGTACCCAAAGTTGCTTTTATAACAGCAAAAGCTGTTTTTTTTTAAACCAATTTATTTGTAATTATAAATGTAAATCAATACCAGCCCCTAGTGAGTAGTTACTTTTACACATTTGATTACTTTTTAAAATGAGAACTCTTTATCTGCGATACCATTTAAACAGATTCTTATTCAAAATCCTTAGTTTTGCTTATGATTTTCAACAAATCTGGTTCCGTATAATGAGTTGCCCAATGTGAGGCTCATTTTAAACCATAGTCTATGTTCATGGTCCCTAGGTACAACAGGGAAGATAAAGTTTCCTTCTCTCTTTCTGTTGCAATAGGGGCAACTCCCAGTGTAGAGTCCCGGGCTGGGTAGCAGAGGTCATATACACATTCCAAACAAAGAGATTTGAAGTCGCCGTGTGGGGTAACTGTCTTTTTGCCTCAGCAAAACGTGCTCGAGTTTCAGTGATAAAACTTGCATTACAGACCTGAAGGATATCAGTTTCCAAGGCCAGGGTGTGGATTTTTCCTTGATCAGCACAGCAGAAGGAGACTGGACACCCTCTGACAGTTTGGGTTCTCTACCCCTGATGTCACTGAACTATTCCATTTCCTTCAAAGGAGAAACTTGGCACTTCTGAGGAACATTGTTTGTCTGTTTGCTTTGTTTCTCTGAGACAGTCTAAAGTGTATACCCCGGCTAGCCTGGAATTTAGTGTGTGTGTGTGTGTGTGTGTGTGTGTGTGTGTGTGTGTGTAGTTCAGTCAGGCTGGCCTTTTGAACTCAACTCACGAGGGCACTCCTGTCTCTGTCTACCGAATGCTGAGATTACTGATATAAATGACCATAGCTGGGAAAATAAATATCTTCTCTGGCTGTGTCTCTCAATCAGAGACAAAGCTATTCACACCGAATTCCAGAAGTTTGAATTTCTAAAAACAAGTGAAAACTTCCCAAAAGTCCTTTTTTGGTTGCTTCCCTGCCAGTTTCGTGCTGTAGACTCATATACAAGATTCTGCAGTGCAGGCTCTTCGTGGCTCTCCTCCGTACCCCGGGGGCCTACGGCACCAGTCTTGCTGTCGGCCTCCTCTTCATCCAGGATTCTAGGAGTCAGTTTGAAGTCAGAAGGGTCAAGCACGGGGGAGCCACTGTCCTTGCCAGTCCCTATGTCTGTGGGCCTGGGGTCTATTCTCCTAGAGACATTCCAGGCGGTCCTCCAGGCGGCCTCTCCGCACTGGCCACTGCTTCCCTCAGGCCCTCTTCCTTTCTAATGTTACTTTGTCCAAGTCCACAATGAAGAAAAGGGTTTTTTTTTAATTTAAAATTCTTTTCATAACACATATCTTGATCATGTTTCCCCTTCCCCAAATCCTTTCAGGTCACCTCCCTGTTTATCCAACTTTACTCACTCTATCTCTCAAAAATAGTTCCAAAACCAATACCAAACAAAACAACCAATAAGCAAAAATGTCCCTTAAACCTTCCCTCCAAAAACAAACAAAGAAAATGGAGGATTTTTTTGTATGTGTGCATGTGTGTGTACGAGCATGCATGCGTGTGTGTGTGCGTATGTGTGTGTGTGTGTGTGTGTGTGTGTGTGTATTGGCCAACTACTCCTGGGCATGGGGCCTGCCCTGGAGTGCTGTTGTTATACCTACCCACTGACACTCCACTGGAGAAAGTTGATTTTTCCCTTGTCAGAAGGTATCAATTGCAAATAATTTCCATTTCCCATTTTCCCTTTTGAGGCCTGGCATTTTGTCTGGCTTGAACGTGGGTAGGTATTGTGTGTGCCGCCACTGTCTCTCTGAATTCGTATGTACTCCAGTCCTGTGCTAGGAGAACACTGTTTCCTTGGAGTCACCCACCACCTCTGTCTCACACAATTTTCCTGCCTCCTATTCCACTTAGATCCCCGAATCTCGAAGGGAAAGGTTTTATAAAAACATCCTACTTAAGACCTCATGTTCCAAAGTCTTTCTGTACTGCAAGAAGCAGCTCCTCTGATGAGGGTTGAGCAATGCACAGATCTCTGGGTATAACAATACACAGTTGAGAGTCATTGTGTTGCTGTGTTCCTTCAGGAAGAATCATACATGATTATAGTAGATTTTCTCCCAGGCATATGACCTATTATTGTCAGGTTGGGTCTTTTGGCCATTTTAGCATTATTAGATGTAGGTTCCATCTCATAGATCAGGCTTTAAATCCAACCGAAAGTGGTTGGTTACTCCCATAAAATTAGCATCACCATTATACCAGTTTATCTTGCAGGCAGGTTGCTATTGTAGGTCAAAGGGTTTGAATCTGGGTGATATTGATAATTGCCTTTCTTCTCTAGTAGTGTGTAGAGTACCGCTCAACACCATGAACTAGTTAGTAGGGGGGAGGCTTCTAGTTTCAGCTTGATTTTTCCATGTTCAATAATATAAGTGTCCTCAACAATAGAACTACTACCACCAGGCTGTAGAGAACAACCAACAGCCTCAGCAATATCCTGTGATATTTGGGTTGGGAGGGGGGTGGTCCATGGGACTGCTTTAGCTAATGACTCAACAAGATGCAACCTATTCCTGGCACTGGAGGTTTAACTCGGTGGCATGAGATGTCTGGTTGGGGCATTATCTCTCCCATTGTGTGGTGACTCTATTGAAATTCCTTTCTTACATGTATATATTTTAGGATGTTCCTACAGTAGCAGGCTTCTACATGGATTTTCAAAAGGTCTTTGGTGTTAGTAGCCTTCTCCACATTCCATCTTTTACCCTGCTCACCAATCTCCTTCCGCATTTAACCCTCCCACTCCAGTTTCTACTTTCTATCTCCCTAGCACCATATTCTAAAATAAAGGTTACCTACCTGAGCTCCAGACTGGTGTGGCCACTGGGGATCCCTGATAGAGAGTGCTTTTGTGTCACAAAGTAACAGGATGGACTCCATGGGGAGGCTTAAAGGAGCAGTGGGAAAAGAATGTGTTTGTACAAAATGCAGTTTGGACACAGCGTCACTGGGTTAGTTGATTCTTGACATGTCCATCACATAGATGATTGCTCTTGTTGTGGAGCTGGCCCGAAGCTAAGAAGGGGCCGCAGCATGCCTAAAACCATGGATTTTCTCATACTGAGATTGGTAGGAGTTTGACTGTCACTGTTTCCCTGCCTTACTCAGGCGCCAGCAGACCCCAGCAGTTAGGCTTCCCTGAGCACTGATGTGTCCCAGTACATGTAAGCTCATATGTCTTCGAGGCTGCAGGGGCGAGTTGCTGCTTATTTGATGCTGAAACATCCCGGCCTGGCCTTCCTGTATTTCCTATATGACCTTATAATGTTTCTTCCCCGGGCCTCTGCTGCTCCCACGGACACAAATGAAACCCCCTTGCTGTCCCTGCCACAGTCAATGACATACCCAACTGGCCATTCCGTGTGTAACTGTTTCCTGCCCTCTCCAAAAAGTGAAATGTCCACTAACACAGCCTACTGGGTGTATTCTTTCCTTTGACCCTGGCTGTGTTCCCTCACCTCTTCCCAGGTTGGGTTCGTACACAATAGTCTGAGCATATCAGGATGAAGCCAGACTCAAGCCCAGCATCTTGCCACGGAGAATGACAGGAAGTAAAGGATGACTGTCCTAGATGATTGCACCAATCTACCCAGGAGAATCAGTCAAGGTATATACATTTAGACAAGTTCTGGACCTTCTGCGATACATTTCATCACCTGATCAAATATGGTAACAGAGAGATTGAATAAGGTCAATGTGACACCATGGGGTCCAAGCTCTTATTTTTTCATAACTTTTGTTATGGACTAAATATGAAGTAAGCTTCATAGACTCAAGTTTTGAATACCTAGTCCTCAGCTGGTGGTTCTGTTTTGCGAGAATATGGAAACTTTAGGAGATAGGTCTAGTTGAAAGTGATGTTATTCAGAGCAAGTACATTATTTCTCATCATTGCTGTTTTTCTCTCTGCCTCCTGGAGAATAGTTTTCCCTTGCCACAGAAACTCAACAGTAATGTTCTCTCCAAGTGCATGAAGCCAAGCAACCATAGACCAAACTCTCTGAAATCACGAGCCAATTAACAATATATGTGTCTTAGTTATGGTGTCCATTGCCGTAAAGAGACACCGTGACCATGGCAACTCTTATAAGGAAACCATTTAATTGTGGTGGCTCCCTCATAGTTCAGAGGTTTGGTCCATTATCATCATGGTGGGAATCAAGGCAGCACTCAAGCAGATGTGGTGCTAAAGAAGGAGCTGAGAGATCTACATCTTGACTCACGGGCAATATGACATAGTCAGAGTACCACACTGAACTTGAGCATAGGAGACCTCAAAGCCCACTCCCACTGAGACTACATCTATATCAACAAGGCCACACCTACTCCAACAAAGCCACACCTCCTAATCCTGTCACTCCCTATGAGTTTATGGGGCCAACCACACTCCAACTACCATGGTATGAAACCTGAGATATGGGTTTGCAGGAAGGCTGAGGCAAACCATTACTGATTGTGCTAGCTAGTCTTAGCTGTCAACTTGACACCCCTGGAAAGGGGAGCCTCAGTTTAGAAATTGCCTGCATCAGATTGGCCTGTGGGTTTATCTGTGGAGCATTTTATTGATTGCAGATTGATGTGTGATTGCTCAGCTCACTGTGGGCAGTCCTGTGCTTGGGCAGGTAGGCCTAGGCTGTATGAAAAAGATAGTTGAATGTGATACTGAGAGCAAGTCAGTAAGTAGGAGATCTCCATGGTCTCTACTTCAGTTTCTGCCTCTAGATTCCTGCCTTGAGCTTCTTCTGCCTTGGCTTCCCTTGATGGTGGGCTATAACCTGTAAACTGAAATAAACACTTCCTCCCCACGTTGGTTTGGATCCATGCTTTATCACGGCAACAGAATTCTAACTACAAGGTTTTTGTTGTTGTTATTGCTTTGTTTTTAAGCCATGTCTACTCCTCCCTCCTCCCTAAAAATGAGGTTGTGCCTGGATGCTTGTAGCTAGGGAATACCACTTCTTAAGTCTGCTGGTATCTGGGTGTAACCAGTGAATTGTGGGCAGAAGCTCAGGCCTGGAGCTTAAGAAACTGTCCATCAGCCTCCTTCTTGCTTCTCCACCTCCATGAAATGAAACTAGTAACAGAGTGAGGGCCAGGAGCCAAGACAGATCGCAAGCCAGCAGGAGAGAAGCTGTATCCCTGAATGGCCATGTGAAACAGAGAAGCTCTGTCCATTCTGGACCATGAGATAAGAGAAATAATCTTCCTCAGTCTTTAGGATTGTTGGGGTCTTTGTTACCATCATACAGACTTGCATGTAAAACCCCAAGGGCTCATGTCAAGAACCAAGGAAATTCTAATTGGCTGGGTCCCAGCCAGCACCTAAGCTGCACAGTGCCTGGACTATAGGAAGACTCAATACACATGTCAGCGTGCACCACTAAGAGCTGTCAAGGCCTGAGGTCTCTGGCTGGTGCGAAACACACAGCCCGAGCAAACCTTCCTAAATGGCAGGTTACAAATGACGAGGAGAAGAACAAACCACAAGACAAATGGTAACAAGTGGTTAAACTCAGGTGGGAAGCTTTGTGGGTACCGTGTAGAAATGACGGTTAATTATATGCCGTCACTTGAGTGATTCGTAGATAGTAATCACAGCCACTGTCATTTTCCAAAACAAAAGACTTATACATGCACAGACTACGCAGACAGGTAATTTCTTCTTTTAACAAGCTTGATGAGACATCAAGATTGCTATGCTGTAGAGGTCCGGAAGAAAATGAAAACCCATTGCTATAGCGTGCAGAGTGAATACAAAGTAGCCGCTTAATTAGGCTGCGAGGCTAATTTTTTTTGTAACAAATGGCATGACTGTATTTGCTGAACATTTTCGAACATCATTTCTCACTATATGCGAAATGCTTCATTTAATACAAGAAGGAGCTCATAGATAAAAGAATAAGATACATAAAGATATAGGGGCGGAATGCTACAAAACCTAAGAAACTTTAGTGAATCATTGCCTTGGTCATGTTGCAAGTCTCTGAGGTACCTTTGATCACACATGGTTGGAGGCTTAAAGTGAAAGAACAGAACATGCGTTGCACACACACTGACCCCCAGCAAACACTACCCAGTCCTTGTCTTCCACTATGTGATATAATATTTTAAAAATTTGGAAAGGGTGTATGTGATGGTTGTTTTTGGTTATCAACTTGACTACATCTGGAATTAACTAAAACCCAAGCCACTAGATACACCCGTGAAGGACTTTTGTTTCTTAATCAAATCATTCGAAATGAGAAGACTCACTTTTAATCCACATCATCCAGGTGGAAAGATCTACCTTTCATCTGGGCCACCTCTTCTGCTGGCAGCCTATATAAACGACATGGAAGAAGGAAGCTTGCTCTCGTTGCCTGCTTGCCCTCACTTTGGCAAGTGCATTCCTCCACTGACATAGAGCCTAATTCGTAAGGACCAGCTGAGCCATCCAGCCTCGTGGACTGAACAACCACTGGGTTCTTTGGGTTTGCCGTTGGTAGGCAGCCATTGTTGGACTAGCAGGCCCACTGGTTGCAACCGCTCTAATAAATTCCCTTTCTTTCTGGTAGATTCTGGAGTCACAAAAATATTTCTTGCTTATCTCAAGTGCCTCGGTGTATCAGTGTGTTTGCACGCTCCTTCATCTGGAGCAAATGAAGAATTCCGCATTTTGTAAAGCAACCAATAATGGGTCATGATAGGCATCAGGGGTGTCAGGTGCAGGCAAGAAAATTCCTCCCTAGCAATTTAAGACGTTCTTACTGAAATAAAATCCAATAGCTTACGTCATCCACTGAGAGTTTATAAAAAAAGAAGGGAAGAAAGAAAGAAAGAAAGAAAGAGAAAGAAAGGAAGAAAGAAAGAAAGAAAGAGAGAGAGAGAGAGAAAGAAAGAGTATCTCCTCCTATTTTCCTTGCTAAGGGGACAATTACTACACTGCCACTGCCAGCAGAGCCAACCTGAACCCTAAGGTCTGTCCTTACATAGTTCTCTGGGTTTCTTTGACTGCTTACTGATCTGAGACCCAGTTTTCATGGCACCCCCAAACTGGGGAGTCCTATGCTCTCAGATCTGGGTCCCTTTCAAGGTGGCTTCCCAGACACAGACCTATGGATGTTTCTGCTGGTTTTTTGGTGAATGAAATTCTGCTGTAAACTTTGTCACCTCACCCCCTTGACTATGTAAATTTACCTACTTCATCGCGCTCACTGGAATGGGGCTGGACTTTGCATGGTCAGTTCTGTGGTTTTAAAGTCACATCTCCTGGGGCTCCTGTGAGAACACGTGGTCACCAAGCTGGTAGCACGAGTTGAGAAGGTTGTACAAACTGAAGCCTTGCTGAAAAAAGGGATCCACCCCTGGGGACTGATCTTGAGGGTTTCTAGTATGGGTGTCAAGTGGGGGTGGACACTTCTTCCCCTTCTACTTCCTGACTGTGAATGCAGCGTGGCCAGCAGTCTGCTGCTCCTGCCACTATTTGTCCTCCCATGGTGGATTGTATAGCCTCAAAATGTGAGCTCTGTGCTGCAGCATTTTACTCCAAGATTGAAACGTTCCATCTTGATCAGAGGCTCATTAGCCTAAGTGGGGGAAGCTCATGGGCGCACAGGATGTTAAAAGGGAGGTGAGCCAGCAGGACGTTGTGAGAGGAGGTTGTTCTGGAATAATCATTTTGTACACTGTGAAGATGTATTGTTCTCATTGGTTTAATAAAGAACTCAATGGTCAATGGCTAGGTGGGAGAAGGTTAGATGGGACTTACAGACAGGAAGAAAGCTTGCTGGGATGAAGAGGGGTGGAGTCACCCCAGATGCAGGGGAAGCAGGACATGTACAAGATGAGGTAACAAGCCATGAGCCACGTGGCAGCAAGTAAATTCACAGAAATGGGTTAATTTAAGTCATAAAAGCTAGCTAGAAACAAGCCTAAACTGTCAGCCTAGCATTTATAATTAATAGTGAAATCTCTGTGTCGTTTTTTGCAAGCTGGCTGGTTGTACAGAAAATTATACCTACAGGAAGTAAAACTTCCCATCTTAAGGAGAAACTCTTTAAGCCCGGAAGTAAACAGCTCAGAGACTCAGGATGTCCCTGAAATGAAGCAGACTAAGATTCTCCATCCCCAAGCATTTATACGCAGTAAGACATACTAAGGGATCTGCTCAGATGGGCTGGGCTCACTCAGATTCTCAGAGTAGCTCAGCAGCCTGGAAGAATCAGGGACCAGCCCAACTGAGCTACATGGAGAGGAGCCCCTCCCCAGCTTGTGGAGCTGCCTGCAGGTTGTGCAGTGAGCTCCAGCTTCCCAGACTTAGTGAGCTGTGGTGAGTTCATGGTGATGCAACTATCTTTGAATTACTTTGTTCCTGTAAGAAATCCCAGTAAAGCTCTTTTGTTCACCTAGTTGGACTTTGATGGTATCCTTGGTCTGTTGTCAGTTTCCTATGTAGGGTGTGGCGATGTTTGTTCGATGTGTGTTCACATCTCCCCAGGAATAGTGTCATATGACCCTTCCCTAAATTGTTGCTAATCTGCTGGCTTGGCCTGTCACCTGGGTACCCTGTCCCTTTAAGAGGCAAGCCATGGTCACTCCCAATTCCCCCTCTTCTGAGGCAAGTAGATCTCCTTTATTTATACCTTCTTTATAGCCTGCTTTCATGTTCTCTCTCTCTCTCTCTCTCTCTCTCTCTCTCTCTCTCTCTCTCTCTCCCTCCCCTTTTTCTGGAGAGGCAGCTTCTGCCTCTCTCTCTTCTCCCCCTCTCCCCTTTCCCCCCTTCCCCTTCTGTAACCCAGTTCTCTCTTCATGGCATATCTGTTTGTCTCTCACCTGCCGTGGTCTCCCACCTGCCAAGGAGACCCACTGAGGCCTCTGGTGGCCCGACCCTGCCCCTTGTGGGACAAGCCTCAGGTCACCGTTTTTTATGAATGATTACAAATAGAGCCAGTATCTTGCCATACAAATAGAACCCAGGAAGCTCCAGGCTAATATAGCCTGCACACAGCGATGTAGAGCCTGCCCACAAGCGCCTACCATGCTTTCTGCACCTGCTATTGGCAGAACTCACTGTCATCTTGAGGAGCTGTGGCCGGCTCACACATCTATCACTTCTTTCTCTCTTTCCCTCCTGCTCTGCTTCACCTCCACTGTTTCCTCAGGATAACACTGTCCCAGCAGAAACAGGGCTTCTAGGTTTCTTTTCCCCTAATCTCTGTGTCCTGGGAAACCTGTGCTAACTTAGCAACACACCCTTAAATCTTAAATTTCTGAGCTGGAGCAGCTGGCTGATCCTGGGCTCCATGCCATGTCCTTGCTGCCAGCGAACCGGGAAAAGCAACATCTGCCTGTCTTGTGATGCTATGGGAAGAGGCGGTGTCTCTTCTATAGAATTAACCCTGAAGAGGAAGTGTTTGGATTCTGAACACAGTGGGACAAGTGAACTCGCTTGGCCCTCACAGTCCCATTCCCACCCATGCCTTCCTACACATGGAGTGACCACCCTCTGGGCAGCACGCCTCGGGTGTTCTGTCTCCTATCCCTGTCAATCTGTCTGTGCTGGCGTTGGCTTCTGATCGGCTTCCTTTCCCTGTTCATCCTCTTGGGCCAGGTGCTCCAGCTTCCTCTCCTCCCAATCCCCGCCAGGGTTCAATTCCCCTTTGTATTTCCAAACACAGTTCTCACTCTGGTCCCCTGTCATTAACATTCCAGATCTTTGCTGCCTTCAAAGTAGAAGCAGCTGCTTGGGGATACAAATGGCGAACACTGGACATCTTACTTCTCTCAGAGTAGAGGGGCACTAAGTAGGTTAGCAGGGATCTGATTCTACAGAACACGGTGACCAGGCATCCCAGCCCTTTCTTCTTAATGCAGTGTCTTGGGCTGGCCTCCAAATTGTCCCGGTCTCCAGCTGTAGTCTCCGTTTTCCTGCTTAGCTTGCTGACAATGTACATGTTGTGTGATTGTTGGGAAACATGTTTGCTTCCGGCAGACAGAAATGATGATGCTCCCTACGGTCAGCCCTTTCCTGCCCTCACTGGCAACTTCTCACTCAAATACTGGAGGTTCCCATGGAATACTAATGAGATGGCATCTTGTCCTTCCCTGGCTCGGAAGTTCAGTACAGTCATACAGCTCTTATGACACGTAAGGAGAAACTAGTGCCGTTATGAACGCCTTGCATTTACTGTAGCAACTTTTCTGGCATATCAGAGTAAAGGGTTTGTTTTTAAAAACTCAATTTATGAAGTTACTTTCTAATTCCTTCCCCTCATCTGCCTCCACCCTGTGCTCCTTGGTTGATGTCATAAACTTGGTAAAATCACCACTCTGACTGAGGTAAAGATAACCCTTTGCCCTGCTGAGTTTGGTCCTGTGGTGCCCGGCTTCGATGTGATGGACCTGAATTGCTCTTTCTCGCAAACCAGTGGGTTCACTGCTACAGTGTTTATAAAATCAGTTCCGTCTGTCTGCTACCTGCAACAGCAGGTGGTCTACAGTGCCAGCTGCCTTTTCAGAGCCCTTGGGTTCAGCTTTAAAGGCCTGACCACACATTTAGCAACCATTTAAGGTGCAATTTGTGAAAGTTAAGTCCCAGGCTAACCACACTAGGAATCCTACTTAGAGGAAGGTTAGCACAGACTTTTCAGCCTGGGGAGGGCGGGAGGCCAACAACTAGGTCTAAAGTGTTACAAAATGATGGTTCCCAAAGTATGTGCCAGGTAGAGTGATACTGTGAAGAAGTTCACAGTCCTTTTCACCCGGGGCTAGAGGGGCAGGATTAGAACAGAGAAAAGGCAGGGGTGGGGTGGTTTACAACTGTTGTCATAGTAACTGGCAATGGATATTGTTGGAATATACAAACAACCTCAAGGATCTGTGAAGATTAGAACGACAGAATGGAAAGAAGTGTTTACCATGAGAGGGAACTAGAAACTCAAGAAGTATTTAGAATATGAGGAATGGCCTTCATGCTATTTTTGGAATTTCAGCTTCAAATGCACCAGCAGCCGACATGGAATATCTTAATGCTAAACATACCAGTTCTTAGATAAGTGTAGATGTCCGGTTGAGAGTGATGGCCATCATCACTGAGAAGACCCAGCATAATCCAGAAGCCGGAAAGGAAGAATGCAGAGCGTTAAGAAGTGAGGACGAGGTGAAGGTTGGAGAGGAGAGAGCAGATAATGAGTCCATAGCACAGAAAGGAGAAAGAATTCTGGTGCCATAGTGCACAGGAGGGTAAATATAGTGCACAGTTCAAATTTTCCAGTAGCCAGAAAAGAGGAATTTGAATGTTTGCAACAAAGAAATAATAAGTGTTCAAAGCGATAGAAATGTAAGTATACTGATCTGATCATTATAGCTAGAATTGGATGCATCAAAATATCACACTTTATCTCACATATATGTAGAATTGTCAGATATCAATTAAATATAAACAAGGAAGTGAGGAAATCATGAGTACATAAAAACAGAATTAGCCAGGCAGTGGTGGTGCACACCTTTAATGCCAGCACTCAGGAGGCAGAGGCAGGCAGATCTCTGTGAGTTCAAGGCCAGCCTGGTCTACAAGAGCTAGTTCCAGGACAGGCTCCAAAGCTACACAGAGGAACCCTGTCTCGAAGAACCGAACCAAACCAAAACCAAAACAAACAAAAAACAGAATTTGTCATCAGTAAAACCTAGTGATTTAAATGTAGTCCAAGTAAAAGAGGAAGGAAGGGGAACATGTAATATTCTGAGTGAGGGAAGAGAGGATATTTTTATAGTATTTTACTTAGACAAGAAACAGAAAAAGGGTAGGAATGGAGGTAAGTAAGCTTACATTCCAGTGTGCCTATCTTCTGTCTAAGAAACCCTTGGTGAAGACTTCACCAAAGCATAAGAGCTGAAGCAGGCATAGCTCTTCCTTCCACTCTCCACTACACGCTGGGTAATATACCATCCGTCTGTCACTCCAGGGCCAGCCTCTGTTGGCTCGCTATTTTGGCAAGGCAATCTTTATTTACATGACCTGCCTGGAAACTCAATTTTCATAATCTGTAATCACGGATCACAGCAACATCACTCAGAGGATCCTAGTAGGAACAGGTGCAGAGGACAGACCTCTAGAATCTGTTAAATCTCACCATGGAAAAAGTAGTAAGCAACACTAATCCACGGTGGAGTCAATAGCCACCTCCAGGGACATGCTCTCACACAGTCCAGAAAAGCAGCCAAGCTTGACAACAGTGCCTGAGAAATGCAGAGGAGTGGCCATGGCACCCCCTGGGACCGAGGCTTCCAGAACTGAAGGAATTAACTGGGGAGCAGAGGCATAGAATCTCAGGTTGGGTAGCTAAAGTCAGATCCCTTCATTTCTCAAGCTTGGAGATGAAAAGGAAATAAAAACAAAACCTCTAAATCCTTCCTGTTAAAGGTGTGTGTGTGTGCACGCGCGTGTGTGCGTGCGTGTATGTTTTAGAAGTTAAATATTTTCTATCTCGGACCAAAAATGTTCAGATTTAATCTTCAAACCTGCAGAGTCATGGCCCTCTTTTCTCAACCAGTTTCTCTGGGTTGATTTCAACATTCTCAGTTACAGTGGAGAAACTAAGGTTCCAGCAGGGGTCTCTCTCTGCACATGGTATGCAGCATGCCTGCCATCTGCAGTCTCTTCTATCTTACTTATCCACAGTGCCATGGAGATAGATATCTCTGCAAAACATGCCAACATTCTTTCCTTATAGAATTAGAAAGCCACAGAAAAGATAAAATGCAGCATCATAGCCACGATCGGGATGATGAACACGTTTGTTCACTGTGTGCCATTAATCAAGTAAAACACTCAGACTCCACGCACACATTCTTATCCATTGAGTAGAGTCCCCGACTAGACTCCTAAATACACATGTCTTTAACTTCTTTTGCTTTTTTTAAAAATTTGTTTACCTTGGACATTGGATATTTGGATATTTCATAACTATTACTATTATTTTGAGATAGAGTCTTACTATACATAGATCCTCTTCTCCTACCAGGTGCTAGGACAATAGGCATGAAGCAACATGCCTGGTTATTTTATTAAATTTCTTTTTGAGACAGGATCTCATGTAGCCCAAGATAACCTCAGAATTGCCTCTTCTTCCTAAACGCTGAGAGGAGTTGTAATTGTTGATGTCCACGCTCATGGGACAGATTTCTGAAGGTGGAAGAATGATGCGTAGCTTTGGTGACAGCAGGTGGGCAGAGCCTCTGGGCACAGACCACACTTTCCTGTAGAGGGTTATTCTTACTGTCAACTGGTTAATTCATTCACCCCTAAAGATCATAGGTCAAAGGTCAAAGTCATCTTCAGCTATGTAGCAAGTACTAGGTCATCCCTTAGCATGCTAGCAAATGACAGCTAAAATGCTGTGCCCAGACAAAATAGACATCATTTATAAAAGTCCTGTTAAAACTCTTGGGACCATATTTCCGCACGTACCCAGACTGCCGGTTTGATTTCTGTACTTTCATCTCTACCTTTTGCTGTTTTCCTTTTGCTCTGTTTCTTTGTGGTTGCAACCATTATCTATGTCCTTTTCTGCTTCTATTTTCATTCTTCCTTTATTCTTTCATGTTTGAAAACTAATTTCTTAATTCAAGAAATAAAAGTCCTCAGCATCTTAGATCTTAGTGGCATGTTTTGATCACACACACACATATGTATACACACACACATATATATGTATATATATATATATATATACATCCATAAAAACTTCAATCCTGACTGATAATAAAACATAGAAAATATTACATGAAAATGTTTTATTCCAAGTGACATTGCCACTTACTCTTTAAGAGTATTAAAGAGTTACCTTAATTCTCTCATGGAAAAAAGTCCATTAAGTTTCTGTAATGAAGGAAACATATATTTATAATGGAGCAAATGGCACCGTGCCTTTGTCTGAAGCTATCCCAATGTCCAATAAAGAAGAACCACATTCAAATGTGGTGCCTCTGAACAGAGATATTATAAGAATTCCTAGTCAGCAGGGTGCCATGCCAAAGCACTCCACAAATTGGTTTAGGCTGTCTCACTAGCTTGTGGCTCATTCGGAATATATCTGCAGTATGAAAGTCAGCATCGGGGCAGTTCCAATAGAGCCTTTTGGCACCCCTTCTCATCTACCCTGGGGTAGTAGAATGTATGTCGTGTATGGGTGATACTACTGGGTGTATGCCCACTGCTAGGGCTCACGTGCTCCTTCCCGTCCCTCTTTCCTGTGCAAGCCACGTCTTCACCCTCTGTTTTTGGTTATTGCTTCCTGTTTCCCTTGCTTGTTCAGCTTCTGTATAATCATTCACCTTTGCTCTGGTCCTTGCCCCAACCTCATGTTCATTTCAGCTCCACCTTTAGCCCCTTGGTAAACCTCTTTGATTCCAATTCCAATTGACAGTCTGTTTTCTTTTCTTTCTTTCCTTTTTTAAAAAAACTTTCCAGAGGTTTCTGTTGCCATAGTGATGTTTCATGATTATCATGGCCATGACAACTTCCCCTGGCACTCCGGTTGCTATAACAATGCCAGTCAGCAGAGAAATCTGTGGGAACTTGTGACAAAGATGCTGGTTCATCTTTGCTTGGTGTTGGACAGCTTGCTGGGAGATACTTTGTATTCAATAGTTGTTTGCAGCACAAAAAAAATGAGTCCACAAATAAGAGCAACTCGTTTTTCTGGGATTAAAATACTATGATACTAATGTTTATGCTTTAATTCCTGAAAAAAAAATCCTCCCTCTGCCTGGGTTTTTGTCTGGTCTTTTTTCCTACGTGGAATTTTTGATAAAAATATATTTCCTAATTTAATAAAGATATAGTTGCTGTAGGTGAAGCTCTATCATCTCTAAATTCATGTAACTAAATCCTAAACCACAACATGGCTGCTTCTGGAAATAATACTTTTCAAAGGTAATCAGAGCTAGTGAGCTTGTGAGTGTAAGGCCCTAATTCTATAGGATTAGTGGCCTTAGAACAAGACATAGCAAGAAGAAGGAGACCAGAGGAAGGGTGGGCCAAGGGAGGACGATGAAAGGGGGCATAATTATATACATCTATGAAAACTGGACAAGGAAACTTATTATTTTATACAATGAATCTACATGCCAATAAAACCATTTTTAAAGGTCAGAGCAAGAGGGTAAATCAGGAAAAAAAATCAGTTCCTCACCAGGAACTGAACCAGTTGGCACCTTAATCACACAATTCCAATCCCCCAGAGCTACGAGAAAATGAACTTGCCTTGTTTAAGCCACTCAGGCTATGGTGTTTTTATGGCAGCACAAGCTGATTACCATAAATCTCAATACTACTTAACATTCATAACGTTTGTTAGGTTCTTTTGATTTTAGACACATCAATTTCTAGAAATACATCCAAATAAAATCCGAGTATTATACTGTGCATTGTGAACTGTTTGTATCTGAATTCTAGATGAACCAGGAGGGAACATGTGATACCACTTGCTACATTTTGGGAGTCTTTTGTTGTTTAGTCTCGAGAGACTAGGAAGTAATTACCTTCATGGCTATAGGACTTTTTATTCTTTCATGTCATTGTCACTGGGTAACTTCCCTAGATTGTAAAGTGTGGTGTCTCATAGCTGTCTTTTTCCCATCACTCAGAATTTAGGGGAGAAAGGAGCAGCCACAACATGAAAGTTTGCTCAGAACTGATGACAAAAGTACCTCTTGGTGACACACATTCTGTGTTCAGAAAGCCAGACGAAGGCCAGTGACTGACCTTGCCCAGTTACAAAGGGAGAAGGAAACTTAATACTTCTCAAAGTGTGTTAAGTAAAAGACACCTAAGCATGGTTTCACTAATGAAGAGATTATTGGCTTCTACATTGACGTCCACTAAAAGTGACAATCAAAATAACACTATTTGAGCACATGATACGAAAACCAGCATCAGTATGCTATATTGTCAGTACATACGCTTTGTGACAGTTTTAAGTAGTCCGAGAATGAAGAGTACTAGGCAATCTCCAGAAAAACTATCCTGCATTTATGTTGGTGTGGAAGCTAGGATCTGTTACTCTATTTTAATCCTGCTGATTTTGTTTAAACAACCTGATGTTTCTGGTTACTGTCGTAGAAAAGAAACCCTGTGTTCTTTCTACCGTCTGTGAAAATTGTGATAACAGTCTATGTGTGGCAGGCACAATTTTAAGCAAGTCGAATCTGTGATTTCCAATTTTCACCATAAACGTAAAAAACTAGAAGAGACGATGAAGCAACCGAGGTGTCGAGCTTACAATTCTGTTTCTAAGATTTCTTCTCGCACTGCTCAAGAATATAAAGTGATACTCCGCCCCAAGCCATTGTCAGCCAAAGGAACGTGCTGAAGCCTGGCTGGCTGGCCTTGAAGACAGTTGCTTACATTCCAGAGTCACCACTGAGTCAAAGGAGTTGAACAGCTGCTGATACCCTTGAACCTCACTTTGGCGTGTTAGTTTATTCCTTGTGCCAGGGAAAAACAGTGCAGAGCTCCTCCGTCTTGCGTTTCTGCAGAGACCATTTTAGGTTTAACTAGAATTTCAACTCCTTGATGAGGGAGAATCCTGTGGAAAATGATCCAACTCTAGTCTAGGAATCCGAGGTCACGATGCCCCAATTAGCTTTTCTTAGCTTCTGTTAAACTGGCTGTGTGTGCAAAATCTCTCCCTGCAGCCACAGAGTGAGATACCAGGATGCGTTTTCTGTACTTACAAATGCCTTACCCTAAACACTCGCTACAGATGGGTCTTAGATACCTAAGTGTGGTCCCAGTCAGCTGGGAGAAGGACTTTCAGTTGTTTATAGACCGTTTCTGTGTGATCTTCCCCGGTGGGGCCCCTGTCATACTAGTAAGACATTAACCAAGTCTTTGTCCTCCTTACCACCTTTCCCCAATGAGTCAAGTAGACAGTGCCTTAAAAAAGAAAGTGAGATTTCCAAAAAAGTAAGAGTCCTTAGGCTGTGTTTAATCACTTAAGCAAACGTGTAATGTAGAAATAAAGAAACTTTGATCTTCACCCTCCTCTAGCTTCCAGTGACTAAGTTGATGAAGAGGAGTCTTTGTGCATATGTGTGTATGTGTGTACGTGGAGTGGGGGCGAGCAAAGGAGCCTAATTGAGAACAGACTGGCCCAAGAAAGAATCGGTTGGCTGTATTTTAAAACTTCATTAGTCAGTTTGTGAGTCACGATTAAAAAAGAAGTCATTACAATATACAGTCATAACCAATTTTAGGACGTCTACATATTGCTAATCGGTACATGATATAAATAAACTGCTTCAGGGCTGTGTGATTTCTCTCACACTTTGCTTTCTGGGAATCCCAAAGTAGAAGAGATCCTGTCTAATGCCTGGGCTCTCACAATGAGCCTTTTATGTCCCTTGTGTGGAAAAATCCCATCAATAAATGTGCTTCAAATAACTATCTTGTCTTTGAAAACGTTTGTGTCACACTGAGATTCTCCACAGAAACATGAGGATTCTCATATTTCTAAGAGATGATCCCATGAAGGGGCAGGAGAAACAGGAAATTTTCACCCAGCATGAAGGAGGGCCAGGCTAACCCAGTGGGCAGAGGGACAAAGGCCAGCAGATTGGCCGGCTTCTTAACACCCAGACATTTTATGGCCTTTCTACTCTGAACTCCTTTTATGAGCTAACCCAGGAAGTGTGCTAGGTTGGGAACTGGGGGTTTTTCAAGTGCTTAAATGTTGGGTCATGTACAGCACACCCCTCAGGCCACCATCTGGAATACACTGGGTGTGAGAAGCAATGACCTCCTCGGGTGGTCCCTAGACGTGAGCCCAGAGGTGAGCGGTGTGAGTGTGGTACAGAAAAATCTGGCTGAACACATAGAGGACCTGATGATTATCCAGTTCTTTCTTCATCCTCAGAATACCTCTGAGACGTTTACATGTCTTTTAGGTTTCAGTTGCTCCCAAAACTTTAGAGGTATTTCAGTTATAACTTAAAAATGCCTCTGTGGTTGGTATTCTTAGGAATAAGATGGGGCCTATGTCTATGAGAGTTTCCTCTGCAAACAAGGACAGGAATAGCAGCAGAATTCTAAGCTCTGCTTTCCTGTCTCCGGGACAGCAAAGTTTTAAACTATGAAAGATTTTGCTTATCAACTTACTTAAGCCTCTTTGTAAACCGTCTACGAACTGGGATGGTCTATAGAAAGCACACTCAAGTAACTTTTGAAGTATTTGGAGTTAAAGAGAAATAGTTCTGACCTTCCCCAAAGCAGAAGTAAACAGAAAAAGATGGTCAAGGACAGAACCTGCTGTGTTTTTAAGCCCCTGGGTGGTGGTTGGGAAAGGGTGTGTGGGGTTTGCTCTGGACAGTTTCTCCCAGGGCAAAGGTGACAGACAGGCAGGGGTCTTTCTCACAGTTCCTTCTACAGCAGGGTATTATGATGTGTGAGTGACATTCTGGGATGCTCAAGAGAAGATGCCCAGTTCTCACAGAGCTCAGTGCTGAATGGATAACCCCACACCTCAAGCCCAACATGACGAATCAGCTGTTGGACATCTGTGCATTTGATGGGAAGGAACTTCAGGTGCCTGTAATGGAATCAAGGTGATGGGTGTACTTTTTGGGAACCAGTCCTGATATCGATATGAGGGGTTTCAGTGGCTGTTTTCCTCTTTCGGCAGGAACAAACTTTAGAAAGATGAAGCCAAATATATATATGTGAACCAAAGTGATATAATCAGGGGGATGAGTTCTCGGGGGATCGTGTTTGACCCTATTTGGAACACCAGGAAAGATTCCAAGATTGGTAACTTCTTACGCAGGGAGCAGTAGCCCATCCAGAGCAAAGAGGAGGGTGGCGAACAGTTGCTCTGCCCTGCTGACATTCCCAAGAACCCAGACGCTTGTACACATCCTCTCTCTCTTCCTTTGGTTTTGATGGAGTCTTCTAAGCCCAAAACAGTTCACAGAGGAGCTGAGGATACACAGCTGCCTTCTTGACCCTTATTTACTGTAATTACTTAAAAATATTTAGCAGAATTTGAAACCACGAAGGCACTCACAGGGAGCCACTCCTTAGATGCTGGAGGTCAGCAAAGAGACCTGCTCCCACTCCCCGCTGACTCTTTCTCCTAGTTCTCTTCCTCCCTGCAACCATTTGATTATTTGGTCATTTTTATGCTCGGCTTGGCATGCCTTCCATTTTGTAAACAATGTTAATAAAGTGTGGCTTTGTGGTGTAAAGTTGAATTGACTTTAGGGCATGTCTGCTCACCACTCCCCTTCTCCTCTCCACCCTCTCCACCCTCCCCGTCCTCTTCCCTTCTTCTTGCTGTTTCTGGAATGAGGTCTTGCTCTGTAGCCTAGACTTACTAGGATGCTCTGTGTGATACTGACTGGCTCTGACCTTGCTGCAGTTCTCCCAGGCGTTCCATTTATGGGCATGAGCCACTCTGTCTACCTTTGAGTACACCTGAGAGACTTTAATGTTCAGATTTGTTTCACTGTCACTGTAATTGTAGAAATTTTTCATTAGTTCCCTTCCCCTAAACCCCACACATCCCTTAGCCAACACTGTTGGGTGACTTCTTTCTTGATACATTACAATAGGGCAAAACAAATGGAAGGAAAAAAGCCCAAGAAAAGGCACAGGGAACAGGCAGAGATGCAGACACACACACTCGTTCACTTACTCAGGATTCCATAAAAACACTAGCCTGAAAGTCATAATATACACAAAGGACCTATATGCTAAAAAGAGAGAATATACATGCATATATGTATGTGTTTACATATATTTTATTTATACATATATAAATAATATTTTATTTATACATATATAAACAAAATATTTTAAGAGCCCTGACATGACCTTAGAAGCCAATGACCCTTCAATGATGCTCTTGAGTTAATTTTCTGTTGCCCATCTACTGCTGGGCATGCAGCCTACCCTTGAGAGTAGTTTGCTTTCCCAAGGAGACTCCCTTGAAAAAAGCCTAAATTTTCATTTGTAAATGGTTATCAATTGGAAATAGCTTCTGGACTAGGGATAGGGACCTGTTTTCACCTCCCCTTTCAGCTCTGGGACCTTATCTGCTGCAGACCTGTGCAGGCCCTGTGTATGCTGCCTCATCTCTGTGCATTTCTTATGTGCACTGATTCTGCTGATTTGGATAATCTTGTTTTCTTGGTGTCCTCCATTCTCTGGCTCTTACACTAAACTCTTCCACCTCCTCTTCTGCAGGGCTCCCTGAACCCGGAGAGAAGGGGTTTGACAGAGACATCCTCTGTAGGCCCGAGTGCTCCAAGGCTTCTCATTCTCTGTGTACTATATGACTGTGGAGCTCTCTATTTGTTCCGCTTGCTGCAGGAGGAGGCTTCTCTGATGATGGCGGAGCAAGGCACTGGTGTATGAATTCAGCAGAATTAGACAGAACTCCTGAGGAGAGAGCATCTGACCCCATGTCAGGTGACTGAGAGATGACCATGCTCTCACTGAGATGTTGGCATGTCTTTCAGTTTGCTACTCTAAAAGACCTTGCTTGCTATCATTACCTCAGGAGTCAGTTGACTTTGGGGAAGGTAACGGAAGTTCAGGAGGTAGAAGTAAAACATTTTGCCGCTGAAATATGTCAGTTAATACATTTTATTTTAAATGCATTTTTAACTTACAGAAGGATTGGATGTAGGCACATAGACTTTTTGTACACTCCCTATCCCAGCATCCTCTCCTCTCATAACCTCTTATAACCTGCCTTAGTGGTGTATACTAGGCTTTCTCTTTAGGGCCACCAACCAGCTCCCAATCATGGCACAGAGACCTCTTATTAGTTTTGAATGCTCGGCCTAGCTTAGGCTCATTTCTGACTGGCTCTTTTAAGTGAAATTAACCTGTTTTCCTTTATCTACCTTTTGCCTCAGGACTTTGTACTTTTCTTTCCTTCGGTATAGCTTACTTTTACTGCTTCTCCTGTCTGGCTGGTGGCTGCCTGGCTTCTTGCTCCAGGTGTGCCCCTTTCTTTGTCCTTCATTCTCTTATCCTTCTCTTCTTTTGAGCCTAATTTCTCCTCTTATTCTCTCTGCCTGCCAGCCCCACCTATTTCTCTTTTGCCTCGCTATTTGCCAGTCAGCTTTTTATTAAACCAATTAGGTGTCTTAGGAAGGCATGGTGAGACAAATAAAACACATCTTTACATAATTGAACACACTGTTACATCATTAACAAATGCAGCATAAACAAATGTATTATTACTTCTTTCACAGTTAAAGTAATATTCTAAAAGTAAACAAGTGTAACACATTAGTTACTAGTTAAAAATAATATTTCATAACAATGGTGCTTTACCACAGGAGTAGAAAAGTAATACAATATATTTCATCAGAGTTTTGTAGATTTCCTCATATATAACTTTTATTTTATTGTATTTGAACCTAAGTAGACGTTTCTTAGAATGTTGATATAAACGACAATGTGTTTTTAATTTCAAATTCTATTTGTTCTTTGCTGGCATGTAGGAAAACAATTAATTTATATATATATTAAAATTGTGCCCTGCAATATTGCTATAAATACTGATTAGTTCTAATTTTTTTCTGAGTTCTGCTCTAATATTTATTTCTTCTCTTTGTGCTCTTCTTTTGGGTTTAATTACTCTTCTTTACGCATCTTTTTCTAGTTTCCTAATATAGCACTTTTGATGAATGACTTTAGATTGTTCTTCAACATACACATTTAGAACCTTTGGTTTCCCTAGAAGAGTGACCTTCACTGACTGACCCCCATTCCCCATGAACTTTGACAAATTTCATTTTTGTTTAAATGAAAATAATTTAAATTTTCTCTTGATTTAAGTATTATTGATTTTTTGTATATTTTTAGACTGTTTAATATATCATTCTGTTATTGATTTTTAGTTTAGTTTTACTATTAACTAAGAGCAAACATATGATTTCTATTACTTTACATTTTTTAAGGATGTTTATGGTTCATAGTATGGTCTGTTTTGGACAAAATTCCATGTAACATTGAGGAAGAGCATTTAATTTTCTTTTTGAGGATGAACTCCAAATAATATCAATTATATCTGGTTGACATATGCTGTTTAGATCAACCATGTTCATTCTACCTGTAAAGTAAATCCATTTGTTTTTTAAAATTCCATTTATTTATTTATTTATTTATTTATTTATTATTTAATTATTTGTATGTACGTATTATATACATGTGGATGTCAGAGGGCAACTTGCTAGAGCTGGTTCTCTTTTTCTACCTTGTGGGTCCGAGCAGTCCAACTGAGACTGCTAGGCTTGGCAGCAGGCACATTTTTTTTTCCCCATTAAGCCTTCTTGCCAGGTTAGGAGGTGTCTGTTTCTGACAGAGAGCCACTGACTCTCCAACTATAATAGTGGTTTCATCTACTTGTCCTTAGAGATCTATTAGTTCTTGCTGTATGCATTTTGATACTCAGTTACTTCCGCATGCATATTAAAAATGCCATATCTTCTTGCAGTATTGATATGTAATGCCATCATTACCCCTAATGCTTGAAGTCAGCATTGTCTAAAAGTATTTATGTATTCTCACTTCTTGGCACAGCATATAACCTCATCCTTTTACTTACAGTTAGTGCAGATCTTCGTATTTAAGATGGAATTCTTTGTTGTTGTTTGCTTGTCTTTCTGTGTAGCCTTGGCTGTCCTGGAGCTCCATGTCACTGGAGCTCAGTGGCCTGAAACACACAGAGATCCCACTTTCCTGAGTCCTGCATCTGGTAAGGAGGCAGGTCAGCATCTTTGCCCACCACAGGTGGTAGGAACTAGGTGGGGAAGGCATCTTTCCCTTGCCCTCGCCCCCACAGGGCTCAGCCATTAAAAGTTTGGCTCATACCCAAAGATAATGTTTTTCTTTTCTTGTTGTTGTTGGAATATTTAGATTAATCATTTTTTTCTGGTAGTTACCCTTGTTTTTCTTCCTACCTTTCCTCTCCAGTCTTTACCTTTTCTGGTTCTTACTGAGCATCTTAGGATTTCAAGCTTTATTCTTTGTTAGCATTTCAATTTAGTTTATCTCTTTAGCAATGCCTTTAGCGATTACTCGATCATTTGTGATTTATCTTTGAGACCAATTCAAATCCACTTCAAATAACCCTTCAATGTAGTCAATGTGCGTACTTCCTAATTACAAACTATTCCGAGTTTCTTCCCGTTATCTACTCTACTGTTGCTGCCACTCATTTCAGTTGCACATGTCAGACATAATGGAACACATTGCTCGTGCTATTACTTTAAATAAAACTCGTATGTTTTACCTCAATTAAGAATAACACATTCATTTTAACCTATTCCCACTTGTTCCATCTCCAATGCCCTGCTGCCTGTAGACTTGCATTTCTGGCCTATATTGTTTTCCTTCTCTCTGGGGAATTCGTTTTACTGTTTTGTTTTGTTTTTGAGTTATATCTAACGCCAACAAATTTTTTATTTTTGTTTTTTCGTGGCAGGCTTTATTTCTCCCTCACTTTTGAGGGATTATTCCTCAGGTGGAGACTCTCTGTTGGTGTCCTTGTTTTTCTGCCCTTCTCATCATGGTATTCTGGTTTTGTTTACTTGGCTTCTGAGAAGTCCAGCATAACTGTTCCCTCCTGTCCTCTGTAGGGAAGGTTATTTTTCTGCTGCTGTGATAAGACACGAAGGAAACTCTCAGAAGAGTTTATTTGGGCATATAATCCCCAAGGGTTAGTCTCCATGACGGTGGAGTAGAGACAGCCGACAGGAGACATGGCGACTGGAGCAGGAGTAAAGGCTCACGTCCTGAACCTCAAGCATGAAGCAGAGAATGGACTTAAAATGATGTGAGTCTTTAAACACTCGAATCCCACCTCTGGTGACGTAGTCCTTCCAACAGCAACAAAGCCATACTTCCTAAAGTAATCCAAATAGCAGCTCCACCTAGCGACCTAGCATTCAGATGCTTGAGAGACTGTGGGGTCATGTCATTCAAACCTCCACAGAAGTGTGTTTCCCTACACTGGTTCCTTTCAGGATGTTTTATTTAGCTTGGACTTTCTTGAATTTAAATGCTATACTGTTACCCTCGGGTCTGGGCTGTCCCCCAAATGCCACTATGTTAAAGGCTTAGTCTTCAGTTTGGTGCTACTGGGAGTGAGTGGAAAATTTAAGAGGTGGATGCTTGCATCTTCTAGTCTTTGGGGACAGCCTTGACAGGAATTATGGTTCCTTTGTCTCTCTTCATCCCCTGACTGCCTAAGATTCACTAATTTCCCTGGCTACCTGCTCCTTCTATGATGGATTACTTCGTATGCTCCAAAGTCACAGGGTAAGACTGTCAGCCAAACTCAGCATCCTCTTTTGGGGTTGATTACCTTAGGTTTCTTGTTACACTAATGAGAAGTTGACTAATACAGAATGAGGTGGAGTTTATTGATCAGTTTGTTTAGTTACAGGTACTCACTACATATTCCAGGCTGGTATTTAGCAATGAAAAAGTCCAGGCTAGCCCCAAATTTGCAATCCCTCTATTCAGCCTTCTGAGCTCTAGATGTGTATTAGTATGCCTAACTTGATTTTTTTTTTAACTTTCGCGCTTTTTGTTTGAGTTCACTTATTAGTCTTATCTTGGATTTCTGGAAGCATGGCTTCCTGACTGGAAGTCTTTAGTTAGTATTTCAAAATCTTGCTATTGCTACCCCCTTTCCTGTGATCCCATCACACCTAGGTTGCATGGTTTGTAGTTGCATGACAATCCTTATTAATCACAAGGTTCTTAAAGATTCTTGATCTCTACAAGGAACTGATAAATGCTTGAGGTGATGGAAATAAGAATCACCTTAATCTACTAATTAGCATACATGAATTGGAATACATCACACTGTATCCATAAACATATAAAATTACACTGTGTCAGTTAAAACTTTACCAAAACCATTGCTGATCTAATAATTCCAGTTACATTGTGGTGTCTGATTGTTGCTCTCACACCAGATGAAAGGAACTGTGGTAAATGGACCTTTCGCAGCAGGGCAGTGAGGTGGTGTGGGGAAAGGCATCGTCTGTGGTCCTGTGGTTGGATTCCCAGCTTTCTGTGTGGCCTGGAACGAGACCTCCATCAGCACGTTTCAGGTTCTGCTAATGTGGGGTGGTGATGCAGGATGACCAGAGGAGTCAGGGGCTTCCTCTTTTCCTTCCCTAAGACAGGTTACAGTCTGATAAAAAACCCATCCGTTTAGCTTCTGGGAAAATCAATCCTCCTAAGTGCAGACCTTGGCAAGAACAGACAGCTCTGGCAGACATCAAGAGTTCCATCTCTCCTCCTTCCACCAAAACACGGGTGTTTTTCCCTTCAGTATTTACTTTGAAAACCCCCTGGTGATACTGAAAATAAACCGACAAAGTATAGGGTGCCCGACTGACTGCAGGTCCTGGGGTTTTTGACCACCATATTCACCCTGAGCTGCCAGCATTTTCCAATTATTGTCTGGGTTTCCCTACTCCCCAACCATTCTCAGGGAGGCTTCTGCTTGATTTTCACCCAGTAGGATGCAATTTTTCAGTCTGATTGTCTATCTTTCCAATTTGGGGAGCTGCAGTTTGCCCCATGACCTCATTTCTCTGAAAAAGAAGAAAAGTTATTGATTTCTTCAGTTTGGTCTCATTCTTACTTCTTTTAAAAATATTTTATGTTGAAATCAGTATGTGTGTAAGTGTTTGCACGGATGCCGAGTTTGTCAATATATCATTCACCCTGTTTTGTTTCTTGTGGTTCTCTCTCTTGGATGCGGGATCCTTTCCTCCCATCTTCTCGTCCTGTGAGGATCCTCTCAGTGTGGCAGAGAACGTCTCCCATGTAGGCTGTCGGAGACCAGCTTTGACAAGGATAACCACTTACCAGGGTAGAGGAATGGGGATCACTGTGACCTTCCGCCCCATAGCTTTGGTGATACCACCTTAGGTGCTTTGCTCGCTGGGATGTATTCAGTAACCAAAGGATTTATGTCTAAACCCCTGAGTTCAAGATTTCTTTCTCCATTTTCAAGTATATATCACAATATCTTACACTAGTTTTGGTCCTCTAACACTTTGTCCACCCCACCCTCACCCCCTTGGTTTGGCCTGGGCACACCTACCAAGTCTGCCATCAAATCACCAGGGTGACATATATGACTCCTTTAAAGTGATATGTTCCGGTAGATTTTCAGATATGTAGAATCTTGAAAGCCCAGGGAGTTTTACAGGTATTACAGGAAACACGAAGTACACTGGGATTGTACTGTTTGTAAGGTTTTCTGAGCCAGGAGAGTAGCATGCCTTCACAGGTCACTTCAGGCCACTCAGAGGAAGGGAGTCCATCCTTTATACCTCCTATCAAGAGAAACTCTTTAAGTTGACCTACTCTCTCACAAGCCTGCTCCTTAGAGCACAGTTTAATGAAATGTTGACAAATGGCTAAATTGGCAGAAAACAACTTCTCTTAAGTATGGCGATTTGAAATTGCTAAGATTTGGATGTGCTTATCTATTTTTACTTAAAGAATTAAATCTTGGCTGAATATTTGATGCTCTAGGATACAGAGCATCTTCAGCATTGTCCAGAGCTGTACACATAATTGACACTTTAATTAAGTGATCACCATTGCTGAGTACACTAGTTCACATAAATACCTAGTGCAGAAGGCATAAATCTTCAGGGCCATTTCAAACTTTTTCTAAAAATTCTATCCTAATTCCAGGCCAAATCCATTAAATAATTTGTTTTAAATAAAAGGTAAGTCAGCAACTGAAACAGCAATTTTTAAAGGTTGAATTTTACCTTTTTAAATTATGTGTACCTCTCTCTCTCTCTCGCTCTCTCTCTCTCTCCTTTGTGTGTGTGTGTGTGTGTGTGTGTGTGTGTGTGTGTGTGCGCGCGCACATGTAAGTGCAGGAGACCTTGGTGTCCAGAAGAGGGCATCAGATCCCCTGAAACTGGAGTAGCAGTTGGTTGTGTATAGTGTGAATTCAAATTGGTCTTAATAACAAAAACCTGTAGTCAGATATCAGGTTGAATGATGAAGATCAGAGAAATAAAGGAGGTAACCACTAGAGAGACCTTTTACCTCTACCAAATTCTCAGACCAAAGTGGGCCAGATCCTGCCTCTACGAATCCTCAGACTGGAGGATTCTTTTAGACTGGATTAATCTAGTGTAGCCCAGGGTGGCCTTGAACTCCCAGAGATCCACCTGCTTCTGTGTACTGAGTCCTGGGATTAAAGTTGTATGTTACCACTGCCTGGCCTCTAGGGCTAACTAGTGGGTTGCTCTGCACCCTGATCTTCAGGCAAGCTTTATTTGCTGAACACACACAAAATATCACAGTTGTGAATCACCACATACTCTTACTGGATATCTAACTCGAGTGCTCTGGAAGAGCAGTAAACACTGCTAAGCAACGAATACTCCAACTCTACAGTTTTAAAAAACACAATATTCTAACTCACTCCAATTCAACGATATTACAATTGTATGCTTACATGCTGCTGAATGACAATAGAAAAATTTGTCTTGTTTTTTTCTAATTAAACTATTATATTTCTATAAGAGCCAGAGACTTTGCGTTTATAATAAAAAATACTGCAACTCATATCATACGGTAGCCTCAAGCTGGGCAGAGGCATTTCAGGCTCACTGCATTTGTTGGAGTTGTATGGTGTGTGGGCAGGCATGGTGTGAAGTGAGCATGTTGTGTGTTCAGAATCAAGGTTGCAGGGAAGTCAGGCGGTGCAACACCAATGAGCCCTTCCCGAAACACCTTGGATTCAGTGTGCACCTGATTTTGAACTAATTTTGGGCTGCCGCAGGATGTTGCTTCAGCTTTTTCACGACCCCCACATTCAGTTATGACCCTCTCTGAGTTTGTGACTCAAAGTTTAAGCTACAATCTGAATAGAACAAAGGGCCGTGGGGACGAGGTGCGAAAAGTCTGAGAGAGTGGCAACATGGAGCGTCCTAAAACGGAAACACAGTGTCTACAGCCGCTACCCTTGCCCCTGTTCCTAGGCATGATGAATCCCGTCTTTGGCAATGTGCTCTAACCTGCCTGCCTCTGCATCAGTAGACGTCTTTTCTTCAGATGGCCGGATCACTGTTCACCTCTTGGGAAAGCGACATGAGAGGAACAGCACTCCAAACGTAGCTCTCAACCAGTAACTGGCACAGTAGATGTGTGAACAGCCCAGCTGCTCCTGCCCACAGGCGGGTTTTGTTTGAATGGGTTTTGTCTCTCAGAATTTCTCCCGCAGGACTCTGTTTTAGACACCCCCTGTGGGTGATGCCCCCCCATCCGCTTTCCTTACCAATGTTTTCAAAGCATCCAAAATGAAGTGCACAGAGTCCAGTTCATATCAGAGTCTGCTGTGGGGAACCCAGAGTTAGTAGCCTGTTTGGGTGGGGGGGACACCGAACAACAAAGAACTTGGCATAAAATGAAAAAAAAAAAGCTGGGTCATAGTACATAGGGCCTTCATTAATTTGATTGAAAACACACAAATATCCGTTGATGGACTCAAACTTTGAACCGACTCTGGAGAACTAGTGGTACTGTGACTGGTGGTTCTGCTTTCCGGAAGTCGTGGGCTGCTACATCTTGTCCCGGTCACACAGCCACTTTGCTTCCTGCCTGTCAGGAGGCAGGATGCTCTGCCATGCTCCTCACTATGATGAAACAAAGCCTCTGAACCCATGAGCAAGATGAAACTTTCCTCTTAATTCATTCTCGTCATGTATTTGGAGGCAGTGGTTAAGGTGTTATTCATCGAGACTTTAAATTCAGCTGGGTCCCTGTATTTTATCTGGCAACACCGTGTGATTTAGAAAAGATTTGGGACATTATCTGGATTTGAGCGAAGCTGGGGAGACCGTTGAGAAAGGGCTAACATTTCCTAGGACCAGGCCTGGGTCTCAGCAGGTAGGTCCATGGGGGAAGTAGATGGAAGATGTAAGGCATTTACAAAGCTATCTGTACGCTTGAGGTTAGCTGAAGGGCAGCAGAATTACCCCAAGAGGGGGTAAAGAGATCTCCAAACACAGTTCATGTGCCCTTAAAATGCCTCACAACTGATCAGAAAATGTCACTAAGCCTGTTGCCTTTCTTCACTCCCTTTGTGATGGTCTCCTGCCCATCTCAGGACACACCTTTGCAGGCTAACATCTATCCTGTCCTCTGACAGATCTCTATCTAACCTCCGACATTTGTCTCCAGGAAGGACAGAATCATCAGTTCTGTCAGGCAAGGAGCAAGAAGGAAAAGCAAATTCTCTCTTAGCATATTTCTTCTCCATTTCCCTGAGATAAAGTCTTCCCGTTAAGATGACCTCCATTTATGATGCTCGCATTCCTGAGTCAGGTCAGCAAAAGCGCATTTTACTCATGGAGATGAGATAGGAAACGTGTTTGTGAGCCTCTCTGTATGGAAGAATTCTTCCCTTTCATTTCAGCTTTCATGAAGGAACTTCCATTCCCACGGGAAAGTACTTCAAAAACATTAGATTAAAAAGGAAAGAAGAAAAATGAAACCCATTATAGCAACGGGTTCTCTCTTCTGTTTTGTTCTTTCTTCAATTTGTAAAATGTGCACCAAAGACCATTAGGGAACATAATTTGAATTGCTTCACTCTAAAATTAAAGTGTTGAAAGAAAAAAATACTGTAACAAAATGAAAGCTGGCCTTCTTTCATTTTTAATACATGAATTTATTGTAACTTTCATTTTTTAATTTATCCCTGACTAAAATTCCACATACAGACTCTATGAAAAGGAACATGTATGAACTATTATCTTAAATGACAGTTTTTTGCTGTTGTTTTATGTTAATGTACATTAATATATATCCACACAGGCTCAGTGGAATGACTTGGAAAACCAGGCTATAACTCATATGCACATTCAGCAATCATGCAACAGTCAAGATGGGACCCCAGGACCCAGATATCTTTTGATTATTTACAAATGGCATAGTAAAAAATCCTCAGGAACCTCATGGGGTAGGTATTTCTCTTTCCGTTTTTATAATTGTAGAAATAGAGGATCAGAAGCTCTACTTTCTCCAGTCAAATAGTTCCAAGATTGTGAAAAAAGAAATAGATGTTGGTATGATAGCCAGTCTGTGATGCTTTGCCAAAGACGCCTTAGGAAACTAATTCCAGTGACCAGATCCAGACGTATAGGCGGGCTCATCATTCTAGGTAGGTGGCCAATTTGCTGGTATCAGACTCTAGAATACAGCTGAGCTGGAATCTCAGTGCCAGGAACTAACCCTCTCCATATTGTAGCATGGGAACTGGAAAACGCATAGTGTGAACCCACATTCTGTTCTTAACCACTCCCTAGGCACTGGCCCCAGAGACCTGATGGCTAAAGAGTCAGGCCCCTCTGACCTGTGCAGGTCTGCTGGTGTGGACAGACGGAGAGGATGAACCAGACTCACTGGTCCAATGACCCAGACAAACTCCATTCCAGATGTGAATACACACCTGAAGGAGGGGCAGTCTTGTTTAGAGGCAGCATCCATCCATTAGTTATCTTCCAGATGTGAACACTATTTCATGTAGGAGAGGCGTTCTATGTGAGAAATTGCATTGGTCCACTGGTCATGTTGAAGGGAGCATCTTCCACTTCTTACATTTTCTCCTTTCTCAAAAGGCTCAACACCTCAAAAGAAAGGAAGCAAGTGGTTATTTCTCTTCAGCTATCCCCTGCCCTCCATCACTACCATTTCTGTAGGCGAGAGTTCTCAGCTCTGTGTGTCCTCTGACTTGGCTGGAGTCCCATCTCAGCTCATAAGTGTCTTTTGCAATTCTCACTTGCTCTATAAGTCACTATATACATACATACATACACACACATGCACACATACATGCACACACACACATATATAGTCACTCTATAAAACAACCGAGTTTTTGCAATTTGATGTAGGTGGTAGGCAGGGGCCTTTTCTGTATAGTTCTCAGGGCAGTTTGGAAATATCTGGTCCTCCAGTGAACGTGAGTGCTTCATAGAAAAACAAGAATGTCCTCAGGCCAGGATTTGGTGTCAAGGCAGGCTTTAGCATTCAGAGTACAAAGATGCCAGAACTTGCTAATTAAAGAACCTGAAAATAAATCCAACTCTGCTCTACCAACTCTGTTTCATTCCTGGCAAAATGGAAGTTCCTAACAACCCACTCTGTCCTTCTGGAGTAATAATCTGACACAAGAGAACTCAGACAATCTCAGTGATGACCTCAGTGTCTCTGCTGAACAGAGCAAGCAGTTTGCCTTGGCAGATACACGATTTGGACATCCCTTCTTTGCCATAAGACTCCAGCCAGGAATGATGACCTCTCTGGAAAGGACACCAAAGAAATGAGGTATTGACCGTAGTACTTCAGAACTGCTGGGTGGTGAGAAATGAGCAATAAGCAGTATAGACCCATGACCTTGGAATAATAGAGACTGACCAAAGTAGCCTCCTCTTATACTTGTTATAGAGATCCTGTGTACAACTGTCTTATTTATATATTCCCCATTCACATATACATTTGAAGAAGGATGCTTAAAAGAAATCCCGCACTAGCTCAGAATTGAGAATAATAGAGGGTTATTTACTTAGGGGTGGACTCACAAGTCACAACCCTCTGCTGGAACGGAGAACAGCAACTGAATACCGCAGCCGGAAAACAGGCAGATGCTTGTGCCTTGCAGAGGCATAAATAGTATGAGGCCACGCCCAAGTGGGCGGTAACTTAACGGCTACTAGTGGTAGGAATTCCTACAGCATACGTCCCTTAGAGATGGGGTGAAGCACCCAGCATTTGATTCTTTGGTGAGAAGACACAGTGACTCACGGATCATCTTCCATGTTAGAATGTTCTCTGCCCTGTGAGAAGTTGCATGCCTCCGGAAGTGATGTTTTTCTCCTGTGACACTACCTTGGCTGTTATAGATCAAATCGCTTTGTCAGAGTTAAATGAGATATAGACTTTCTGGTCAGTGTCAACACTGAAACATAAGGAAAACAACAATAAAATGGAAAACAATGGAGGACAATGGGGTGGGTAAAATAAGAAAAGGACATGGCTTACATTATGAAATCATCAAAATGAAATCTATCATTTGGAAAAATGAGTATATGCTAAGAAGACAAGACAAACATAAAAACACAATGGTATAGGTGACAACGTTCCTTTCTGCAGTCATTTCTTCTAGGAATTATCTTTACATCCTTCCTAATATCAGTCATATGCAAATTAGTCTCACCCAAGATGCTAATGCGGGAAAGCTGAGGTCATTCTCACTGACAGGAGGCAGCCTTTGCCTTCAGGGATGAAGTTGCTATGCCCAGACCCTGCACCTGCAGTCAAAACTCATAGACTCATACACTCTGCATCTCCTCTGCCTCTGATGATGCCAGAGAATCCGCGATATTCCAGTAATAATAGCCCAATGCCATCGGAGCCAGCCTCATCTGATGTGGGGGAGTCTACTACTCTGTCTGTCGCTACAAGGAATCGGACCGTCCCTTCTTCAGTGCCCACAGTGTCAGGAAATTTGTTACTCAGCAAAAGAACATATTTCATTTTACACAGTTCTGATCAAGGGTTTCTATTTCTGTTCCTCTTGCTTTTGACCATGAGCTTAAATCTGTGCTATGTCATGAGTCTTTCTCACTAGCTCCCACATTGGGAAGAGGACTCAGTGATTTTTTTGTGTATTAATACATATTAATATATGCATATATGTGTACATTAATATTACATATAATATTACATGTAATAATATTAATGAACTTTTATCTTTGGAGTAATGTTGCTTCTTTATTTTACTTTTTTTAAGAAAACAAACTATCTTTTTTCATTTTATATACCAATCCCAGTTCCTACTCCCTCCCCTCCTCCCATTCCCTCCACCTTTCTTTTCACCCCTATTCACTCCTCAGAGAGGGTAAGGTACATTGCTTTGTGGAAGGTCTAAGGCCCTCCCTACTATATTTAGGCTGAGTAAGGTATCCATCCAAAAAGAATGGGTTCTAAAAAGTCAGTACAAGCAGTAGGGGTAAATCCTGGTATCACTGCCAGTGGCAATCCTACCAAAAGCAATCTAGAGATTCAATGCAATACCCATCAGTGATTTTCTTAGAAGTCTATGCCCCAAGCCAGGGCCTCTCCAATACACCTCTCACATTCCAAACCACATCTCAACTCAAACTCATCCTCCTCCCCTAGTCTTCACCTGAGACCCTAGATGAAGTCTCGATTTCAGAATATGCTGCTGTTTCCCATTCAAAGAACTCTTGGTGAATGCAATAGAGCAAAGCAGGGGAGCTGCAGCCTGTGCCGTCTGTTATGCTGTGGGTCTGCTTCTGCTTCCCCCATAAACTCTGATATCTGAGCAGAGTCTAGGTCTATGGGCAAGTTTACATACATCACAACTAGGAAAACTGAAACCCATAGAGACCAATCTCTCCTAATCCTCGTGTGTGTGTGTGTGTGTGTGTGTGTGTGTGTGTGTGTGTGTGTGTCTGTGGCTTACTGGGTAAAATTCTCAGCATCAGTCTCTAGTGGTTCCATGACTTCTCTCTGACTCCGCCCTTCTTTTTCCCAGCATTCAGTCCAGTCCTCTCTCTACCCACCTACGTTCTGCTCTATCAACAGGCCAAGGCAGTTTTTTTATTCAGTCATTGTAATCACAGCACATAGAGGTAAATCCTATTGTGTGTGTGTGTGTGTGTTGTGGCCCTGCAAAAGTGGGGAGGTTTGTGTCAAGTGCCTTTCCCTGTCAGTTTCCACTTTGTTTTTTGAGAAACCATTTCACTGAATCTGATAGTCACCATTTCAGCTACACTGGTTCTGAAGGGAGACCTCGCTGTCCTCCCGTCTCTATTACTGGTCCAGAGGCGAAAGGAACATGGTATCAAACCTGACTTCTTACGTGGGTGCTGGGGATCAGAACTCGGGTCATACTTGTATAGCCAACACTTTATCCACTGAATCATCTCCCTAACCCTCCCTTACTCTTTAGCAAAGCATTTTCCTAAGTAGTTCATTAGGAAGGAGAAGAAAATGGAAGGACAGTGGTAAGCAAACAAGGCAAACAGAGAAGGGGAGAGTGAGGAAATGAACTAAACTTCAATTGCATCTGAAGGCAGCTGTGCTTTTCAACTGTTCCAGGCAGAGAATAAGCAGACAGAAGTATTAGCTCTAGCCAAACTTTCTGTAGAGTTTGGTTTCTACATTCTGAGGCTTTAATGTCATCAGGGCTCTCCAGGACTAAGGGTTCTCCAGGACTCATGAATCTCCGCTAGAGGATCCCCAAGAGAGCCCCATGAGGAAGTGAGTCAGGGCAACAATGTCATTAGCCAGCTTTCAAAACTCGATTCCACATGTCTTCTTGAACTTGTGACTAAACATCGTGCTTCTGACATTCCTTGGCTCAGAGACCGCTACCGCTATGACTTTTCTCAGTATTATCAAATCTACACTTAAGTGACCTGTTCCTTCCTGTCCCAGAGCTCTTTGGATCACCTGGCACAACAAGAACATACTGTTCCCTTGTGTTCAGGTTGAGATTTGCTGGCATGACAGCCATCCGGAGAGCTCAAAATGTGTGCTTATGTTCTGAACTGATTGTGTTCCTCCACCAAGCACATTTAGGTTTAATCTCTAATCATATGTGACTTCTTTTGGAGACTGAATCTTTATAAGACTGAGGTCAAATAGGCTGATATAGGTAGGGCCCTGATTGTAGAGTTAGTCCTTATAAAAAGAGACGCCAGAAAGTTTGTTTGCTTTTTTTCTACCACGTAGGGACACGGTGATGAGTTGGCCCTCTGCCAGACCTTGGTCTTAGACCTTCCAGCCTGTAGACCCATGCCAAAGTAAGCCATAATCTGTGTTGTTTGTCCATAGTAGTATAAGAAGACTAAAATAACAGATGGATAAAATATTTCTTTATCTCAGTTCCCCAAGTAAGGCTGCTCCCATGGGTACATCAGTGGGTTCACACAAGGGGTTTTCATGTGAACTACAAGGTTCAGATGGAAGTATACACTAAAATATGCATTTCATCAGAAGGACAGTAAAGGGAAGGCAATTTATGCTAAGTCATTCCGAGACTGTCTGGACCAAGTAGCAATGTCCTCCACAGGCACAGGAAGTGGGTGACATGGGAGTGCAGTATGCCAGTCTTGACTACCAATGCTTCTCCACTCCAAGGACAAACAGAGTCCTCACATAGAGGCCTCTTGTGTGAAGAGAGAACCCAGCCAGGCAGAACAGATCTACAGATCAAGCTGGTCAATGACAATTCTTTTTTCTTAGAATTCTATTTTTTTTGCATCAATTCTCTTGTCATTTCTCTCCAGTTTCTCATTTTTCTTTGTTGATGCAGAAAGCTAAGGTCTCCCAGCTAAGTTCTAAAATAAACGACTTACGTATGACACTTGATGTAGAAGGTAATGAGTGTCTGGGGATAAAGTCTCCAAGATTTTACAATAAATGCTCGAGCGGATTTCACAAAGGACTGAGAACAAGGGGAAATTGCTTCTCAAGAACATTGCGAGCAACTGTTTCAAGGCTGAGAACAACTGGACATATAATCAGAGAGAATCCAGCCTTGATTATAGTGGATTATAGCACGGGCCGTCATCATACCGCTGTAATTATGTGTCAGCAGTTAGGCCCTCGCATTCTTTTTTTAGAAAATTACTACAAGCTTTACAGGAATAGATCCAAGATAACAAGAGACATAAGGATCTCAGCAAGAACCCTTTGTGACTAAGGAAGTGGCGTTGTGCCCTTCTCCGGTTCTCTATTGCCAAACTCTCCCAAATGAAACCCCGACAGCCTGGGACAGCAAACTGCACAGCAGGACATAATCTCCCTTCTTTATGTCTATTCCCATGTAAACTAGATACGTTCCTCCAGAGAGTACACATGTTAAAATGCTTTCAGAGAGCACAGGGGTCAAGCCGAGCTTGCTGGCTTATCAGTGTAAACAGATACTACTTAGGGTTGCCTTGCTTGCCTAAAATTGGAATGTTACTGTCATTTACCAAAAATGATGAATGTATCTTATTGCTTCTGACAACAGAAATAAATAAAAGATGCCACTTAAAAGTGAAAACAGAAAACGTTTTACTGTCCTGTGGATTTTTAAGAATCTGTGATTCTTAAAGTCAGTGCCTATTCCTTTAGCTTCTCACATGATTCCTTAATGGTTTTACCTGACTGTCTTTTACCTGGGTGCTATGAGCAAGGTGTCTTCCATTCCTGTATTTTCTTCTAGAGAAAAGCTCACTGGTGAAACAGACAACTCAGTTACAATTTTGGCATGGCTTTTTGTAAAGTAAGAGGCATGACTATATTGCCAGTGGTACACAGATAATAATTAATTAACTGTGTCTTCAGCTAAGCACTTACTATCCCTGTTTTCAAAAAAAAAAATACAAAAAAAAAAAACAAGGAAGACGAAAACTCACTGTAATTTCCAGAATAAGTTTGGTTTCAATAAAAATGTGTATCTGAGTTTCACAAAGCGCTTACTTCCAAAGCAGTAACCCATTCCTCACATATCTTCATTTGAAAATAGAGCTCAAGGGACTATCTCTTGTAAACTAATCTGAGTCACAAAAACACACAAGGGCTCAGAAACAATTTTTGAAGTGTCAGAGAAAAGAGTTAGACACAAATACACCATGGAACATTTTTTTTTTTCCTTTTTGGTTTTTTGAGACAAGGTTTCTCTGCATATCTCTGGCCATCCTGGAACTCACTCTGTATACCAGACTGGCCTTGAACTCACGGAGATCCACCTGCTTCTGCCTTCCTGAATACTGAGATTAAAGGCATGTACCACCACCGCCTGGCTAATGGAACTTACATTAGATGAATCTCCAAATTATTAGATGAGAGTAGAAGTATTGTAATGTCTCAAGTGCTTTGATGATTGCCACCCCATGTGCTTGTGGTCCACGTAGTTCCTTTCTAGTGGGATGAGGGTGGGACTGACCCGACCTCTGTATTGGAAAAGCTGTCAGCCAGCTTCAGAAATTCCACATGTACAGAAAGGACAGGGAAATATTATATTCTTAACATAGTCATTTTAGCTTCTAACATCCTTCTGCCTCATTTTTAATGTCTAAAATGCAGATCATCTGTTCTATGAAAATGTTCTGTGGGGCTTAGCAGGAGATGGGTGAGCTACAAGGGACTTACATTGCAGTGTACAGGTTACCATGACGATTGTAACTCAAGGGCATTGTTCTTCCATTCTTCAGGGTCTCACTTGTACATTTCTTTGTAACCGGCTTGAGGTATAGCATTTAAACCCAATCAGACTATTTTTACCAATATTTTATCCTACAGCACAACACACAAACATTTGTTATTTATGTTCCCCATTAGACACCCATTAAGTTTACTGGTTTTAAAGTGCCCTTTAAGCCTTGTTTACAATGACATCCAACTGTTGCAATTTAGCGTTTGTGCTGAGGGATGATGGCCACAGCTGGGATAAATCTCTTCCTTTCCATTTCTTACAACCAATTCTTTTGAGTGGCTTTTTATACACAGCCAAGATTAGCATTGTTTGGGGTTGCCTTAGGAATCATCCCCAAACAATCCTCTGTTTTCCAAAGTGCAGCTACTCAAAAAATGTCTTACCACATGCCATTTGAATTGGAAGTTGCTGCCTTTTTGGAGGAATAAATAACTTGGAAGAATAAAATAAACAAGTTGTTTCTTTACACTTTACATTTTCTTAAGCAGGTGTCTGACACTTAGCTTTCAATCTCGAGAGATTTTGGAAGTTAACATTCTTCTTCTTACAGATATACAATTTACATTCAGTTCTGTGTACCCTCAAGTACGAACAACCAGCCATCAAAATATTTGGGGAAAAAAATGTTGCTGACTCTCACTTATCCCTTTTGCTCTGTATTCCAGTGTTCTCCTTTTAGTAAAAACTTCTACAGAGCCAGATGTGGTAGCACACACCTTTAATACCCACATTTGGGAGGCAAAAGGAGGTGGATCTCTGTGAGTTGAGTACAGTCTGGTTTAAATAGTGAGTTCCAAGACAGTCAGGAATATGGTGGGAGAGACCCTTTCTCAAACAAAACAAAACAAAGCAAAACAAAACAAAATAAAGCAAACACGAAGAAAACAAAATGAACAAACAAAACAAAGAGAAAATCTAAAGAAAGAAGCACACAGTGTAAAATTATGCAGAAACTTCTAGAGAACTCTTTGCTTTCACTGAAGGAACCACTGTTTGCCATCAAGGTATGTAACTATGATTCTTGCCAAGTTTTACTGAGTTTATAGTATTGCCCAGAAATGTTGGTGCTTATTAAAATGATCCTCAAAAAAGTCTCTCTGAAAATACATGAACTTTTTTTCGGTATTGTTCTTAATGGTGTTATGAGCTCCAAGTCAGAAAAGCACATTCTTGTATTTACCATCTACTTAGGTAGTGTTGCTATTATAAATAATCCGGTGATTTAAACAGGGTTGCACAGGCTATAGGCTACCACTAAGCTGTTGGTATCCACTGGCATCCACGAGTGTTGGTGGCCACGGGTAATGAATGTGGAGATTCTGAAACTGGTCTCCATGGATACTGAGTGATGTCTGTATATCATTTAATATTCTTTACAGGACAAATATTAACCCTATGTTACAGATTAAAAAACCAAAAACCAGAAACCAAAAACCTGAAGTTCAAAGTAATTTGCCTTAGCATCAGATCACCAAGAGGTTTGAAAATTGATCAAGTTAAATCAAATGATTTTCCTTAGGGTAACATTCAAGCAAAATATATTAACATGTACTGTGAGTAAGACAAAGGGGAATGCTAGTCTACCATTTGGCCTTATAATATTATCAATACATCTCTAAATAGTCTTGCATTAGCAAACAGTTCAAAATCTCTTGACATTCTTGTCTCAGCCTTTCGTTACATCACCAGCCTAAAGGCCTCCTCATTTACCTGTGATGGGACCATTTATCACAAAGCTCAGGGGCTGAGATCCTCATTTTTCTCACAGTACATTATTTTTGAATTTTTAAAGGATTTGTGCTTACGCTAAAATAAGAAACAGTCCATTTGATACTGGCTTCTTTTCAAGATAAAGATGATGTAGCATCTCAAAGACCGTCTCACCAAGGCAGTTTTTGTTCCCACCGCTCCTAGGAGGCAGAAAATTTTATTCTCCAGCACCCTGAGGACTATTCAGCCAGCAATCACTCAGAGTCACCCCATCTGAGTGATAATGGGGATGAGGGGGTGTTTGAGCTAAGGACTGAGAAGTGCTGGGTGGGTGCTTGAGAGGCTGGCTTGCAGGAAAGACTGGTTTAGCCCAGCTGCTCTGGGGACGAAAGCATTAAGAAGAGAGCTGCTAATGGAGCAGGGGGAGCTTGGCCCTGCCATGCAGTGTGAAATAAGTGGGCTGTCCCCTTAGGAAAACGTAACAACCTTTGAGTTGTTCTTCAAGAATGTACGCTTTACGTAACCGTCTCTTCTGGGGTAAGACAGTCCAGAGGAGACAGGCTTAGAGCTAAGTTCTTTAAATGGGAGCTGGCTGGAGCTCCCTGAACTGCTAGATCTTGGATTTAGGCCAAACTTTAACCTTGAAAAAACGGTCATGACTTTGCTTTGTACTTCATTCATGAATGGTAAGATAGAGCTCGGCGCTTGGATCCTAAAATAAATCTTATCTGGAGGAAGTCACCAAAATGACAACTTGTTCAGGCGTAATAGGAACTCTGTCTTAAGGCATGGAATGCCACAGCTGATCTGAGCGTGATCAGGGACCAACTGCTCTAAGAACTCACTGGCAGCTGAGGTTGGTTTGGCATACCAGCAATCTGTGCACTTGGAGACTGAGGCAGAAGGCTTGCTGTGACTACAAGGCCAGCCTTGTAGTGAGTTTAATTTGTGCAGTAGATAAATCCACACGAGCACAGATCAGACAGCTTATTGACTATCTTGACGATGCACCATTTTTATTTTGGAAATAAGCCAATATCAGATGGGCTGCTTCTTGTTTTAGCACAAGCTAAAATCCTTTAAAACTGTGAAAAAATAACATACTGTGAGAAATGAGGATCTCAGCCCTCGAGCTTGGTACTAAGTGATCCCATTGTTGGTAAAAAGCATTAGATGCATTCTCAGCAGAAAGCTCAGCCTGGACATCCGGATTGGAGTGGCTTTGATTTAATTAATTAATTAACTAACTAAGCAAAACTTCAAAAGTCGGGTAGATTAGTCGGAGGTAACAGCTCTGTGGAGTCTGTGTGGTAATCCCAGCACTGGGAAGGCAGAAGTAGAAGGTGCTGTGATTCTCCAAGTCCCTGCCCCGGTGAGGACTGAGGATAAGCAATGCTCACCCAGCATGCCCCAACCCAGTGTTCAAGCTCCTGCATAACAACAGTCATGGTAACAGTGCAGCCCGGTCCACTGGTTCTACTTCCTGTATCCACAGGGACCCTAGGAAGACTCTGAGGTCTAGCTGAAAAGTAGATACAGCGTGTCTGAGCAAGTGGCTGGTTCATTCATTCCATCGGAAGTTCCTTCCTTCCACAGAACTATCAGATGACATGCTGTCCAGAAACGTTGCTGACCTATAGCTAGATCTTTGTCTCTAACCTGTAATTCGATGACAACAACAATCTTACTTCCTTCATTCCCTACAACTTGACAAGACTCACACTAAAGGTTCCTGAGAAAACACTACTACTATTTTCCAAATAGCTACGATTTCTGTGAGATAATCTATACCGTCATTGACTCTTTTTTCAAAAAGTGGAATTCTGGGTATGGAGATGGCTCAGTTCTTCTGAGCCCTTACTGCTCTCACAGAAGATTACTAGGGTTCAGTCCGCAGCACCAACGTAAAATCTCACAACGTTTTGTGACTCCAGTGTGAGGGGATGGGGCACTCTCTTCTGACTTCTGTGGGCTCCTGCATGCAAGTGATATCCATAAACTCACAGGGCATTCATATACATATAATTAAAAGTGCTTTAAGGGTTAAATTCTTCTTTAAACCTCTTTATTGTCATGACCTAATTTATTTTTTTAATTGGGTAAATTTAAATATATAAAAATAATTTATAAATTCTTTTTGTAAAAGTGTTTCATATTTTGGGTTGAATTCTGAGATTTTGAACTTCGGTAGACTAGGAGAAGACAGACAGGTCTTTGTAACCCTTCCTGTTGGTGCCTTGTGTAAGTTAACATGACAATAGGGAATTTTCCTCTCTGATCTCTTCTTCACAGTTAGTATGGAGCCCAGCATGTCAATCCCCTGCTTTTTATTTCTTCATTTTGCCCTGAATCTGCTTAGCAAATGTTCTATCACTGTGCTACATTCTCCATCATTGGCTTTTTGAAACCATGTAGCCCAGGCTAGCCTCAAACTTATGATAGCTCCCAAATACTGTGATTATAGGCAGGCCCCACTACACATGACTTTATATTTCATTTGTTGTTTTGCAGTTTGTGTTAAATTTTGTTCTGCAGAAAAACAATATGGAGATTTCTTTAACCGAGGGAGTGTTTCCGAAAAGCTCTGCACTCTCTTGAACAGCTCTGGGCTTCAAAAGTCACTAAGCCATGCAGCCCGGGGCTGGAGAAAAACAAAAAATATAACAAAAATAGAGGTCCAAGAAACATTTACTCGACCTCCTTGTGCATTGGGGCCCATTTCTACAGCATTCCAAGATTTAAATAATGCATGAGCCCTTCTCTATCCATTCCCATTAATTATTCATCCAGAAATATCATTGAGCATCTCTACCCTGTGTCAAACCCTGCCACAGGGGCAGTAACGTAGAGAACAAAGAGTAGTTAGTGAGTGGCTGCAGGTCTACCAACTTTTTTCTGGACATGATAATTAAGATTACTCTAGTTGGAAGGTCAATTAATCAAATATTGTTTATATTTCTAAACATGCCCTTTTTCTTTTCATAATATTTACCATTTATTACCTATAAATAAATATGCTTTAACTTCCTGATCAATGCCAGAATCTTATTTCTTTGAATTTGTACTGGCAGAGGATTCATGAGCACTGAATCTGAGGGGCTGAGCAGTAAGTAAAATGTTGTTGGAGAAAGAGAACCAGTCGGTGCCCTCAAGGAACATCACAGGAAGACAGGATGTAAGCCAAGACCAATTAAACAGGACAGGCGGCATGCGTGTCTTTCTTTTTCAAAGAAAAATATCAAACTTTATTGAAAGATAGAAAGATGAGGATTAGCGAGATGGCTCAGTGGGTTAGGACACTTGGCCCACGGCTGACAATCTGAGTTTGCTTGATCCTATGGTAGAGGAATAAAATGTCTATAATTTGTTCTCTGACCTTTGTATGCATGTGGTGGCACATGTTTCTCCCACTCCTCTAAGAGATAAACCATTAAAAACATAGAAGCAGCAGAGACGCTTATTAATGAGACTATGCTAATTCTTTCAAAGTTGCTGCATTGCTTCTAAGTTATTGTTTTAAATTTCCAGCTATACTGTGGCACACAATGTGGTGTATATGGGTAAGCACATACTCTGTTAAGTGACCATCCCTCGGGCTGAGTAACAACTCTACCTCCTCAAACATTGCTATTTCTTCTCTTTCCCTTTCCAAACCCTTTCTTTCCCATCTTCCCTTTTTTCTGTCTTTTTGTAGTGACATTGAAGATTGCTTCTCTAACAGTTTCAGAGATACAGTGCAGCACCGATACTATCCCAGAATGCTGAGTTTTAGAGCTTAGATTTCATTCATTTGCCAAAAAGAAATCCTGCATTCTCTGGCCAACACTGCTTACTCTCCTCTTTCTATTAATCTTTAGCTACCACCCATTCCTCTTTAGCTAATCTGTAGCAACTGTCTTCTGTTCTTTGCTTAGAATTGGACTCCATCAGAATCCACACATGCATGCGATCCTGCAGTGTTTGTCTTTCTGTGTTTAGCTTATTTCAGCAAGAATAATGGTCTCTTGGTTCATTTGTGTTGTCACAAAAAATAGGATTTCTCTCCTTCTAAAGGTTGACTTATATTCTAGTTTCTTTCTTTCCATTTATATTTTGGTGGATACCTAAGCTATTTCTGAATCCCGCTTATTATGCATAATGCTTCAGTGAACATGGGAATTCAGAATTCTCTTCAAGGTATTGATTTAATTTCCTTTGTATCCAAGACTGAAAGGATTGTTAGATCATCTGGAAACGGCAAAACAACACGAATATATGGAAGCTAAACAGCATGCTCTTGAACACCATTTAGTTTGAAAGCTAATTTTAAAAATGCCGGAAATAAATGAAAATGCGAGGGATGCTATCACCCACTGATACAAGGGGACGGATCTAATGAGAGTTTACCAACGCTAGTTGGACTGGGACTGAACGAGGACGTGATCCAACCAGATTCTCTGAATGTGGCCGGATTCTCTGAATGTGGCTAGCCCGGAGTCTTTCTGAAAAGCCATTGACAATGACACTGGGACTTGTTTCCTCTGCATATACTGGATTTTGGGGATCCAGTCTGTTTGGATGCTCACCTTCCTGGACCTGGAGGGAGGGGGAGGAGCTTGAACTTCCCACAGGGCAGGAAACCCTGTCTGCCCTTAGGGACGAAGAGGGAGGAGGAGAGGGAGTGGGGGGAGTGGGAGGGTGTTGAGAGGTGGGGCAGAAATGGAAACTTTTATAATTTAATAAAATTACTTTAAAAAAAATTGTTAAAAAAGAAACAACAAAGACCAGAGCATAGATTAAATCAAAGAATTAAATTAGCAAGGAAATTCAACAAAATAGTTCTTTAAAAAATACTAACAAACTTCAGCTGGCTTAAGTAAAAATTGAGAGACATAAACAAATATAGACATGAAAGAGGAGACATTACAACAGATACTTCGGGATTAGCAAAGGGTTCTCTCTCTCTCTCTCTCTCTCTCTCTCTCACACACACACACACACACACACACACACACACACACACACACAAAATGGCAATTCAAAATGAATAGAAGACTTTAGAGTAAGGCCCAGAACACAGGCAAGATGCACCAAGATCCAGGCAAGGTGAGGACATCCTGGAAAATCTAATAGTTCTGAATTGGAGAAAAAAGTTGGAGGGGAAAGTAAGAACAGAATACAATGGCATATGTATGAAATGCATATTGTAACTCATTATTTTGTATGTTAGCTTAAATGTTAATTAAAAATAAAAAATTAAATTAAAAATGAGGTCAAACTGTTAAGAACAGATATTACATTTGATCTTAGCCAAAAGGCAGAGAAGTGATAGAATTTGTCTCTACTGCATGTACTGACTTTTTGGGATCCTATTCTATTTGGATACACACCTTCCTAAGCCTGGATGTAGGGAGGAGGGCCTTGGACTTCCCACAAAGCAGGGTACCTTGCCCTCTGTTAGGACTGGAGTGGGTGGGGGTAGGGTATGTGGGGGAGCAGGAGGGAAGTGGGAGCAAGGTAGGAAGTGGGAATTTTGATTGGTATTATTTATAAAGTAATAAAAAAATTAATTAAAAAATGAGGTCAAATTTTAAAAAGATTGAGAAGGACTACCCTGAACATTTATATGTCAACAATCTGTGTAACCTATAATAACTAAACAAATTCAGGGTTGAAGAGATGGCTCAGTGGCTAAGAGAGTTTGCTGCTTAATAATTATTATGTAGCAATAATAGGAGTGCTTGCTGCTCAATTCAACTCTCTGAAACTCAGGCAAAAAGCAAGGTGTGGCTGTAAGCCCAGCACTGTGGTGGAGAGAGACAGGTAGTTTGCTAAGGCTTGCCAGCCTCCAACAGAGCTCCAAGCTCAGTAGGAGGCCCTGTCTGTCTCATGGCAATAATGTGGAAAATGGTAAAGCAGGACACCAGACAGCCTTCCCTTGCTTTCATGAACCAATATCAGTACCCTCTCTTATACATGAACATACACCACAAGTGTGTGTTCCCTCAACTGATTGAAAAAAAGACTCTGGGAATAAACAAACATATCTATGTAAAGAAACTGATAAATTTCTAGACATACACACTTTTCCACGACTCCTTAAAGAGCCGAAACATACCAATAATAAACAGAGATTGTATTGATAATTACAAAGCTCCCTTTAAGTCTGGGAATAGGGCCCATGCCTACATCCCAGGACCTGGAAAGCTGAGGTGGAAGGACTGTGAGTTTGAAGACAATCTGGGTTACATAATAAGATCTTTTCTCAAACAAACAAAAATCTTCAACATTTTCAATAAAGAAAATTCTAGAACTAAATGGAATTTTGCCAAAAATCAGGGAAGAAGTAATCCCAATCTTTATTAAGTTTATAAGCTCCTGTGGCAGCTTGTTGCCATACTCTGTGAAAGCAAGCCATCCTGTTTCCAGGGCAGCAGTGACACCAAAGGAAAGGGTACCATCGGCTAGCATCTCTATTGACACAGATATGAACCAATCCAACATTAGCTAAACTGAAAGTGACAGCACTTTGAAAGGCTGATACTCCATGGCCAAGAGAGATTTATCTCCAGGAGGTCAGGATTGTTGACAGAGATTTGTGTCCCACTCGGCCCCACAGCCATTTAGTACCAAAGAAACACACAGAGGTTTACATTAATCATAAACTAGTTGGCCTATTAGCTCAGGTTTCTTATTAACTCTTACATCCTACATTAACCCATAAGTCTTATCTGTGTCAGCCACGTGGCCTGGTACCTTTTATCAGTGAGGCACTATCATCTTGCTTCTTCTGTGCCTGGGTGATGACTGCAGACTGAGTCTTTCTTCTTCCCAGAAGTTTCCTGTTTGTGTTGCCTGCCTCTACTTCCTGCCTGGCTACTGGCCAATCAGTGTTTTATTAAAACAATACAAGTGACAGGATACAAGACCATTGTCCCACAGCACAGGATGATTCAAAACTTGCAGTGGATGTGGTAACTAGGTTACCTGGAGGAAGCTGAGAAATCAGGAGATGTAACCATTACCAAAATACAGCACTTAATTACTACACCCTACTAACATCAAAATATGTGGCAGAAAACAGAAAGTTTTCTTTCTAAGACCTGCTACAAAGCAAGGTTGCTTTCTGCTGTCATTTTTATTTAACATTTACAGAAAAGTAATCCTAGCCAGAACAAATAGCAAAGAAAAGAAGAGGAAAAACGGCAAATAAGTGTCTCAGTTTTTTCTAAATAAGTGAAACAATGTAGCTTGCAGACATCACGATGAGTGGACGGATCACAGTGTGCTAAGAGCTCTAAAGACTCAGGAACAAGGATGCCTTAGAACCCAGGACTTGAGTAAGGAGTGTCTGCCACAGAACAGCACACAAAACCAGAGTTTCTCTGCAGTAACAAAACCATCCAAACAAGTCTACCCATTTCAATGTCCAAAAAGAGTACACATGTGTATACACACACACACACACACACACATGTGCATGCACACACACACACACACACACTCATGTGCGCGCGCACACACACACACAGGGGGCAAGTAGAAAAGCTAATTAAAGGGCACAAATTTCTGTGTACTGACAGAAATCTATAAAAAAAGCAATGAAGGAAAACAATGACAGATAATCAGCAAGGTAGCCTGTGTACATGTTAAAGGATTGTTACTTTAAAGATGTTCATGTTTCCCAATCCAAAAGGATGAGCAGATTTAGTATGATTTTTATGAGGTTCTCAACCAGAAATAAAGAAGACAACCCTGAAAATCGCAGAGTACTAAGAAGACCCCAAATGACCAAAGTACCCGGAGCAAAGACTAATGAATCACACTTCCTGATTTCAAAATCTGGTATAAGGCTACACAATAAAAGTAATGTGTGCTGCTGGACTGGGGTGCAAACTCAGACAGTAAAACACTTACCTTGCAAGTATAAGGCCATGAGGTCAAATTTCATTATGAAAAAATGGGCATGATGGTGTATGATGGCAGTCCCAGCCCTGAGGAGCTGGGGACAAGCAGATCTCTACGGTTGCTTGTCAGCCAGACCTGCCTCGTGGGTAACTTCCACACTAGGTAGGAAACCATGTCTCAAATTTAAAAAGAGAAAGGTAGATGGTGTCTGAGGAAAGACACTTAAGTTGTCCTGTGCCCTTTACAGACACAGGTGCCATCTGCACCCTTACCTAAACATACATGCACAAACATGCACACATGGTCTCTCTCTGTGTGTTTCTGTCTCTCTGTCTCTGTCTGTCTGTCTCTCTCTATCTTACACACACACACACACACACACACACACACACAATATATGCTGTCTTAAAAAGAGTTATGTAGGAGATAGGGAGACAACTCTGACAGCACAGGGCCTGCTGGGCAAGTGTGAGGTGGGGCAGAGACAGGCAGATTCCTGAGCTTGTCAGCCAGACAGCCTAGCTGAATCCGTGGGTTCCAGGTTCAGTGTCAGACCTTGTCTCAAAAAAATATTGTGAATAGTGTGAGCTCGATAGCTCAGTGAGTAAATGCACTCTCAGCCAAGTCTGAGCACCTGTATTGGATTCCCAGAGCTCACATGGCAGAAATAGAGAACTCTGGCTCACTGACTCCCTCAGACTGTCTTCTGACCTCCACACATATGCCATGCGGTATGGGTACCACCCCCAACACACTCTGGTACACAAAATAAGGAAATTAATGTAACACAATTTAACTTTCCAAGAAGAAAAATCTTAGAAAAAAAGTGATGTGGAGAGTGATAAAGGAAGATAAAGGAAGATGCCCAGATGCTCTGGCTTCCTTGTGTACTCACATCCACACGTGCACACACCTACATACACACTTTTCACACACACACACACACACACACACACACACACACACACACACACACGAGAGAGAGAGAGAATGTTCAGTAGAATACAAGAGGACTCAAATATAAACCCAGAAGCTCGGGTAAACTAATCTTTGATAAAGGTGTCAAGAATACATAATGGGAAAGGACAATGTGCCCTCTAAATGGCGCCAGGAAATGTTAATATCCATATGTTTAAAACATTGTTTCCTCACCCTATATAAACTCAATTCAAAACCAATTAAAAATTAAAACATAAGACCTAAAATAATATAGAATACTAAATGATTAGTCTTTGCAATTACTTTTCTTTTCTTTTTTTAGCTATGATACCAAAAACAACCAGCAAAACAAGAAGAGACAAATGGGTTGTTGGGGAGATGGCACGCTGGATAAAACATGAGAACCAGCTTTTTAGTCCCCAGTACCCACATAAAAGCCAGGACAGTGTTTCAGGCTGTGTAATCCAGGCACATTGAAGGTAGAGACAGAGGATTCTGGGAGCAAGCTGACTAGCTAAGCTAGCCAAATCAGTGAGCTCCAGGATCAGGAGAGCCTGCCTCAGTAAATAAAGTGGGGAGACATGGGAAGACACACCTATGTACATGCAAACAGAGGCACAGTGCACACACATGAGGGAAAAAATAGAGAATTGGGGTTGTAGCAAATTAAAAAGTTTCTTTCACTGCAAGAAAGCAATCAACAGAGTGAAAAGGAACACACACACACACACACACACAGAGAGAGAGAGAGAGAGAGAGAGAGAGAGAGAGAGAGGATGAAGGGTCTGTATCCAAAATGCACAAGGAACTCAAAACAGCTCAATAGCAAATCAAAACCAAAAATCACCCAATAAACAGATTCAAAATGGACAAAGGTCCTGAAAAGACATTTCTCAAAAGGTGTACAAGCGGCCAACATGTGTCTGAAAATGTGTTCAACATAGCAGCTATCAGGGAAATTCAAATGACAACTGTCATGAGAAAAAAAAAAAAACCTCACCTCTGCTAGAATGCCTGGTGTCAGAAACATAGATGATAACAAGTATCAGGTGAAAGGGGACCTTGCACACTGCTGGTAGGAATGTAAATTAGATCAGTCCAACTCTGATGTAAATGAGCCTGGAGGATCTTCAAAACCTTAAACACGGTTCATAAACATTGCAAATTGTGTGATGCTACAGAAAACGCCATCGTGCACCAGCACACGCAGGAAATAGGTTTATTTATAACATCCTTGCATGGCGTTCCTCTACTACCACCTTAGATTTTACAGCAGTTCATGAGAGCAGTCACTTCAAGTGTGTAAAAAGTTAGCAGACCTAAAGATTCTCTTATTTTTCTTCATACACCCACTGGGTCCATTTGCACAGCCTGCAGGCCAATGTTTAAATCTGTTAACAAAATGTAAACAGTGACTTTAACGTGAAAGTGTTCATTGATCCTTTTTGCCAATAGACAAATATTTTTCAAAATGTATCATAATTTAAGATTATGTAACATAATTTATATGTTTCCATGTCAACATATAAAACAACTCAGAATATGTGTGTGTGTGTGTGTGTGCGCGCGTGCTTATGCATACACATAAACTTCCTCTACTACCCAGTAACATATTGTTATTCCACTATTGGTAAGTTAAATAATATATGGTATGCAATTAGTATTCATGTTTGGAATTCTAATAGAGGACATAAACATTTTATCTCTTAGATCTTTACCTTTGTACTAATCAATATAACGTAGTTTAGTGACAGTGTGTGTGTGTATAGCCATTATATAGTGTTTATTGTGCATCTGGAAGAACATCAACTGGCTGTAATTACTTTTTTAGTGAAGGAAGCATTGTTGCTTACCGTTATAATCCATTTTATTGCCAAAATGGTAGTTCTTTGCAGAAAAATCTTTAGGACAGTGTATAAAACGTTTTCAGCAGCAGACCTGGTTGCTAATGAGATACTGGATTAAAGGAAGTGCCCTAACATTTTAAAGACTCTAGAGTTGTATATTTGTAAATAAATGCATATGTCTATATGCTTATAACTCAAAACCTTAGAGTTTGAAAAGAGGCATGATGCTACACAGTTCCCAAGAAGAACAAATCTTTAATGATGGAAATAAAACATCTGAGCTCAGAGAGACAGCAGCTACTTGAGGAGGCTCTGATGTCATTCCCTGGAGCCTTCAAAAGCTGAATTTTAGATCTTACACAGAACAAGAATATTTTAAACAGAAAAGGGAAAATTAACCCAAGCAAAAATCATCTGCTGGACTGAATTTTATACGGAGAGATGGCTATGGCTATTTTTGAGATCGCTTAATGAGAGCACTGATCTCATCTTTATGAAAAGAAAAACTGCAAAAAGAAATAGGTCTTTGATGTTTATATAAATGAACATGGTTTCAATCAGAAAGAATGGACATTTCTATGAACCTTTCAGCAAAGGATTTGAGTCATTATCAACCCAGGACCTTTTTTACCTGAAGACTGTGTAGCTCCCCTCCACCATCCCTTCCAGCGAAGGTTGGACTCCGTTCACTGGCAGTGAAGAACAGATGAAGACAAAGGTGAAGAGCTTTGATTCTTGGGGGATTGCATTTAAGAAAACTGAGAAAGTCTAGTGAAGATGGACACTAAGAAGAAATCCCACACAAGCTCAGAATTGAGTATAATACAGGGTTATTTATGTAGGGGTATATTCACAGATCATAGTCCTCTGCTCCAATGGGGAAGAGCAACCAATCCTGGAGCCAGAAGAGAGAGGGAACGTGCACTTTACATACACATTTATAGTAGAAGGGACCATGCCCAAGTGGACAGGTAATTTAAAGGCTACTGGCTGTAGGAATTCCTACAGCACCTTCCCCTTTTGTTTAAATAAGAGAGTTCTAAGCCTAATACAAAATTATATACAATAAGAACAAATATCAGGTATAATTAGAATTGCAACCAGCATAAACAATAACAAGCAAGAAACATGATAAATGTTTCAATAATTATCCTATCCTAAGGAGTTTAAGTCTTGTATTATAAATAACTTGGTGAAGTCATGAGATCAAAGTAACTACAACTATCTAATCTTCAACCCCATCAAAGACCCAAGAAGGGAAATAATATTATTTGAGTAAGCAGGAAAAGCAATCAAGCAACTTCCAAACTGTGCAACAATAGACAGAGACAACTGGCTACCTGGGCAATCACCTAAAGTCTTATTTGCAATATTGGAGCAACCAACTTTGGCTAAGGTCTAGAGTAACTGACAGACCATTTTCAGAGGCAGAAAATTTTTCAAAGATGTCTTACCCTGTCTTGGCAAGATTTGATAGTCTTTTTTCTTGTATCCTATTTCTCCTGATCAGAAGTAGAAATGTATATTGCAATATATCCTAAAATTGATTCAATATACAAAATGTCTTAAGCAGAGGTAGAAGCATGCATGCATAAAATATGACAAAATAACTTTGCCTAAGTATACAAATATTGTAGATGAAAATAGGAACATAGTCAATATAATTTAAGTTTGTATCAATATACAAGAATCTATGCCAATGTAAATTGCCTATAAATAATAGCTCACAAGTATTCACTCTATTACTCACTATTATTAATCGAGTAAGCTCACACTAATGTATTATTCCATCCAATTTCCCTTTTCCCCCCAAAAAGATCCCTGAGCCTACAAAATTTCTCCTAACCCCCAATCATTTACCAATTATAATCAACCCATAAATGACGTCCCTAACCCTGAAGACAAACTTTTGTTGGGAGAGGGAATGTCATCTTCTAGAATTACTTCCAGCTGTTATGGAGGCTATGTTCTTTCTATGGGATCCTGTGAAAGTAAAATGATGGTTAAGTTTCAAGATTACTGTCTGGTATAATTGCAAACAGTTTTTGAGTATTCAGTAGGGTTTTTCTGAGTTCTATTTGGAGTTCTGATCAGATCGTTGTAAAAAACTGTACCATTTCAGCTAACCAAGTTGGAACCATCTTGAACAGCTGGTACTCAAAACAGGTCCTATAGTAGGATTATCAGCATCATGATGTCATGTCAACCAGGTAGAATTGTTGTTGTGGGGCCCCTTCTTCTTCCTGGAAACTTCAGAGATTACTGCAGAAAAATTCATTATTCATTGTGGAAAACTTAAACATTATTTATACAGACATATATTCAATTAAATGTATGATAGAGACAAAAATAGGTATAAAGAAATTAAAATTATTTCTAAATTCTAAATTCTAAATTCTTTCTTCTTTCTGTCCCATACCAGACGGCTACTGACATGAGACAGAAACTCTGAATTTTTTTTTAACAATATGCGTGGATTTAGAGAAGGACAGAGCCATTGTCCAACTCCAAAGCCAGCTTTGATTTTTAAGTGAGTCATGACTATTATTCTAATTAATATTTAGGGATTCTTACCCTCAAATGACCTGTCCTCATAAGTGATAATTCTTTTTGCTTGGTGATCCTATGTGGATAATTATCTTTTTCTCTTTAGGCATCTAGATCTCCAGGTTCTCTTGACTTGATGAGTATTTTCCTGTAAAGACAAGAACAGGATCCTGCCCCAACCCTTAGGTGGTTTCCTTACCACCTGGTAGGTTGTCACTTCTGTGGATGAGCTCTCATTTCTCTTTCTCAAGAAATTTCTCTCTTTCAAATCTTTATTAATTTTGATGGTATACATAACTTTTCTTCTACTGTGGAAACAGGAGCAAAACCCTTCCCCAGGGTAGCACATCTCCTGGTTTCCATTGTGAGGTCAACACACCCTTGAAATACTCTGGTTGATTTAATTCAGAAGTTTTTTTCTATTATCCAATGCCTCCCTGCTGCTGTTGTCCCTTTCTCATTAGTATTAAGAAAATTCAGGGTTAACAAAGCATTACATAATCTATTTCTGGGGTATTTTCTATCTCTTTCTGTTTGTTTAACATATCCTTTATAGTTCAATTTGATCTTTCTATAACTGCCTGACCTGTATGATTGTTTGGTATGCCTATAATATGTTTTATATCATAATAAGCAAAAAATTGTTTTATTTTCTTTGAGACGTATGCTGGATCATTATCTGTCTTTATTTGTGCAGGTATACTCATGATGGCCATAACTTCTAATAAATGTGTAATTGCTGAATCAGCCTTTTCTGAGCTCAAAGAAGTTGCTCATTGAAAAGTTGAATAAGTGTCAATGATGTGGTGTATATGTTTTAAATTTCCAAGATCTACAAAGTGGAACACATCCATCTGCTAGATTTCATTCCTTTGAGTACCCTTTGGGTTAGTTCCTACAGGTAGTGGTGTTTGGTTATAGAAAGAGCAAGTAAGACATCTCTTTATAATGTCCTTAACTTGTTGCCATGTAATAGAAAACTCTTTCTTTTTTTATGTTTATTTTTTAATTATATATACAATAGTCTGTCTGCGTGTATGCCTGCAGTCCAGAAGAGGACACCAGACCTCATTACAGATGGTTGTAAGCCACCATGAGGTTGCTAGGAATTGAACTCAGGACCTTTCAAAGAGCAGGCAATGCTCTTAACCACTGAGCCATATCTCCAGCCCCAGAAAACTCTTTCTTTAAACCTTTGCTTTTGACATGATGTGTCTTATGAAATTCTGAGGTTTTCAACAAACTTCCGATCATCAATCAATCAATTTCTGCATTACCTTGTGCTAGAGGACCTGGCAGACCCGTACGGTATGAGATATGTGTTATGCATATGGGACAAAGCCTATTCCTGATTATATCTTAAACCTATATGACTAATGAAGTGAATTCTGTATCATTTGGTATAATTTCAGTGGTTTCAATATGCAAGACAACTCTTTCTGCATATTGTCAATCAGTAACTATATTAAGAGGTTCTTTAAAATCCCTTAGCACCATGAGAATAGCATATAATTCTGCCTTTTGGACAGAATTATAAGGGCTTTGTTCCACCTTACTTAAATCTTCTGATTTGTAACCTGCCTTTTCTGATTTATTTGCATCAGTATTGAATGTACAGGCTTCCAGTTATTGGTGTGTCCTGTACAATGAAGGGAAGGATCAAAGTAGGTCTCTTTATAAGTTCAATTCTATCACTTTTGGGATAATTGGTATCAATCTCCCTAAAAAAACTAGCACAAGGTCTTTGCTAAGGTTCATTGTCTTCCCATAATTTTTTTAATTTCATCAGTAGTAAAAGACACTACAGTCTTTGGTGGGTCTAGATCTTCTAGTTGATGAAATCTCAATTTTCCTTTTATAATTAATTCAGAAACATTTTCCACATAAGTTTTTAATTTTTACTTGGTTTATGTAGCAAAAAGATCTATTTTAAGATAATATCTTTCCTTTGTATTAAAATTTCTGTAGGGGAAATTCTGGAAGGCAACATGATTAGAATGTAATTAAGATTTGGACTCAACCAATCCATATGTACCTCCTGCAATTTTTCTTCAATGACAATCAATTCCTTTTCTGCTTCGACAGTTAATTCTCTGGGACTATTTAAGTCTTTGTCACCATCTAAGGTTTTGTTTAAATGAACTATTAGATCATGTGTTATCCCAAAACCTGTTCATAGACTGGAAATGTCTCCTAATGATCTTTGAAAGCCATTAAGAGTCTACTATCAGTCTCTCCTAATTTGTGCCTTTTGTGTTCTAATTTTCTGTAAACCTATTTTATAACCTAGGTAATTGACAGAGTCTCTTCTCTATACTTTTTCAGGAGCAATTTGTAATCCCCATTTTGATAAAATTTTCTTTACTTCTTTAAACATTTTTTTCTAAAGTATCTTTGCTTGAATCAGAAAGCAAAATGTCATCCATGTAAAGTAAATTATAGATTTAGGAAATTTTTTTACATATTATTTCCAATGACTGACTTACAAAGTATTGGCATAGGGTGGGGCTATCAAGCATTTCCTGTTAGGATGGTCCACTGGTATCTCCTAGTAGGTTAAGAATTATTATAAGTAAGCACTGTGAAGGTAAATTTTTCTCTGTCCTTTTCTTGTAAAGGTATAGTGAAGAAACAATCTTTTAAATCAATAACTTTAAGAGGTCATCACTTTGGTAATAGAGAAGGGAGAGGAATTCTAGATTATAGAGGGCCCATAGGTTGAATTACCTTGTTGACAGCTCTTAGATCTGTCACCATTCTCCATTTAACAGATTTCTTTTTATCAACAAGTACAGGAGAATTCCAAGGGCCGGTAGATTCTTCAATATGGTGAGGATCTAGTTGCTCTGGTACCAGCTCTTCTAAAGCCTGCAGTTTGTGTTATGTTAAATGCCACTGTTTAACCCGTATTGGTTTCTCAGTTAACCATTTTAAAGGTAGAGTCATTGGTACCTTTAAAGGTTTGCTAGTTGTTTTGTTTTCTTGTACAGCCTGAATGGCTGGTGACCTTTGTGTATAGTACATTATAATATCCTTCCTAGAATTATGAGTTTCTGGGACTGCAGGTATGTTAATCTGTGTATTGCATTGCTGCAACAGATCAAAACCCCATAAATTCAATGCAATATTAGCCACATATGGCTTCAACCATCCTCTCTGTCCTTCTAGACCTATGCATTCAACCCATCTTGTGCGTTGTTTCACTTGAGATAGGGTTCCAATTCCTAGGAATTGAACATCTGCCTCTTGAAGAAGCCAATTTGGATGCTAAGATTCTGGAGTAATGATATTCACATCAATACCATGTCTATCAATACCACAATTACAATGACATTTATACATACTCTTAGCTTTGGTCTTTGATCATTTATAGAAGTTTGAGAAATATACATTTCTTATTTCCTATTAGAATTTTTAATTCACCCTCCATGTTTATTGCATCATCCAGAAAAGTATTTTTTTTTTACAGAAGACTGTGGATTTTTTAATTTTCCTGGTGAGACATGTCCTCCATAGTGACTGGGAATGACTAGACCACTTTTGACTTGAGAGCCTAGGAGAGGCCCCCCTCCAAGGAATTTTCCAATGGTATTGGGTTGCCTTGTCTCTCTTTTGTTGTTCTGCATTCATTGGTTCAATGTTAGCTTTTGCCACACGTTCTTCATAATCCAGAAGGCTGATACCTTTTATTTTTGCCATTCCCAGAGGAGACATTATTTCTAGGGATTCCTTGTCTATAATCCACTCTCAGATGTCCTATTCTACCACAATTAAAACATTTGGCATTTTGACGTCTCCTCATACCTTTAGAAATTGCTTCTCCTACCCAAAATTCAGTATTATTGTCAAATGTCTCAATGTTCATTGTATGAAGAATCCATTCATCTATTGGTGCTGATCTAATCTTTAAAGGCCCAAGTATCTTTTTGTGTTCTAAGTTGGCATTTTCAAAATCAGAGATTCAATAAATACTTGTCTAGCGTCTGGGTCTGTTACTCCATTTTGTACAGCCTTAGTTAATCTTTGTAAAAAGTCACTAAAGGGTTCTCTCATAACCTTGGTATATGATTCAATTTGTTTTTCTTGTTCTTGAATCCTGTACCAAGCATTTAAATGTGTTTTGTGGCATGGGGACAAGATTTGTTCATCATAAAGAGCTTGAGCCTGTGTGTCAGAATAAGTGCCCTCACCAAGAATTTGATCTTAGGATGTCTTAAGTCCTTTTGCTTTTCCCTGTTGTTCTAAAAATTTTTGCCTCTTTTCCGAAATAATATTTCCACATCAGTTGAGGCCCATCATCCAGGACTGCTGAAACTAACTGAAGCTAATCGTGTAGGGTGGCCTTAATGCTAGAAGCCCATGTCTTTCCCATTTCCCTAACAAATGGGGAATGCAAGACATAAGTTACTATTTTTTACTTAATCTCTTTTAGATCATTCATTCCCATATGTATCCATCTACCTTCTTTAGACCCTTTTGGGCCTTTAGAACTTGATGCTTTGTCAGAGTAGATTACAAGGTAGAAAGTTAAAACCCTGGGTAAGTCATCTCTGACAGGTATTGATGATGTTAAATCCTGTCCTTGTACCTTCTTTCCCTGTTCATCAGCTCCAATAATTTCCTCAATCATTTCAAATCTTTTTACTGCTGTCTTTTGTAAAGCCTGAATCTCCTGGCCTGTATATATTTCTAGTGATTTCATTGAGGCAGCTTGTCTCTGGGCCTCATTATTTACATGTGATTCCAAGGTCTGAAGTTTTTACTTTAAAGATATCACCCCATCTTTGGGCATTATTTGGATAGTGTGCAGATTGCCTTCCTGGAGATATACTGTATTTGCTAACCTATCATAACTTTTTAACAATTTTTTAAATTTTTTTTTATTTTTATTAAGCACATTACTCTATCTTGGAAGAAGTTTCAGAACATTGGAAGCACACTACCATCTATGTGTGAGCCCTGCCTGCCTTTTCATCTAAGCTCTTGTGCCTGTACCACTTCCTAAGCTTTTGACCCCACATATTGCTGCCAAACTTTTCCTAAATATATGGATGAGTAGAATAGATGTCCTCAGGGGCTTCCTTGACGAGGGAGGAAGGATTTCGTCTTCTGCTGCCAGGTTCAGCTACTCTCGTCTCAGAACTGCTTCATTTTTTCTTCTTAGAAATTGTCAGTTTTCTTCCCACTTTTTAACAAATTTTGATTGTCAAATTCAACAGTATGAATTCTTTCAGATAATTTCTCAGTACCCTTTGACATAATTGAATTTTGTCTGTCAAGTTGATGTTATCCTTTCAATAGGATTTATTTTTTCAGGTAACTTTTGATTTTCAATGGTATTAATCCTGTCATCTAGCTGTTCATTGTTAGTCTGTGTCATTTCTAAAAGTGCCTCATTCTTGGTTCTGTTATCAAACCATTTTCTTAAGGCTATCCTATGAAGAAAAAAACTGAGTCCCAATATCCAATAAATGAATTATCACAATAACCATATAAGCCTTGCAGAATATAATCCATAGTATTAGCAAAAAGGTTACTAAAATTCTCTATAGTAATATTGTCTGCCATTATATAACTTTCAACTTTACTCATTTATTAACTAATAAAATATTTACCTGTGTTATGAGGTCTGGTAAATTGTTTTAGGTGTAATAATCTTTATTGTCAGAAGGTGTCATGGTTGCTGAGTCACGACCATCTGTACAACCTGTGATGCCATAAACAGACTTGAGCTGCTTTGGTTTTCCTCCACGGTGCTGGTTGAATACTGACAAATATGCTTTGCTTGATAAATTATAAGCAATTAAGCCAATCTCGTACAAGAAGCAAGGAGCCCAGAAATCAGGAACAGGAAGCGTAAACCAGAAGTTGTGCAAGTCGCTGTGAGGCAGGAAATGTGGCAGTGTTGGGGGCGGGACTGTGGGCAAGCTTGAGAAATTTCCAAGTCACCACTCGCACTTAGCTCCACTGGGGTGGGGGTTTTACAAAAAACCGCTTGGTAGGTGAAAGTAAGCCAAGCAGGTGGGAATGAGGCCCACCTTCTGGGCAGAGGACCATTTAGGCCTTTGAGACTGGTCCACCAGGTAGGTGTGGAGTTTGGATCCACGTGGGCGCCAGATGAAGACGTACACTAAAAAGAAATCCCCACTAGCTCAGAATTGAGTATGATAAAGGGTTATTTATTTAGGGGTAGACTCACAGACTGCAATCCTCTGCTCGAATGGGGACAACAACCGAATCCCACAAATGGAAGAGAGAGGGAACATGAGCTTTATACATCGGTAGCATTTATAGCATAAGACGCCACGCCCAGGTGGGCCAGTAGCTTAAAGGCTGCTGGCTGTAGGGACTCCTACAGCAGTCTAGGAGGTTAAGATTTCAGTTATGGACCTGTAGCAGTGGAGGCTCTCTTTGTAACAACCTTTGCCACATTTCCAAATCCCTGATTTTTTTCTATGTGTGCAGTTAGTCACTTGACAGAGGAGGAGATTCAAAACACTGTTTGGGGTCCTCTTGTCCTTTATTACAGTGCTGTCCCAGTCACAGTATGTTTTTTATGAAAAGACTTTGCAGTGTAAGTCACAATAGAATCAGAAATAATTGTTTCTAGGCAACTACAGTCTCTGCCTTTGTCCATGAGTGTTGTCTATCATACTGTCCTTGTTTTTTTTTTCTTTTTAATGTCTAATCTGATAATACATTCCTATTTCTGGAAAGAATATTTTAGACTTGAAGGTGATGTCTGAAAGTGAATGCATGTGCTGTTATTGGCTTATGGACACTATAAATTTAGAAGTCAATTTTCATAGGCAGTTGTCATGAGCACCTGTGGCAGTTTGTATCCAGCCAGCTGCCGCTTTCTCCCGGCAACTTCCCATAAGTGCTCCTCATCCATCACTTAGTCCCTTAGTTCTGACAAATGACCATGTCTTCCTGACCACAGTTAGGTATCCGGAGGCCAGGGAAGTCGTCCCTTCTGGCTCATGCTGAGATGTGTGAACTGGGACTTCCTCAGCAGCTGGGGGTCCTGGGAGGACAGAAGCAAAGACAAAGGATGAGTCACAGCACATTCAGCAGCTGCTGTCCCACTCGCTCTTGAGGCCTCTGGGACTGGATTGTCCTGGGGCTTGGGGCTAGCTCTCTCAGAGGCCACACAGCGGTGCCAGTCACAGATGCTGGTGATTTGAACCGGGTTTCTGTCAACTGAAGCTCTCCTCATCAGTTGGTACTGGGCACGCTAGAGTAGACTCAACTAAGGCATCTGGTAAACACGCTCCTTCCAGGGTCTTATCTCAGATCTCATTCATAAGCTCGTGGACAAGTCTGCAGGTGAATCTACTGTACTGATGTTTCATGACAAGAGGAGAAAGAGGCCCCGGGACAGGGAGTTTACTTAAAACAGCCAGGACTGTGTTTGGTTTTCCTGGGTTTGAACTCCGAATATCATTTCCATCAAACCAGTGTTTCGTGTTTGTCTGTCCAGAGACCTGGGAAGTGAGTTTGCAAGATGAGAATGCTAGGGACAGCTTGTTCATGACTATACGATTTGGTTTTCTTTTTGGCAATAAATCTGAGCTCTAAATATTTATATGAAACATATGTAATAAATAGTTTTTTATCTTAAAATAAAATTGGAATAGTGCTTTCTCAGGTTTTTACTAAAACACTCCATCATTGTAAGTTTACATGGGAACCATATGACTAAAATGAGCTATTTACAGCTAGATCACCCAGGGAGCATAATAAATATTGACCAAGTGTTGGTTGTTTGAAGCCCTTTTCTGTAAATGTCACCGCCTGCTTCTACACCCTTGTTTGAACAAGTTCAAGTAAACATTAACTGGAAAATGTTTTAGTTCTGCATGTGCTATGAAAATTAATGATTCAACATTTTCAATAAAAGACCATTTGGGGGTTATCCCTCGGAGAAAAGCAGGAGACCAGATGAAAATCAGGTCGTAGTTAGAGTTATAGGGGAGACAATGGGTCAAGGAAAACTACTAGCATCCTCAGGACCATCTGACTAGCTCAAAGTTGGCTACAAAGAATGAAATAATATCAGGAAGGCATGTTCAACTTTTGAGACAGCATGTCAGGGGAAATGTCTACTCTCTATCTGTTATAACAAAGAAATGCTAGTGTGGTTATCTCCACTTATTTGACAGTTCTAAAAATTGATTTAGTTAGTGATTGATTGAATTCAACCGAATTGGTGCCCAGGTACCAATGTCTCCCTCTAAACCAAGAGCTTCTGATGTTAGACATGATAGAAAACAAACCAAGGCCTGTGCCCCATTGCTAGTTCCACTCCAGATCTCTGCTCCCCTTCTTCATTAGAAAGCAAGTTCTGCATGGGTAGAACTAGAGATTGCATTCTCCAGAGTGCCTTATTGTGTGGTATGGTCACGTGATGAAATTTAAGTCAATGATGTATAAATAGTAGCAACACATGATATCTCCCCACTTTGGCCTTCAAATACTGGAATGATACTCTTCTCAAATCTGTCTCCCCCAGTTAACTGAAGTTCAGACTTGCAGTATCTCTGATTCAACTCTTTAAAAGAGAGGCCCCTCAGTACTAGCAGAGGAATGAGACAGAGGACTGTTGGTTTTACTGTGACTTCACATGATAGGAAAGAAGTTTACAGACTCAGGAGACTGTGTTGGGTAGTTTTTGTCATCTCAACCAAAACTGGAGTCATTTGGGAAGAGAGAACCTCAGTTGAAGAATTCTATCCATGAGATTGGCCTGCATGCATGTCTGTGGAAGTATTTTCATGATTAAGGATTGTGTGAGAAGGCCTAGCCTATTGTGGACTGTGCCACCCCTGGGGAGGCATTCTTGGGATGGATGAGAAAGCAGGCCGAGAAAGCCATGTGAGCAATCCAGTAAGCAGTATTCATCCATGGACTCTGCTTCAATCCCTGCCTCCAGGTTCTTTCTTTGATCATCTCCCCTGGCTCCCCTCAGGAGTGGTCTGTGATGTGCAAGTATAAAATATAATAAATCTATTCCTCTAAAAGCTGCTTTTGGTGACTGACAGACTGTAACATGTAAACTGAAATATGTTCATTCCTCTGCAAGTGGGTTTTGGATAGTGTTTAAATCATGGTAACAGAAATCAAGGTAGGACTGAAGTTGGTGCCCAAGAATGGATGTTACTGTAATGGACTTGACCGTGCTGCTTGGGGAAGGATTGTGAAACATTTGGAACTTTGGGCCGGAAAGGGGGTTGAGTGCTCAGAGTTCAGCACGTTAATAGTCTTTGGCAGCATGGGAAATAATAAGGCTGATAGGAACGCCAGTGACAGAGGACTGGCTTAGAAAGTTCCAGAGGGAAGTGAAGACTCTTTCAGGACCATTCATACGATTATGTTGGAGGTGTCAGGACCATGGGATGACAGCCAAGGACAGCAGCAAGAATGAAGTAGAGCTGGTCTGAGATCACAGACAAACTGTGTATGTTGGCAACGGCAGAGTAAGGAGAGTGAAGTTGCCCAAGCTCTTTGGTTACAAGTAAAGGGTTCCAGATATCAGCCATTGAACTAGAAGATTGGGAACTGCAGTGCTGGATCTGGGTTTGGCTTAAGTGTGACCTTTTGTAATGACCCATTTTCTTTTTCCCTTTTGGAGCAAGATAACGTTTAACTTTTTGTTTATTTTTATTTTACAGGTATCTGTGGTTAAGGGTCTTTGGATGTTTTAAAGAGACTTTGAACTTTTAAAGTGTTTGGAGCTTTTAAAGTTATACTATATCTTATATTGATATTAACATGAGATTTTGAATAAACAGGAGAGGAAAGGTTATGGCTTTATAGGGATATGCTTGTTGTCAATTTGACAAGGGGTCAATTATGCTGGTTATTTTTAGTCAACTTGTCACAAACTGGAGTCACCTGGGGAGAGGGAATGCAGTTGAAAAATTCCCTCCATCAGAACGGCCTGTGGGCATGTCTGGGGAACATTTTCTTGATTGATGATTGATGTAGAAAGGCCCAGCCCACTGTGGGTGGTACCATTCCTGGGTGGGTGTTTCTAGTTATATGTAAAACAAACAGAGCAAGCCATGGACATAAACCAGCAAGCAACATTCCTCCAGGGTCCCTGTTTCTGTTCCTGCCCTGACTTCCCTCAGTGATTATTATGGTGTGAAAGGAAAATAAACCCTTTCCTCCCCAGGTTGTTTCTGGTCATGGTGCCTATCACAGTGATAGCAAGCTAGAGTGATGCACAAGGCTCTCGAATTACCCGCAGGAAGCAGAATGCACAACACTGGCTGGTAACTTCGGACTCTTGGGTAACCTTCATATCGTAGACTGTGAGCACCTGCCTTGGTGACACTTACCTTTTATGATGTGGGCCAGGCACATGGACACCGTAAAACATTTTATTGAGTTCATTTAAGCTGAATTTCAAAAGATTAACAGAGACGAAAAATTATACTTAGGCAAATTTTCAGCTGTAAAAATTTTACTTCAACGTTAAGCTCAGAAAATTGGGAGGGCTACGTCGAATGAAATGTCCCCGACAGAAAATCGTTTTTTAAAGGGGGATGGAGTAGTTTATTTAACAAAATTATTAAGAAGAAGATATTGAAGTCATTTAATTTGTGACAGTTTTACACATTCCACTAAGGGACGTGGTGAGATGGGGGAGAGATGCTGACAGGCAAGAGTGCAATACACAGCAACAGGATTGTAGTTCAAATGTCACTAGTCATTAAATAATGTAATGTTATCTACTCTGGGAAGAAAGCAGGAAGACAGTAGACAGAGACATAGCTGCTTATTAAACTAGGCAAGGCAGGGAGGCTAGGCAGAAAGGAAGGAGACTGACTATACATGGGCCATTCAGAAGTGGACAGCATGTTAGTTGAAGTCCTGGTTTCTGGTTTGGTTTCTATTATATAAAGTACTTTAGGCCTGGCAGAGACTCTCCCTGTTCCTCTTCTCTTACACCGGACAATGTCTCACATTTACATGGAGTGCTTGATCCCAAACCAAGCCCTGGGCCTCTGCCCATCTATGAAACTGTTGCTGGCAGGCTATGCACTTTCTGGCACTCTTACTGACAACCTAGGAGAAAGTCCAACAATGCCAACAGGGGTAATGTTAATTCACTCTGAACCAGGGCCTTTGGAGAACACACATTCCACACAATGCTCACGTTTATATTTGTAATTGTGTTTAGAATTTCATGAAGTTTGAATTACCATTTGGAAAATTGTGCTTGGTTCCTAAGGAGACAGCCAGTCTCCAGTCTGCCCTTCGCTGGTCTTCATTCAGGATCCGGGTTGGTCAGGAGCTGTGCCCCTCCTGTGAATCACGGAAGGACTGAGATGTAGGCAGAGGTGGGGAGCGACCCAGGAAGGCAGCACTCTGAGAGAGCTGTCTTGGGGAGCTTGTTTCATTACATTTTCTGTCTCATCTCAAAAACAACTTTGGAAACGGAGAACCCTATACTGTCAGAGTAGAGCCGCTAGCATTCCGGCCTCTGAAGTCTAGCTCATCTATACAGATACACAGCAGAAAAACAGCCTTTCAGGTCTTTCCCAGAGACCCTCTGTTCAGAGCATACAAAGTCTCATTTGAACAAAACATTTGGCTTTGTGGTTCTGACCCATGGTGAAAGAAAACTTTTTTATTTCAAACTAGGCTGAGCTAATGATGTTTTAAAGGTTGTGAAGAACGGCATTCTAATTGTAGACTGGTTTTAAAACACCCTGTTCAGGAGGGACGCATGCACAGCAAAGCCTGTGAAAGATGAAAGGCCCCGGACCTCATAGCTCTTAGTCTGTGAGCTCCTCCAGAGAATAGCGTTTTATTTATAGCTTAACTGTAGGCAAAGAGTAAATAGAGGCAAAAGGCCACTGATTATTCCTAAGGGATTAGAGTATATCGCCAGGTGCTGAAGAGTGAGCACCTGTTATTTTAACTAAATATGTAATACAAATATATTTATATTTATTTATCTTGGTCTCCAAATAGAAACTGTCCCTTCTGTGTTTTAAAGCAAAGGATGCATTGTTAACGATCCATCCTTCACAAGCTGCTGTCCTAGAAGTTGAGAGGAGACTGAAGGCCGCCAGCGACTGAGGGGCAGAAGGGAGGTGGAGTGGGAGAGAAAGGCTGACAGGGAGGCAGAGGTAAGAAGTCCAGGGGGATGGTTTGGCAGGTAGAGGGGGCTGCTGCCAAGCCTGAGCTGAGTTCATGCCTCAGAACCCTCATGGTGGAAGGGAGAAGCTATTGCAAAAAAAAAAAAAAAAAAAAAAAAAAAAGAAGTCCTAGTGTTGGCTCCACACTGAGGTGGCTCGGCATGACAGAAATGCATTCCAAAAGGCCATACCATAAGCAAGGCATCTGAAGACTTTTACTGTGAAGAAATGGTAAAAGTTTGAGAAGACGAACATGTCTAACCTTATTTGAATATTGAATTGAATTGTATTGAGTATACGACAATGTACACAGGTGTTGAAACTACCCCATTAACATGTTCAGTTTTTAATGAGTCACTTTAAAGTGAGTTTAAATGAATCTTTTACAAACAAATTAATCGATGGTAGTAGATGGCAGACTCATGATAATGAGATGAATGGGATTGACAAAGAAGGGCAGAAAAGAGGGTTGCTTACAGAGGCTTACATGTACAAACATGATTCTAAGTTCTGTTTGTTTTACTCTATGCAGAGTATAATGTAATTAAAAACATTTTATAATAAACATATTATATCTAGCTGTATTAGATTTTAGCTTTTTGACTTCAAAGATTCATTTTCTTTGAAACAACAGGAACAAACTGCTTGGTGCATCCTGCAGGTAGCATCACGTGTGAGGTCAAATAGTTGCATTGAGGGACTGAGCTCAATTCGCACAGTGCTTGCACAACATGCACTGAGCCCAGATTTTGATGCTTTGATTGAATATGAAGATTCACATCTGTAATCCCAAACTTTAAGTCAAGGTCACTCTCAGCTAAACACTGAGTCCAAGAGCAAAGCTACAGGAGACTTCTCAAAAACAAGCAAGCAAATACAGAAGCGAGCAAATGATGCACTTTCGCTGGCATCCTGCAGCCTCCTCACGGTCCATGTATCAGCAGACTGGTGTACATGAGACAACTGATGCTCTTGGAAATGAGTAACTATTCACGTAAGATGCTCAAAATGAGAAGGAAGGGGAATTTTCCATCTCAAGCTCTTTCTACTGAAGTTTTTGAAGCAATGGAAGTGTGTTTCTGTCATCTAGTCATTCCCAAATTCCATATCCATAAATCATAACATTTAAAGCTATGATTATGCCCTTGTTTTGAATGGAACATTTCATAAATTTGTATTTTGAGACTATAAAATCAGAAGCAAAAATATTGATCTAATCAATGTTATGAAAATAAAACTCACTGATAGGTTTATCTTTAAACCTTTGACTGGAGTTTCCATTTGCTTCTTTTCAAGCCCACCTCCCTCCCACTCTTCCAAGGCCCACTGCTTAAAACACAAAGTCTGTTTAGGACATCAATTTCTCCCCGCCACCCATGCAATAACTGAGTGCCTATAAATTTCAAGGCACCCAGACACTAAATGAAAAGCCTGGTCTTCCCACAGAACTTTGCAATATAAATGAGGTGATAAGAGAACTCACTTAGAATTATTTGTAAACACTTACAAACTATTTTAAACATCTAGAAATTATTTTATCCCATTAAAATGTAATAGAGGTGAACAGATAGAAGTACATTGTACACATGTATAAGTGTCACAGTAAAATCCATTATTCTGTCCAATTAATATATACTAAGAAAAGAAGGTACTACATATGAGGTATCTAGATTACACATCTGTATATGTAGATATATACATATTATAAGCATATATGATATTGTGCTGTTGATATTTAACAACTGGCACTCCAGGATCAAGTAGCCTCAACTGCAGTATTCATCAATTTCCTTAGAGAAAACACTTCCATCAAAACACAATGTCAAAGCACTATTACAAATCAATTGGCTTGAATTCCTCAAACGTTAAACAGCCTGTTCCAATGAGTGTCTGTTCATAACTTCCAGAAAGTCACTACTAAAATATCTAGGGAGAGTGCAAATTAATTTTATATTTCACAAGAGAATCCCCTTAACAAGGTTCTACTAAAAGTCAGATATTAGATATTAGGAGCACGAAGATCATTAATTATAGTATTAGTCCTCTAGGATTTCATAAGTAGGCATGAAACTAGATAAGTAAAGTAAATAACTGACTTTGAGCACTACTAACAGATACTGTAAAAAATAAAATCCCATAAGGAATGATGAAGTAACCAGAGAATAGGTTGGGGCAAGTTGATGTTGTCAGGGTTTCTGTCTTGCCCGGTTCCCGCAGTAGTTAAGTCCCAAAGAGGTCACACAGAGGTCTACATTAACTATAAACTGATAGGCCCATTAGTTCAAGCTTCATATTAACTCTTATAACTTATATTAGCCTATTATTCTAGTATATGTTAGCGACATGGCTTGGTACTTTTTTCAGCAAGGCAGTCACATCTTGCTTCTTCTGTGTCTGGTCCGAGACTGTGTCCTCTTCCCATAATTCTCCTGTTCTCCTTGACCCGTCTCTACTTCCTGTCTGATTGTACCGCCTAATACTTCCGGCCTGACTACTGGCCAATCAGCGTTTATTTAAAATATAATTGACAGAATATAAACCATGGTCCCCCACCAAGTTGAGTCCAGTGTCAGTCATGAGTAGGAAGTTGCATACACAAACCTGAGGACAAGTCTTGCTATTATTCTTTTCTTTCTAAACATTTTTTTAAAAACAAGAATTTTAAATAGCAAATTTTTGAATCAACAAATAAATGTCAACAATAAATAAGTGAAATAGTATAAATGTTGCTAGTGAGCAAAGTCTACATCTTACCCCATGGATGGTACTAAATTGTGTTCAGAGTAAGATTTCATGGTTAAGCTACCTAAAAATCCTTAGTGATGAAGGTTCAGTAGTTTGTTGTTAGCTCTTCTTAGAACTTCTTATTAGTTCCTGTGCCTTGGGATATTCTTTAAATCAAACACTCACAGAGACTTTTAAAGTTAGCACTACAAGAAGTCACTTCTGGAATGCAGAAGGCACAAATGGCTCACTAAGAGTTTTCAAAGACTATTTCTTCCAGGTATAGACTCTGCAGATAAACACGTAATCAAACTAGCAGTATCCCTGTCATAAATACGGTATAAAAATAGAACCACCATTCTTGAAATCAATTTTATTATTACTGTTACATCACGGGCAGTGTACTACCTAATAGATGTTTCTCTAGAATGTCAAGTATCAGCAAACATATATAAGTACAACCTTACTAGTTTACTAGTTTTTAAAGTCTAATTACACCTGATGGTTGATACTAGAAATATGTATCTCAAATCTTCTGTTTATTGCCAGCATCACGGTTGAGCTTATGGCCACTTATCTCCATGGCAGTAGTTACCACATCGATTCCTTTGTCCTCACGACTACAGAGTAATTTGTTGTACGACTCTTTCTTCCTAATTAAAAGATTCTATCCTGGGCTCGCAGAACTAAAAAGACTTCCAAGTATAGAAAGCCACAAAAACTCATCTCTCTTTCTCAAGGTGATAAAAGTAGGAAATACTTCCTTGGGAGAGAAAGTCTTCTATCAGTCAACTGATTGGCTGGTGGTTAGACATGGAACTCCAGGGGTGCAGCTTTCTGAAGTTTCCACCCATGCTGCGAGTTGGAATGTTCTGGGATGCAGTTACCTTGAGTCACCCATGTTCATGTAAGTAACCATTCACCAGTGTGGGTAACTATTAATACCAATTAGCTACAATAAGCTAACCGGTTCATTAATAGACTTGGGTAGAATTATTACTCTGGTCTGTTGTTAGTATTCTATCTGAAGTGAATATGCAATTGTTTGTGTCCCTCTCACCACCCATGAAAAGTTACATAACACAAACGTAAACAGATAATCAAACATGAGTTTGGGGAAAGTGGTTATGTGGCACATATGGTAGATGCTGACACATTCAACCAAGGCTGGATCATCCAAGGGAACAATCTGGAAATGGGTACCTTTCCCCACGTTATGCCTCTTTTCTATAGTGATGATTGCATGCTCCTACAATGGGTGCTATGACAAGCAACTAAAACCAAGGCCTCCGAGACTAGAGTGTACTTTAGAGGAATCCCAAGATGCACATCTTTCTGAACATGGCATACAGTGTGACATATGATACTGGGGAATGGTATTGTCCACTGTGAAAGTATGCAGATGCTCCCCGAACTGCTGATAGACTATAGAATATACTAAAATCACGGGAAGTAGGCATGTGGCTTCAGTTGTGTGCTACGGTTTTTCCAGAAAGAACTTATTAATTTGACAGAGGAACTTCAATGGGGAAAAGACGTGCAGATGCTACACTTTCTGTTGCATCTTGTTTATGATTTGGCATGAAACTTGGGTAAAGGGAAAGATGAAATTGCAGCATTGGCTTGCTGGTTCCTAGAGATGGCAAGATGCAAGAGAAAGAATGCCGACTGGGTCTTGCTAAGGAGCCCTCCGTCCCTTGGAACTTGTGGGAAGTTTGGACAGTGAGGAGAATGTGGTGGAAGTGATAGGAATCAGGTTTCATCTTTATTAAAGGGAAAAATCCATGTTTCAGCATGCAAATGGCATCCTTCCTAATGGCCTGCACTGGAAACAGTGATAACCAAGAGATACCGTGCAACTGAACTGCTCGAATTGGGGACGAATTTTAAATGGGGAATGAGAGAGTCACTCCGAACCTGGCTCCTGAAGCAGTGGAGCAGAGGTGAGGTTATGATCAGTCTGAAAGGCATAGAAGCGGAGAAACTGAATAATCTAACTGCTCATGCCTTGTTGAGGTAAAGGGAGTAGAGTTTGAAACAATACAGGTAAATTAGTCCCTAATGGATTGGCTTATGTGAGTCACTGCGGTCACTTGATCATCACCAGCTGAGGTCCCTGTGAAGAGTTTGGAAGATAAGATAAAGGACAGACATTAACTGAGGAAAGGGCATGAGAGAGGCAGTATACGATGCCCAGTTCACTGGGCAGATAGGTTGTGTTCCCCGAAGAGTGAAGGAAGCAACTGTTTCAGGAGACCGCTCAGGTCTCATACGGGGCTTTGGCAGCTTTGTTGGACTCCACGGTGTGGCACACTCTGTATGAGATGGGAGAGGCTTTGGTAAATCCAAATGGTTTAGAATGGCATGTGGACTATGTTTGCAAAGCTGATGCAATCAAGAGAGAATGAGAAAACAGACAAAAGATCCGAGCCACTTGAGGGCAAGTGTGGCAGTATTTATGCTAGCTGGAGTTCCCAGGGAGAAAATGGCCAGAAAGCCGAATGCTGGGCCGACTTGCTCTAAAAGCCTGGAAAGAAAGCAGGAGCAACCGTTCCCGGAGATGGAAGTGATGAAATGGTGCGAGCGACAAAGAACAGGCTTATCCTGGGGTGGCACTCACTTCGCTAGAGTGGACTTTACATTCTCCCTGAAAGGACATGGACAGGGAGCGAAACTGCTTGCCTAGCTCAGGGTCCTCTCAGCTCCCGTATGTGGTCGTTGTTAGGTAAAGGCTGGGGTGCTGGCTTGAAACCTGTCAACACTGGGTGATAGCTCCAGGAGGAAAATATTGTCTCCTGTTTACAAATGAGGGAAGTAAAGCTAGAAAGGCTAAGTACTTTGCCAAAAGTTATACCGCTAATAAGAGCCACAGCCAAGGGTCAGAACCCAAGAAGATAAAACCAAGGCCCTTGCCCTTCCTATGCCCTGACATTTACTGTGCTTCTTCATCAAGGACTATCTGGTACTACGAATGGCACCAATGAAAGATATGAGATGAATACACTAAAGCTACATTTTAAACATGATATGTGTAATTAGGATACAGGGACTCATAAATCTAATGTCAAGAGTTTCCATCCTTGTCTTAAATTAAAAGTAAATGCAAACAACTGCTACCAGTTCAAAGAGTGCGAGATGCTGGAGACACAAGCCACTTCCCCAGGATAATGGCCAGAGGAACAAAATCTGAACTGTATTCCAGTCACACTCACAGTTGCCCCTGATGTCACGGCATGCTGAGAGCTCCCAGGGCTCTCCATGTCATCGCGGGCTCTGACAACGTTGGGCAAGGAATGCTTATGAAGCCATGTGGGGCCAAACACACCTTGCATCAGAAAAACGACCCTCATCAAAGATTGTCAGTCTGAGCGCTATGGCTTGCCTGACTATGCCTTTGCACAAGTAGTTCCTGCATAATGGGGTAAATTAGACATTTCTATTTGAGTAGATCTGGTTTTTTTTCTCCTCTGATGTTTGCATTTTGCATTAAAATCAGAGATGGCAAAAATTTGTGAAGACATACATTTAACAAGAGAAAGCAAATAAAAACACCTATAAGCTTTTGTTCCACTATTTAGACAAGTTTCAAAGAGAAACATTCTCTTTAAGTGTCAGAAGACATCATTCCTGGAAGCCAGTCTCTGTGAATGACCTGAAGTCTAAGAAAGCCACGTGACAGATTGTGCAGGAAGCTGTGGAGTTACTCCTTATTTTGTTGTCTGGCCAGAAATGGAAAAATCAGAAATGTGAAGTACATTTCATTATTTCATCCTTTATTCAAGATTTATGGTTAATCCATCTTTGGATCGCATCCTCCTGCTGGTGAATTTCAGAGCACAGACTCCAGCTAGCTGTGGAAGGCATTGGTTTGCTGTTTGCAAACCCACCAGAAGAATGTATATGGCCTTGTAAGCAGAAGTCCGGATCCAGAAAGCTCTACTCATGTGATGTTCTAGTTTCATCCTGTTGCTCTCATGAAAATACTGACAAAGAGTAGCCTGGGAAGGATTTTACAGGCCTGTGAATCCCAGCCACAATCCATCACTGAGGGAAGTCAGGGCAGGAATCTCGTAATAGGAATAATGGAGGAACTGCTTGGGGGAGCAGTTTTCAGTGCCTGCAGTTAACTTCCTTACGTAGCTCGGGCCCATCTACCCAGGAAATGGCACCACCCACAGTGGGCGGGGCCCTCCTGCAAGTTCACAGACATGTTCACAGACCAAACTGACAGTCAATCAAGACTGCCCTTTTCTGTGATTCTAAGCTGTGCTAGATTGACAGTTAATGCTAACTAGGGCACATGACCAATTATCTGACTGATTTGTGCAATAATTTTGCCGGGCATTGATGACAGGCCATATTCATGACGGCTACAGAAATTTTGCTTTATCTGGTCAATATGGGGAGAAATAAGGCTTTCTAGCTAGAAAGATCGAAATTTTTCTCATACTTTCTAGGAATGGAACGAGAATTCAAAATAGGGTCTCTAAGACATAGTCCCTGATCCAGAGGCCGGGGTTATAGTCTTTTCCAAAAATATTATTTATTTTTCATTCTTTGAAAGTTTAATACATGTATATTATGAATTTTCGTACCCATTACCTCCCATTGCCTTCTGATGCCCCTTTCTACTGAACACTCTCTTCTTCTTTACAAGTCCCCTCCCACTTTCATCTTTTTTATGACGTTGGGTTGCTTGCGTGAGCGTGGGAGGGATATTGTATACTGGAGCATGAACAGCTTATCTGTCCGCAGTCACACCATTGAAGAAAGGGACGGTCTTCCCCCATGTCACCATCAACTGTCAATAATCCTTCAGGGAGGGATGAGAACTCACGAGTCCTCTCTCTTCCCTGATGAAATATCGAGAGGCTCAATATAGTTAATCTCAGTTAACTATAGTTTCAGTGAGTTCAAGAGTGCATCAGCCTTGACGTTCCAGCCAATTACACTGCAGTCAGCCCCCACTCCCAACTTCTGGAGAGCACAGTTTCCACCCCTGTTTCACTGATGGTCCCTAAGCCTTGGGGTGGGGTTGGGGTAATGCTGATGGTCCGTTAGCTTTGGTTGCAGTAGCATAGATGGTCCTTTGGGGACTGGGCATTCCATAATCCGATATTCTTTGCATGACAGTCCATTGTAAATCTCTGTATCAACATAATTTTTTCAAAAAGATTTTCTTGCAAAAAGCTTCTCCGATGAGGGCCAAGAGCCACATTAATCTTTGGGTACAAAGATAAATGTTTAGATGGCAGTTTGACTATGTAGCGTACTCTAGAGCAGAGGTTCTTACCCAGCCTAATGCTGTGACCCTTTAATACACTTTTTCATGTTGTGGTGACCCCCCAATCATAAAATCACTTTGTTGCTCCTTCAAAACTGTAGTTTTGCTACTGTAATGAATCATAGTATAAATATATACAGGATATCTGGTATGAGACCCTTGTGGAAGGGTCACTTGACCCCCAAAGGGGTCACAACTCACAGGTCGGTAACTGAAAAGCAGATACTAAATATTTAAAATTCTATATTCATTTGGAACATCGATAGCATGTGGGAACTCATTTCATTTTTATGATTACTTTATTAAAAGTTTAAAAAGGAAAAATTAATTTCATTCCTAAGGATAATAGACTGTTTTATGGTAACTTTGCATAGCAGAAGATAGTAGAGATTAAATTACCATTTCACAGTGAATTGTTTAACATATTTAACAACATGCTGAATTTTATAAGGGAATCTTAACTGTCCCCTTATCACTAGTTAGATATAACAGATAAAATACAGGTCGCTCAGTTAAATTTGAATTAAATATAGATAATGAATATATTTTAGTATAGTTATGTCCCATGCAATATTTGATGTTTTCTTTTTAATAAATAAGCTGTTTTTCTACATCACAAGTTTAACTGGGAATCTCTCATTTTACTTACTAAATCTGGAAACTTCATTAGTAGACTATACTTTTTAAATGTTTTTAAAACAGTTTTCAATTTCTGCAAATATATTTTTATTTTTATTCAGTGGTGTGAACTGAGCGCAGGTTCTTACAAATGTTAGGCAAGCTCTCTACCACTGGACCCAATGCTCATTCATTCATTTGCCCACTAGTTCATTTGCATTTGATGAGTGTTTTCTTCCATTCTGAACCGTTTTTTAGCATTGAGATTTATTAAGAAGAAAGAAAGGAAGGAAGGAAGGAAGGAAGGCAAAAAGAAAGAAAGAAACCTCATGGATCAGTAGTTCCTAACCTTTGCTGACCATTATATTTGACTGGAAAGTTGCTGTGTCTTAAATTCCCAAAGGTTCTGCAGTTCGGACGTTTATAGCTTCTCCAGGTGATCCCAGTGCGTGGCCAAGGCTGAGAACCACAGCTGCGGATGAAGACACAATCTGCTCTCCTAGGCTTCATGTCTTTGGAACCTGTTAATCATTTTCTCAGAAGACCCTAAATTGGCACACTATTTTAGCCGACTTACTTTTTTCCAAAGCAAACTTCGTTAAGCTAGGACTACACATAAAATTAAACTGTTTTGCTCAATTTTAGAATGGTGAATATTTAAATAAATAAATAAATTCATCCATTCGAAAGTGCTTATTTCTATCTAACGCTGGAAACTCTACAAGAGACTTGCGATGGAGCCATGTAAAAGACAAAACTCCTATTCCTCTAAAAAGGACAATTAAAATGTAAAAAAATAATATTTGATATGTGAAATAGACTGAAAATGAATTTGGTGGTGGTACAATCAAAGAAAGCTTTTGGGACCTTTTGGGACGTCTGACCATACTCCTGAATGATGAGCAGAATTACACAAAGTTCTCTAGTAAAAGGTAAAAGAAATAGCGAGTGTAGAGTCTGTGACGTTAGAGCGATCAGTTCATTGTGTTCCTACTAATGCTGGAAGAGCAGCATGGGTAGGGCAATGCCAGAGAGAAAGTCCTATTAGAGGGGGGCAAACCCAAGGGTGTGTAGGCACCAAGGGCAAGCTAAAGGTACTAGTCCATAGTCCAGATACAACTTGCCTGTATCTATAAAATATAGTTGTATAAAGCTATACAACTAGTTTTGGGCTACAGGGTAGTAAACAGGGTCTAATTTATATTATAAAACACTACTCCTGTTTCCACATAGATTGGGTGGTACAATAATGGTCAAGCAGAAGCAGGTGAACATAAACTACTAGAAATGAGAGGCGATGTGATGAGAGACCATATATTATGGTAACAGTCACGGTTTTAAGAGACAGATTCAGAAAATGAACCCAGCCGTGCTTGCTTGTAGGCTGCATATAGAGCAAGAAGGAAAGAATAGACAAGAATGTTCTGGAGCTCAAAGCAGACAGTGAGGTGTCACCAGAGTTTGACAGGGCCCCACTAACCCTGGAATGTCGAACACTCATCCCAGGAGACAATAGGACTGATGTGTACACCCGAATCTCCCAGAAGCAATCAGGATTGCAGAAATCTATTGATCTAATTAACTCTTTGAAACATGATGCTTCCCCCTTAAAGTTTAACATACTGTTTATAAATAAAGGAAGGATGGTCATTTCCTTTCAAAGTGAGATGCTTGTGCTACAGGTTAAACTTGTAATCTTCTAAACTTCACTGGCACCTGACAACTTGGAATGTTCTACTACAGCAGCACATAGAAGAACTGCTCCCCTCATGATTTTAAAATGTCCATGGGATGTACTCAAAAAGTAATTGTAAAACGTATGTAGAATGACACATGAGACATTTTAAGACTGTTACTCAGACAAACTTTTATGACTAAATATGATTTCTTTCAGCTATGAATAAATTTCCTTTAGGGTGAATAAAAGTAAAGTTTAGGTTGAGAGAGCAGAAGCTTATGAGACCCTGGCCATCCTGAAGATCTATAGGAAATTTATGATCTTTCCTTTGGGAAAGGAGAGACATTTTCTTTGATGGTGTAGCCACAGGTAAGTTGACCATGTTCTTGCAAAGAAGCCCTTACCCATGTTCATTTAGACAACCCTAATTAAACTCATTTGGTGCCACACACACACACACACACACACAAATAAGCTATTGTGAACTTCTAGAGTGAGGTTCACAGAAGTACTATTTTTTTTTTTTTTGGTTGTTTAAAGGAAAAATCTTAATAGATCAAGTAAATTCTATTGAAATCATCACTAAAGGTTAGTTTATAAGAAAGTAAAATACTATCAGAAGTTTGATTTTGAAATTTGTCTTTAAATTAGTTCTGTGACCAAAACCCAAATCTTTTAAATTCCCAAATCCCAGCTTCTTTATTTGTAAAGAAGATAGTAAATCTACTTTCAAGGTCTCTGTGATGTGAAAAATAATACATGCACAAGTGTTGGGTGAAGGATAAATTCACCTGTGAAAGAGAGGTCAGCCACAGATTGGGAGGCACCATCTTTTCTATTAGCAAGTCTCAGGAAATCAGAGACCCCAAGGAAACATACGTACAGTGAACTAATTTCACCATGGGAAATTGGTGGGGGAAAGTATGCTAAACAAAAGTACGTAAAGTATACAAGGGCCATTTCTTTTTTACTCTTCTGGTAATATTTATCCACCTTCAATGGGCGGTGTGCTTTGGTCTATTCCTTTCCTACGATGGTCCTTTTCGTTCCTCCAGTATCATGCATAGCACCTTCCGGCAGCATGAAAACCAGCCAGGAGGGATGAAGGTCCAAGTTAGTACCAGCTTAATGTCTCTGTGTTCTGAATCTTACCACCAAGTTCTGGAGTAAGAACAGGGGCAATAGCCTGTAATGCTTGGGGGTCTCTGAGACCTCACTGTCCAACAAGTCCCAAAGACGTAACCTATTCCTGGAACTGGGTTTTTCATGTTTTCACCTGTGTTGTCTGGTAGGGACATTATAATTCCACTGTAGGTACTTCCCGATGCTGGGAGGAAGACCATGCTTATTCCATTTTACCCTCTACTGTTGTGATAAAAATAATGTCCAAAAGAGACAGTGAGAAAAAGGCTTATTTCAGCTTCAAGATATAGTTCATCGTGAGGGTAAGTCTGGGCAGGAACTCAAAGCAGGAAGATGGAGACAGAACCCAGAGGTAAGAACCAAAACAGGGGCCATGAAGGGGTGCTGCTAGTGACTTGGAGTATATGGCTTGCTCCGCATGATTGCGTATACTACTCAAGGCCGCCTGATCATGGGTGGAAAATCCCTCAGTGGGTTTTGACCTCCGCTGTTAATTATTAATCAAGAAAATACCCTATATGGAAACTTGCCTACGTGCAATACAAGGGGGATGTATTTCTCAGTTGAGATTCCCTCTTTCCAGATGACTTTTGTTGGAATCTAGTAGACAAAATACTAACAAGAACAACTGATGCTTTGTTGTTAATTAGATATACCAATATGCCACTACTAAGTCACAAACTTATTTTTTATTTCCAAGATTTCATATTAATATCACAATATAAAGCATATTATACCTTTAAAGGTGTTACAGTCTTTAAAAGTTCACTGTCTAAAAATCCACAGTTCCTTAACTGTAGGCTTCTGTACATTAAAAAGTAAGTTACATACTTCGTATTTCAAGAGGCAAGAACCAGGACACAGTGACAGTCCAATGGGTATAATCAGAAAACCAGCGGTGTAAATGATCCTGCAGTTCAATGCCCCACATCTGGGGTTCACTCACAATCTTTGCCCTTCCAAAGGGCATATGCAGCTCCACTTCTCTGACTTTGCTGACTAAAACCACACAACTTGTCCCCTAGGCTCAGGTCAGGCCTGTTCTGTGCCATACCTACCACCATCCTTGGGGGTCATCTCCTAGTCTCAGCATCTCCAGGACTGGGGTCTCCACAGCTTCACATTCACTAATAATAGCCTCCTAGACTCTCTTCAGGGATTACAATGCTGCCATATGGTGCCGAGCCTCAGCCTCTTTCCAGGACCCCTCAATTTGGGGGCTTTCCTTGTATTTGACATTGCACCTTCACTGACCTCTCCTGGCCCCTTACAGTGCCAACCATCAGCTTCTCATCATGTCCGTTTCAATCCTGCAGCTCTCATGCTACTCAACCAAGTGCCACCTGGGGGCATCTGACACATTACCAAGTTTGGCTGCCAACATGAGGTGCTGCATTCCTCCCCCTTGGACCACAGCTTCTGGGTGTTGACCTTGAGAAAATGCTCCCCGGAAGATTTCACCTAAATGATGCTGGTTTCTCCTTAATCACAGCTGGTTTTACAGCCCTGACCAGAAAACCAAGATCCTTAATATAAATATATTATTCAAACATCCCCAGTCGAGTCTTTGAGAGTGTCTCAAACTTCCCTCTGAGGTATCTCAGGCCAAAATTCTATCATCTATATTGCTCTCAGTGTCCTTTCTTCCAAGTTCTTAGAGAGGGGCTGGAGAGATGGCTCAGAGATTAAGAACACTGCCTGGTCTTCCAAAGGTCTTGAGTTCAATTCCCAACATCCACATAGTGACTCACAACCACGTATAATGAGGTCTGGTAACCTCTTCTGACCTGCAGTCATACACACAGGCAGAACACTATATACACAATAAGTAAATAAATAAATAAATAAATAAAAACAAAAAATGCCAAGTTCTTATAGAAAAGCTCATTGAGTTTTGAATACTAATTTTCCATCCTAAATTTCCAAACCCTTTGACAGTCCTCCCCAGAACAACATGATTAGGTTGGTTACAGCAATAACCTAGGATTCTGGTATTAATTTCTATCTTAGTGTGCTTTCTATTGTTGTGATAAAGTCATGACTAGAAGAAACTTGAAGAAGAAAGGGTTTATTAGGCTTCCTGATCACAGTCCATCACCAGGAAAGCCAAGGCAGTGACTCAGGACAGGAACTGGGAGGTAGGAACTGAAGTAGAGCCACAGAGGAATGCTGCTTATTGACTTGCTCTCCATGGCTTGCTCAGATTGCCTTTTTATACAGCCCAGGACTGCCTAGCCAGGGGTGGTATCACCACAATGGGCTAGGTCTTCCTACATCTCAATTACTGGTGAAGGTTATGAGCCACAAATTTGCCTATCGGACAGTCTGACAGAGGCATTTCTCAATTGAGGTTCTCTCTTCCCAGATGTCCCTAACTTTTATCAAGTTGAGAAAAATGCTAAGTAGCACACAGGGCAACTCACCTTCAGCTCTTTTTATATTTGTGCACCTGTTTCCTATCTGCTGTGAACAGACATTTGCTCATGTCTCTCCAGGAACAGTGTTGTACAACTCCAGTTTTTCTGATAGGTATTACTCAGATGTTCCAAGCTTACTCCCTAAAGATCTTAGTAGACTATGCCTGCATGTCATCTTGGATCACCTTATATTATTGTTTAAGAAGAATTACTTTTAACTGGCCAGAAAACACCATAGTAAGACAAGCTTTAGGACAAAAAAAAAAAAAACAGTTAAGTATAATGGGATTCCTTTCCATTTTTTCTATCAACTCTGTTTCCTGGTTCTATAAATCTTGCTTATAGGAGAAACGCCACCATATTCTGTATTTCGATTTAGATGTAACCAACTTCATAGAGAACAGGGGAGTTGCATCATTCACTATTACATGTAAAGATCTACTAGTAAACACTTCGTCTCTGTCTCTTCCGGTTTGTTTCTGTGCTTTCACAGAGCATCACACGCTGGGAAATTAATAAAAAAAGGATATATAGTTCATCACAATTCTGGAGGCTGGAAAATATAAGATCGAAGGGCTATTAAGTTTAGTAGTCAAGAATGTTCCTTGTTCTATGCATGGAACAGAGAAATGCTATTTCCTCACATAGTCAGAGAGAGAAAAACAAGAGATGAACCCCCTCCGTCAAGCTGTTTTCAACTAGCACATAATCCCATTCACAAAAGAGGGACTTTGTGGTACATCCTTCCTTCAAGGCCCCGTCTCCTAACACTGTCCTACTGCCAGCCCCTGTAATTGGAGAGCACAGAGTAAAATCATCGCCATTTCTGTGCATTATATTCCACATGTCTGGAGTTCTGATTTTCAAAATGAGAAATGCTTTAAGCAGGAACAAGGAGAACACTATGTGAAGCCAAAGTAACAGAGTCGTGCATCTCCAAGGAAAGAATGAAAAGAATGCTGGTTAACACCAGAAGGTAGAAAGAGGCAAGGGATGCTCTGCCCAGAGCAAGGCGGGCTGAAACTGACAGCATATTGAAGTTAGACTGTAGTCTCTGGAACTGTGAGACAGCAGATTTCAGGTTATTTTTAAAGTTACCAAGATTGTGGTGTGACACCTTAATACACTCTTGGGAAATCAAGGCAGTCACTGTTTTGATAAACCTTCCACATATGAAAAGCCTTAACATTTTAAGGGAGATGAGCTGTTCTCTATAGGGTCAGGGGCTGTGTCTCCCATCTTTCACAAGAAGTTAAGGAGAAGCAGAAAAGCAACGTTACATAGGTTATATAATCTTAAAGTGAAAAAAAAATATGCTTTCCCCAGAAAAGCACATTTTTTTCTTTCCCCTTTAAGGGAATTATTAGGTGATTCTGGATATGGAATAAAACTGGCAAGTATACCTGGAGACTAGGAGCCTGGGTTATAACAGCGGGTGATGACAACATTTAACAAGATCCCTTCAAACTTTGCCAGAGCCAAAGCCTAAAAGACAAGGTAGGTCATTACATTGTCCAAATGCCTGAAGCAATATTTGATTTGGGCCAAGGCAGTACAGACACTCCAAATAGATGGAGAGGGATAATTTTAAATAATCCCATAAGGATGCTCTCAGAGGAGCACACATCCATCATTTTGTCAAGAGTGATTTGGTAAAGACTGAGACTTTTAGAGCGGGTCAGTTGAACTCTGATATGTAAAATGTGCTGTTATTTTCCCACTCAACGGTCACTGAGTACATTGATATAATTTGGTTATTGATAGTTACTATCACCTATTAGAAAAATATCTCTGAATGTCACTAACACAAATTCTCCAGAGCTTCCAAAGAGGGAAACAACGACAAATAGTTCCCTTTTATTTTACAAGAAAGAAAATTATAACTTGTCATCTGCACTAACGAAATTATTTGAACAACTGCAAGCAAAAAACAGTAACAAAATGGGTAGACATACAATTTACCAGGAGGCAGTAGTAAGCTTATACTTAAAACATAAGCATGCAAAGACCAGCTAGGGTTCTATCCAGAATGCAAAACCTTGTAGTAAAAGATAGAGAATAGGAAAAGAGGGCCAAAGGGACACAATTAGAATGTAACTATAGCATGATTAATAAAAACCCAGAGACAAAAAATTGGGGTTCAATCTGAAGGCCAGAAAAGCAAAAACATCCAGCCACTGGCTCTTACCTCTACCTCAATGCAAAATGGCAATCCGGCCTCCCGGAACCGCAGAATGAGACTGAGAACTGTCTGCTCCCGTTTTATAATCCTCTCTAGTTCTGGGGTTAAAGGTGCGCACTGCTCGGTTTCTAGGGCAAACTAGTGTGGCTACTGAAATTAAAGGTGTGTGTCACCACTGCCTGCTTTGTAAGGCTGACCAGTGGGGCTGTTTGACTCTCTGATCTTCAGGCAAGCTTTATTTATTAAAATACAAATGAAATATCGCTGACCCCCAAAGTTTAACAGTTGGAAAGACCTGATTCTGAAGCACAGGAGTGGCTGACTATGGTTTCTGTGTTGCCCTACCAGCAGGTATCGCTGCCTTTTCCCTGAAACCTAAAGGGTTCTGATATGTGCTATTTGAGCAGATGCCAGGAAACTGCCTCGAAAGACACCATTTTCTAGTGAAAAGTCCATTCTTCTAGGTGCACAAATATGTTGCCAACTAGATACACTGGTGTTGTGAAAACATGTTACTCAAGCCGTCCTTTACAGCATCGGCACAGTGTTTTGAGGTCTTTTGCATTTAGCCTAACCAAAAAGCACGGAAACGACAAAGGACACTTTGTAGGCAAGCCTGGAAGTGGGCACATTACTTCCAACAGGTAGACTGCAGTCCAACAAAAAGACTTATTCTTTTAAAAATTATGACTCTGTATGTGGGTTTATATGTGAGTATGCACACGTGTAAATACCTGCAGAGGCTAGAAGAGGGTGTCAGAATATTCGAGCTGGAGTTACAGGCAGTTGTGAGCTAACAGGGGTGCTGGTACCCAACCACTGTCTTCCTCAGAGCAGAAAGTGCTTTCACGGATGACTCCATCTCTCCTGCCCCAAAGATAGATCTTCCCACACTGTGGGGTCAATGGTTACTGTTTCAGGCTAGCTTAATTTTTAAGAATAGATTTTACAAATTGGGAACTACAATGTTTCTTACCACCTTTTAATTTTTTTATTTTATTTTTATTGATTCTTTGTGGCTTTCACATCGCGCATTCCGATCCCACCTATCGCCCTGTCCCCTGGAGTCCTCCTTCTGCCCTTGCAACTTCTTCACCTAAACAAAACCAAATTTAAATGAAAAACCAAAACCAAACCAAACAAAATAAAACAAAAACAAACAAAAAGAGAAGCTTATCATCAAGCTACAGTGTGGCTCATTGAACCACATAGTTTACTCTTTCGTCTGTTCATCTTTCAAGTATTCATTGCCAGGAGTCATGTCTGGCTTGAGGCCTCTGACTTCTGCTACATTACCGACAATGGGCTCCGTTTTGTATCTCTACATTCCTCCCCTTCACATGGTCCAACAGTTTACAGATTCGGTAGATGTTGGAGTGGGCTAATTCACAGCCCTGGTTCTGGGCCTGGGTGGCATCTGGGTTGGCCAGCTCACTAGCTTTCCCTTATCTTCACTATCTGGATAAGCTCTTCAGCACTGCCTTAGCTAGCTCACCCAATGCAGCGTACAGCAAGGAGCAGGGCCAGGTCTCCTGCTCTCTGGTCTCTCAGATCCACGTGGCCACTCTACTGTTTTTTCAAGGCAAGGTGCAGGGCCTTCTCTCCCATTTGTTTTAGGGGCATGGTGAGGAGAGGGGCAGGGTCAGCTCTCCTGTCCTCAGGGCTGGCTCGCCCATGTCCTTGACAAAAGGGTCAGCTCTAGCGCTGCTTCCCAGATTGGAAGCAGAGGCTGCTTTCTCATGCACCACAGCTGGTAAGGGTCAGGGCTAGCTCTCCTGCCCTTGTGTCCCCAGAACCAGCTATCTCGCCTGCCACAGCGGGTAATGGAGAGGTGGAGGGTATCTTTCCTTCACCCATGCCACCACATGGCGGATGACTGAGAGCAGGATAAGAACTATTCTCATCCCTAAGGCTCGGCTCACCTGCATTCCCTATCACAGGGTCTAGTGTGCTTCCCAGGTGAGTTGCACACCGATGGTGACGAATGGGGCCATCTTTCTCAAGTGCAGGACGAGATCTCCCCTGAGGGGTAGGGCCAGCTTTCCTGTTGCAATATCCAGTAAGGGGCAGAACAAGCCATCCCAGGGCCAGCTCAGCACAGCATGGTTCCAATGATTCCGTGCTAACATGGATTATGGGCACCACAAGAGACTCAGCTGCAGCAGCACCCAGACATGACCCTTGGCAGCAACTTGGGCACAGACACCACTGGTGGCAGCACAGGCCCCTCAGATCAGCACAGCCCCAGTAGCAGCATGGCCCTGAGCGTCAACATAGTCCCACGTGGCTGACTAGACCCCAGGCATCTGCAGAGCCCCTGGTGGCAACTGGAGCCATGGACATCACCCCAGACCACCACCTCCACAGGACCACAGACCCAGACAAGGCCCTTGGCAGCGGCATGTGCGGAATGTCTCCATGGCTCCAGGTAGCAGCACTGGCCACTCAGATCAGGATGTTCCAGATTAGTGTCCTTGGACACTGACGTGATCTGAAGTGGTCGACCGAACTCCAGTCATCTGCATGCTCCTTGGTGGCAACAGGAGCCCTGGACATCAGCTCAGACCCTGGCTGCTGTAGGGACTATTCTGCTGTTTTTAGGTCTAATCTGTTTCACTAGTTTGACTTTCTAACAAGAGGTAGCAAGCTTAGGTTGAGCCTTACCAGGAAATCAAACCAGCAGAGAGTGAAATTCAATTTTCCTCGTGTCCATGGTCTACTCTCCTAAGCGGAATCCTATCAATGCAAAGGATGGTGTCTGTGGCCACAGTAATTTGTTTATGCTCATTTAATATTTGCATGTACATCATTATTTTCACAACATTTGTGACTCTGGAACCCATACCCTCACAATCTTGCAGTTGGCTTGAACTAATTAATGGGCAGGTTCAGTATATATATGCCAACCCGAAAAACAGATAATGATAATGATGCTAATTTATGTAGGCAAACATGCTTTGGGTGAGCTTTTCAAAAGGTCTTAACAAGTGGGTACATAAGCAACAGCTCAGTGAAATGCCAGTTTTACATGCATTATTTTCTCTGTGATGCAAACTAGAAAAAATGAATTTTTAAAAAAATTCCTAAGCAAAGAAAATGCTCCCCTTGATTAATTTATTCAAAATGGAGAATTAGGTAATGTTGCATGTTAATATGAATTACTTTGAATTGTGGATTATAATGTTGCATTTGTATTTGGATTTATTTGCATCATTTTTACTTGACTGACAAACAATATGATTCATTTTGTTCAAGCCAACTCACGGATGTGTTCTTATGAGCATGACAATTACTTTACACCCAGTAGTCAACCGTGTGATACCAAAATCTTTCTATGTATGGTTTTGTTGATTTAATATGCATTTAAAGTTCTGTTAAAATATTGAACTTTTAGACTTCAACAAAACCCATTCATAAGGTAAATCTAATAGATATAAATCACATAATTAACAATATTAATTAAAAGTACAGAGAAGTTACATTGTTAAAGTTCTTCAGTCTTAGGCACCGGAGGGAGAAACTAGAGAACCACTTGCCATCTTAATAAAAAATAACTACGTAAATCTTTGAGACTAAAAATAATATATAGTATTTGTTGGGGAATATTATTTTAAGGTGTGTGATTTTTGTTTATATTGTATTTATTTTACTCTGTAAAGCTGTGATTATTTGCCTATCTAAAACACCTGGTGGTCTAATAAAGAGCTGAACGGCCAGTAACAAGGCAGGAGCAAGGATAGGCAGGGCTGGTGGGCAGAGAGGATAAACAGGAGGGGAAAAGAGGAAGAAAGGGAGCAAGAGAACAAGGAAAGGAGGACATCAGGGGCCAGCCACCCAGCTACACAACAAACAACAGAGAAAGAAGTAAAGAAAGGTATACAGAAGTAGAGATAGATAAAAGCCCAGAGGCAAAAGGTCGTCGGGATAATTTAAGAAAAGCTGACAAGAAACAAGACAAGCTAAGGGAAGGCATTCAGAACAACTAAGAAGCCTGTGTGTGTGACTTATTTGGGAGCTGGTGCTGGGCCCCTCCAAAAGCCAATGGTATTAGTTATATTTTGATAGCTAAGTACAGGTTTCAACATCTAAGTTTAGAGATGGAAATGCATAGAATCAGACTTGCACTTTCCTCATTCCAGCCCATTAAATGACATCATGCCCTGATGTGTCACTACAGTTTGTTCTGTGATGCCTAAGCCCCAATAAAATGGCTTCTGTACAAGGTATGGGTGGGAGGAGATTAGTGTCCTTAGAGATTTCAGAAAAATGTCTTCCCCCTTTGTCATATGAAGATATGACAAGAATATGTATGTGTGCTTATATATATATATCACACATATTTATATATGTGTGAGATATATATATATATATATCACTTATCACATATAAGTGTTTCTAATGAAGCCATTATTTTGGATAAAGAAATATGTATATCCATGGTCCAGAAGAGTCTAGACATCAGCCTTGTAAGCACTTTCGGGACATTCTCCAGCTTCTGAAACTCTTAAGATATCTGTTTAAGAAGTCATCCAGTTTGTGACAGTTTTGTTAGAGTGGCCCTGACACAATTAGAGGAACTGTACTTTTCATGCAGGTACTCTTGATGCTTGTCACTCTTTCCCATTTTATTTTTTATGTTTATAATATAATTACATTACTTCTCCCTTCCCTTTCCTGCCCTCAAATCCTCCTACCTAGCCCTCCCCACTCTCATTCAAACTCATGGCCTCTTTCTTCACTAATTGTCACATGCATATATGCATATGAATATAAATATATGTTCCTAAATATAACATGTTTTGTCCATATGATATCACTTGCATGTTTGTCAGGGCTGACCATTTGGTGCTGGTGTGCTCTTCCCTGAGGAAGACCAACTCTCCTGCCCCCAGCTTTCCTGTTTCCCATATGGTAGGGTTGAGGCTTGTGGGTTTGTCCTACCACTCTGGCATGTCCATTGGTATAGTCCTTGCTCAGCTCATGTTTGGGCAGTCATGCCAATGGGATTTTATGTGGGTAGCTTCTGATAGTCTCTGGTGCCTGTCTCTCACATTCATGGATCTGGCACATTCTGGGTATGTCTCACTGCTACTACCATCTGTAGCCCGGATTATTACATTATTTTATTCTGAAGGGTTTGTTTCTTCCTTTAGCTGTTCCTTTAGTGGCTAGTAGCTGAACAGCCACTAGCCACTTGTATCAGGTACTGCTCTGGGTACTGCAGCTCACACAAACTGCCTTTATAGTCTTTACAACAGAGATATCCTTCACTTGCATTAACTCATGATGGAGATGCTGTCCCAGAGCATAAATGCCAGGACACTTAATAGAATAGAAATGAGGAACTAATTCTGATGGCGAGGTCAGGAAACATTTTCCAAATTTCATTAAGAAATATATTCAGTAAAATATTTCTATTATCCCAAATTGGGAAAATTAAAATTTAAATCAGCTGTTTACTAATAACAGTAAAATGAAGATATTCCTCCAAATTGATTTCACAATTTGAACATTATGGCCAGAAGAGAGCATAAATTTAAACATATCCCTTCTCCATAAATATTATAAATAACAAACTTTTATGCTTAACACCACATGACATAAGAGAATTTTGTAGACAGTTTTTAACTGCTCATTAACGTTTGGGATGGGTGAATTCCCTGTTGGTGTGCTTTGTACAATGCAGCATCCTTCTAGACACCAAGGGCATTCCACTCCTCATTTGGAAAACAAAGATGCCTCCAGATGAGGCAACTGAAAACACTGACCACAAACATAGATGACTAGGTGTAACATGAGGGGCCGGCTTGTTGGGGTTTCTGTCCCTCCCAGTACCCCACAGCTGGCAAGCAACAAAGAAAATCAATCACACAGAGATCTCTATAAGTTATAAAGCTGATTGGTTCATTAGGTCAGGCTACTTGTTAGCTCTTATAACTTATGTTACCCCATTATCCTTATCTACATTAGCCACATGGCTCAGTACCTTTCTCAGCTGGGCAAGTTACATGCTGCCTCTTTGGTGGTCTGCGCAGGATTGGCAGAGGAAGCTTCCTGCTTCCCAGAATTCTCCTGTTCTCATTGCATAACCTCTACTTCCTGTCTGGTTTTCCTGCCTATACTTCCTGTCTGGCCAATCAGCGTTTTATTAAAATACATGATTGACAGAATACAGAAAATTCTCCCGTACCATTTCCCTCTTTTTTTTTTTTTTAAACAAAGGAAAATACCCATAGTCCATTTGTTGGGAATGTGGGCATAGTATTTCAGGCTACTTCCTGCTGGTTGGGGGTGCTGATAATCTTATGGGAACCTAAAGAAAATTTAGAGTTATGATCAAGTCCTGACTGAAGTATCCTGTGAGTCTTGATCATCTCAGGCAGCAGTCTTAAACCTGTTCTGGATGAAGAACTCTCATATCAGGCCATCTGTTTCTACTGGAGATTTCTCAGGTGGTCTCCCTTGATCAAAGGTGATTTTTCTTAACTCTGAATAAATCCAGAGCCTTTCGTTTTCTGTGGAAACAAAAGCAAAATCTCTTCTCCAAAGTAAAATACCTTTTGACTTCAGTTTTGAAGCCAAGGTATTTTCAAAATACTTATCTTGGGTTAGTTCAGCAGCATTTATAAACAAAAGTCTTTTAGCAGCTGTTGCTCCTTCCTCAGCATTCAAACAATTCAAAGAGAGCATAATAACATACAGTATCAAGATTCTCTGTATATTTTCCATCTTTATGCGGCTTTATTTTAACCTCTATTTCTTTTATTTTTACTTTTACTTTTTGAGACAGGTTCTCTGTAAATCTTTGTCCTGGTCTGTAGACCAGGTCTGTAGACTTGGTCTGTAGACCAGGTCTGTAGACTTGGTCTGTAGACCAGGCTGTCCTTGAACTCACAGAGATCCTCCTGTCTCTGCCTCCCCATTGCTGGGATTAAAGGTGTATGCTACCACACCTTGAACTCACAGAGATCTGTCTGTCTCTGCCTCCCAGGCATTGGGATTAAAGGTGTGTGCTACCACACCTTGAAGTCACAGAGGTCAACCTACCTCTGCCTCCCAGGCATTGGGATTAAAGGTGTGTACTACCACACACAACTACTCTCTTTCTTTCTTTTTACTTTAAGAACTTTAACTTTTATCCTGCATATATTTTTAACACACTGTAAACCATTTAGAGGTTTTCTTCCTCTTTGAATCTCTCTTTACTGTATATCTCTCTTTTTCTGACCACAGCCCATTCCTTAACTTTCCAGCCTCATTGCTGAGATACCAGCCAGAGCTGTGTTCACTGCCACAGCTCTATGGCCTTTCAAGGTCCTTTCTAGCAAGCAACCTGCAGCATTCTGCTTACAGACCACACTCAGTCGGACTGCCTGCCTGAAAGAGTCAGAGTTTGCCCTGGCAGGACGGCCCAGAAAGCCGGCATTTTAAAACAGCGCAGCTTTTTTCCTGCTACGGCTGACAACTCGAAAAGCAGGCATTCAGTTTTTCATCAACATCATTTAAGTGTTTCGTGGCAGGACCTCTTAAAAGGGCTGCAGGGTTTTGCAGCTAAAGCTGAGTCAGGAAGCCTCTCTTAGATGAGAGCACTTGCTTGCCTCTAGCCAGCAGAGCAGACCCGAGAATTGCTGCTACCAAGAAAATATGCTTTACTCTATTCTTTCCCAAGCTTTCTCAGGCTTTCTGTGGATTCAGTTATCCACGTCTGGGCGCCATATGTAACATGGAGGAGGCCTGCTTGTTGAGGTTTCTGTCCCTCCCAGTACCCCCCAACCAGCAAGAAACAAAGAAAATCAATCACACAGCAATCTCTATAAGTTATAAAGCTGACTGGCCCATTAGCTCAGGTTTCTTGTTAACTCTTATAGCTTATATTAACCCATTATTCTCATCTTTGTTAGCCATATGGCTTGGTACCTTTTTCAGCTGTCAGCTTACAAAAATATTCGTCTTTGAAAAATTCAAGGGACCCTGGATTTTTGAATACTGACAGATGGAAAAATAACTACCCAATATGGATTATCAAGAAAACTGAATAGGTTCTGTGAGTATGAAGCTCTGGAATATACTAAATCATATTTCTGAATTTATAAAGCTGGTTTTGGAGTTGGACACTTGGCTCAGTCCCTCTCTAATTCCAAGCCTTTTTGTTAGGAGAAAAACCCAGAGTTTCTGGAGTTTCTGTCTTATGTCAAGAGCCATGATATGAAACAGAAAGAAATATGAGTTTAGAAAACATCTTTGCTTTTCTTCATATCCATCATACTTTTCATTGAATATGTCTATCATACCTTTCATTGAATATATGTTTGTATATGTCTATATAATTAATGTTTAAGTTTTCCACAATGAACAATGAGATTTTCGTGCACTGACCTTTGAAGTTTCCAGGAAGAAGATGGGACCCCCATAACAACAACTCCACTTGGTTGATATGACGTCATGATACTGATAGTGCTACTACAAGTCCTGTTTCGGGTATCAGCTGCACAGATGATTCCAACTTGGTTAGCTGAAATGGTGCACATCTTGAACAACATTCTGGCCAGACCTCCACAAAATACTCAAAGACTGTTTGCAATTTTAAAAGACATTGATCTTGAAATTTAACCATCATTTTACTTTCACAGGATCCTCCAGAAAGAACCTCACCCCCATGACAGCTGGAAGTAATTCTAGAGGACGATGTCCCCTCTCTCAGCAAAGTTTGTCCTCAGGTTTAGGAACAATATTTAGGGATTGATTATAATTAGTATACGGTTGAGAGTTGGGAAAGGGATTTTATAAGCTCAGGGATCTTTTTGAAAAAAAAAAAAGGGGGATAATTGGATAGATAATAATGGTATTTGTGAGTTATTGTTTATAGATAATTACATCAGCATAGATTTTTGTATATGGATACAAAGTTAAATTATATTGAATATTGTATGTATGCATGTTTCTACCTGTTTAAAACATTTTTTATGTATTGATATATATTGTATTGATATATGTATACCATATTGCAGGATACATTTCTACCTCTGATTAAGATACTTATATATTGTTTAGGTATTGATATTTATTATTTACATTTGGAGGTCATTGTCCTCACTTATTGCACAGTTGTTTATTCTCTTAGTCTTTAAGTTAGATATGTGTTAAGAATTGTAGATCAATAGTCATCTATGTCTGTCATATTTATGGTTAGACTAATCAGGTTCTTTAGATACATAGAGATTATATTCTATATAAATTGTCTTCAACCTCTTCAAAGAGCTGTAGAAAATGGCATTTAATTTAATCTTAGAGTTCTGTTTAGTGAGACACAATCACTCCTGGCAACACCGACCTATTCCCGAGAGATTGTTGAGCACCAAAGACACTCCACTTGGAGCTTGTCTTCTTGACAAAACCGGCCTCTAGGCAAGGAACTGCCCATACCTCAACTACTGACAAATACACGGTATCCGGAAATGGATAAGCAGAACTGTCCAATCTTACCAAGACAGGGTAAGACGATTTTGAAAAATCTCTTGCCTGTTAAAATCCAGAAATGGATAAAATCCGGAAATGGATAGACAGAACTGTTAAATCTTGCCAAGACAGGGTAAGATGGTTTTGAAAAATCTCTTGCCGCTTAAAAATAATCTGTCAGTTATTCTAGGCCTTAGTCAAAGTTGGTTGCTTCAACGCTGCAAACAGGCCTTTGGTGATTGCCCAGGTAGCCAGTTGTCTCTGTGATTTGTTGCATGTTTTGGAAGTTCTTTGATTGCACTTCCTAATTACTCAGGTAACATTATTTCCCTTCTTGGATCTTCTATGGGGTTGAAGACTAGATAAATGTAGCTACTTTCCTCTCATGACTTGGCCAAGTTATTATACAAGACTTAAGCTAGTTAGAATAGGATATTTGTACTTATCGTATATAATTTTGTAGGTTTGTACTTACTGTATATAATTTCATAGTAGGCTTAGAACTCTCTTACTTAAACAAAAGGGGGAGATGCTGCGGGAGTACCTTCCGCTCCTTCAGCCAATAGTAGCTGAAGTACGAGCCCACAATGGTGCGGGAACGCCTTCTGCTCCTTCAGCCAATAGCCGCTGAAAATACCAGCCCACTGGGGCGTGGTATATTTCTCTTTTAAAAAGAGCCGCAAGTCTCAGCTCGGGCTCTCTTGGTTCTGGCGCTTGTTTCCGGCTCCTGCTCCAGAGACTAGACTCCTTTCCTGACGGTTTGTGTGTATGTAAGTTTTACCCCCCAAAATAAATACCCCTTTAAAACCTAACTGGTGTGGGATTGATTCGCCATTAACTAAGGGGTTGGAGAGATGGCTCAGGAGAGCACTTCCTGCTCTTGCAGAGGACCAGGGTTTGTTTGGTTCTAAGCTCCAACAGGGTGGCTCATATCGCTCCATGGAAACCTGATGACTCCTCTGATCTTCCAGGGTTCCTGCATGAATGCAGTTCACACACACATCCACTCAGGCACGTGAGCATGCAAATGCATGTCCACATGCATATACACACATGCACAAGTGCGCACACATATACCTAACATTAAATGCTTTTAAAATTAGGTGACTGGTATCAAAGCACTGAGATCTTGGGCTGGTGAGATGACTCAGCAAGTAAAGGTGTTGGCAGCCAAGTCTGGCTATCTGAATTCCTAATCTCCATGAACTCACAAGGGAGAGGGAAAAAGCTGATTTTTACAAGTTGTCCCTTGACCTCCACCCCAACCCGTGACACCCCTGTGTGTGCTCTCTCTCTCTTACACACACACACACACACACACACACACACAAATAAATAAAATAAAAAAGTTATTTAAACCACTGTGGTCTTTAATTGTACCAAACACATTTGTAACAATGGCAGCCACATTGAAAATTTAATTGCCATTATTTAAAATAATGATCAAGAACCTTGGCTTGCAGCTTATGATCCATTAGCTAAAAGCATCCCATAGTTTACTGGAAAGGGGAAGAAAAGTACATTAATACTTACTGATCTTTTCCAATTTCTGAGTTTATCTCAAAGTCTCTAAAACTTTTCTCTTGCAAAAGTTATTAAATTCTTGAAGACTATCTTAATATCTAGAAAATGTAATCGCAAAGAGCTTCAGACAGCAGAATGTGGTGTGTCATGTCGCTAAATGCTCACTCACTCTGAGCCGACTAAGGCAGAATGGTCACTAACACCAAACACGCCCCCTAAATTCAGAACTGTTAAACAAATATAAAGAAATTTTATGCAAAGAACCCCCAAGCATCTTGTATAGAACAATAACTTTGCTTGTTTACACCGATAAAATAATGCCAATAGAAGATTTTGGTTTTGTTTGTTTTAAAGCAATCCCCCACTGGCTAGTATTAAACCCATCTCTGAAGCATGTCGAAGGGGCCTGAAGACAATATACAGTTAGCAATTATTCGCTTCTTTCCACAGCTGCCAAAACAGCACAAGTGAATCATGTAGCTCAAGTGTCCAGTCACCTCAGAGGAAACCTCATTTGAGCTTTTGCCTACGGAAGCTATCGTAAGGCCTTGTGGGATGCTTGATGGGCAAGCTAAATCAAAATCCTGCCAAAGGAGGCATGGGATGCTCTTCTGTGCCAGCCACATTTCTCAGTCACTCTGCATAGTTTTTAGCATCTTAAAATGTGTTCTCTGTAGCAGCATGTAAAAATCATTACCATGTTGAACATACTCTAAGATTTCTTCCCAAGTTTCAACTCCTAGATAACAAAGCACAAAACATTAACCTCACCAGCACTCTTTTGGAGCAAGTCTTCGTGCTTCCGTCAGACCCAGAAAATTCAGGAAAGGGATTTGTAATCTAGTGTAGATAACGCTCATTGTCTCAGGAGAGTTTACCTTTACCGTGATTTTCCTGTTTGACCTCTAGAAAGCTACCGCAGTAAAAAGTGTATTTGACGGTGTCCCAGGAGCTAGCTATCATCAGACCGCAGGAATGCTACAAGTTAAAGTGTCCTAATAGAGCCTATTTTGAAGTTACTGATCAAGAACCCAGACCTTCTAAAAGTTAACGCACTTTAGGCCACGTTATTTCCGTCGTCTGGTGTTAGTTTGAGATCATGAGCCAGCACAGGTGCCGCACCTTGCTGCCCGGGTCCCCAAGGCCATCGCCCTAGCAACGCGTCCTAGTAGCGAGACAGGCCTGGGCTCAGCGTGGGGAACCGGGCTCCTCAGGGACCCGCCTGGCGGCGCCGGTGAGGACGGCTTCCAGACGCCAGGACCTCAAGCTGCCAGTGCTCACTCAGCGAAACTGTAACCGCCTCCGCAGACACAGCGCCAACCCCGCAGCGGCCATCCAGCCCGGAAGGGCTGCAGCTTTCCGCACCGCCTGCTCCCAGGCCTTACCGCGGTCGGCAGCGCGCAACCCCAGGCTCCCGCCAGTCACAGAACCCCGCCCCTGCCCACGCGCGCGTCACTCCATATAAGGCCCGGAGCGGGTGGCCCGGCCACGCCCCCTAGCTCTAGACCCACCCCGCTCCAGCCCCGCCCCCAGGCTTGGGTGCCTCCTCCGCCCGCTCCGGACCGGAGCTGCTGTGCTCCGCGGCGCACTTTTCTCTGCCCTCTCCCCGCGGAGACCCTTCCCACAAAAGCCTCCCGCGCGCCCGTCAAAGCCGACGGTCACACCAGAGTAACGGTTACTGACGGTCCCGGCTGCGGATCCGCCGAGCTCCGCCCTCTGGGGAGCGCCCTCCATCCACCCCCTCGCCACCCCCCCGCCCGCGAGCCCGCGCCGACGCTTCCCGGCGGCGCGCTCGGCCCGCCCCCCGACTCCGCCCCTCGCTCTCGGGCGTACCCGCGCGTGGGGCCCGCCGCATCCTCCCTCTCCTCCCCCAACGGTTTCCCGAGTGTGAGGCGTCCGGGCTCCTGACTCCCCCGTGCGCGCGCGCGCGCTGCTCGCCCGGGACCGGCAGGCGCAGCTCTAGCGTCCCGGGCGGGAGTGCGCGTGCGCGCGGCCGCGGGCCCCGCTCTCCCTCCCCCGCCCCTCTCCGCGCCTCTATAACTTGGCGGGCAAGGAGGCGGCGCCCGTGGAGTCGGAGGGCGGGGAGCTCGGAGGAGGGCGCCGGGAGTTGTGGAGACTGTCGACCGGGGAAGTCGCCGCGCTTGGCCGGCGCAGCCCGCTTGCGGGCTCCCTCGCTGCCGCCCTCCGTCTGCGCCGCGGGCCTCGGCGCCGTGGGGCGGCTCGGGGTGCGCTCGCCCGCCGCCCCGGCCCCGGCCGTTGCCGCGCGCGGGCGGGATGTGGCGCCTGGTGCCCCTGAAGCTGGGCCGCCTGTCCCGTGCACTGAAGCTGGCGGCTCTCGGCAGCCTGTTGGTGCTGATGCTGCTGCACTCGCCGTCGCTGCTCGCCTCCTGGCAGCGCAACGAGCTCGCGGATCGGCGCTTCCTGCAGCTCAATAAGTGCCCGGCGTGCTTCGGCACGAGCTGGTGTCGCCGCTTCCTCAACGGCCAGGTGGGCTTCGAGGCGTGGGGCCGCCTGCGCCTGCTGGACTTCCTCAACGTGAAGAACGTGTACTTCGCGCAGTACGGCGAGCCCCGCGAGGGCGGCCGCCGGCGCGTGGTGCTCAAGCGCCTGGGATCGCAGCGGGAGCTGGCGCAGCTCGACCAGAGCATCTGCAAGCGGGCCACCGGCCGTCCGCGCTGCGATCTGCTCCAGGCCATGCCCCGCACCGAGTTCGCGCGCCTCAACGGCGACGTGCGGCTGCTCACGCCGGAGGCGGTGGAGGGCTGGTCGGACCTGGTGCACTGTCCCTCCCAGCGCCTGCTGGATCGCCTGGTGCGCCGCTACGCCGAGACCAAGGACTCGGGCAGCTTCTTGCTGCGCAACCTCAAGGACTCGGAGCGCATGCAGCTGCTACTCACCCTGGCCTTCAACCCCGAGCCGCTGGTGCTACAGGTAGGCGCGGGCCGGGGGCCGTCACCGCTACCTGGGCGCGGGGCTCGCCAACGCCAGAGGGAGTGCGTCCCCAACTCTCCCGAAACGCCTCTCCGCGAGTTTCCTTCCGCCCTCCTGCTGGTCCCCGTCTGGTTGCCAGTTCTTGTGCCTTGGCGAGCCCTTGTGTCCCTCGCAACCCTTTCTGAGTGCTAGGGCACCAAGGTCACCCTTCCCTGCTGACCCTCATAACTAGCTTAACTTCCCTGGGTTCGTCTTTGTTTGATTTCTTCTTAGCTCACCTCCCTGATAGTCACTCAGCTAGTTCTGGGACCAGATCGGGACGGTGAGATCACTGAGTGGGGTGGTGGTAAGTGAAGGGGCTAATCTATGACTCGTGGCTTTGCGTGGAATCAGAAGCTGGGAGATGGGGAAAAGTTAGTGTTGGATTTGTACCGGGAAGGCTAAAGGCCAGGTGGGACGTTTGCAGCCTGCTCCGGTGATCTGCCCTAGTCATATGCTAATCCGGTTAAGGAAAGAATTAAAGTGTTTAGGTCAAAGCTAGGAGCGAGGGGGAGGAGGTTCTGGCCTCCAGCCCACCTGACTTATTTGTTCTCTTCTGACTTTGAAGATAGAATGGAGTCTTTTTACTGGTGGCAGCGAGAAGAAAAAAGATAAGAGAAAAATCCCGTTTATCTTTGGAGTAGTTTGTGTTTCTACACACCCCGCCCCCGCCGGCTAAAGTGCTGTGCCCTTGGGCAGTGACTGCAGAGGAGGGGTGTGTTCCCTCTTGACTGCTGGAAAACTTTATAGTTCTGTAAGTCAAATGCCAGGGAAAGTGATTTTAAATTAACCACAAGTATAATTGATTGTATAGTTCACACCCTTTTCTGCTAAGAATGTCACTTATGGCTAGAGGCTTTGGACCTTGTTTTTGTGGATTAAACTATGAATAGGAATGTACTGTGTTTATGTTTTGTTTGTTTTTTAAGTTTTCTACGTCCCTCTTAGTCGAGAAAAATCAGCCTTGATTAGTTCAACCACGTAATCTTAGGTCAGGTGAAGTCCTAATGTGAGTCTCAGTAAAATTTTAAGGTGCCGTTAGGATATGTGTGATTGGTCAGTTTTTAATAAATACTGTTTTATCTCTGACCGATACTGAACAGTGTGTAAAATCGGTTAAGCTTACCTTGGAGAATTGTTTTATTCATCAGTCTTCAGACTCTAAAGGTTGGGTCCTAAAATATGATTACATACCCCCCCCCCCAAAGCTATATTTGTATCAACAAGGTTCCTGGACAAAGCTTTAACAGTGTTCTTGACTGAAGACAATAGTCAAATTCTTTGGGGTCCCGAAATTTAGCACTTGAACTTAATGTATTTACAGTTCCAGCATTTAAATACTGAGTGCCTATGGAGCGATTTTTATCAAGTTGAATCTGAGTGAAAGTGTATTAGGAACAACTAATATTAAGATTAGTCTCTCAGAAACGTTGTGTTTGCCTCTTTATAAACATAGGCGTCTGAACTTGAGAAACTTTGGCATGCAGTTTTCACACAGCAAAACTCTCTCCCAGAGTTCTTTTGTGCCTTACCGTCTTGGTGTTTCCTCTTGGTTTGCAGTTGAGATAGTCAAGTGAGCTTGTGGCTTGTTTCCTGACTAACTTCCCCACACTGCTTATTTACATCTCAGGTGATGACTTGGCAAAAAGTTGACATTTTTCTCACTTGATTTGAAAGCTAATGGCAGGGTGGCTGGGTGGCTAACCAGGTTACCTAGAGTTCAGGATAAATGCATGGGAGAAAGCTGTACTAGATCCTGGTTTTCCTAAATTGCATCTTTAGACAACCCAGCTCCCAGGGATAATGCTAATAAATACTTCATTATGTTACATACTTGGAAAAGATACATTTGGAGTTTTAATTAGTGTGACTTTTCTTTCTTTCTTGTTTTCTTCTCCCTGAGAGGGGTGAAGTTTGACCTGAGATCTGGAGTATCTGCCTACCTTACAGAAATGCCTGATCTTTGTAAGAGCTTGAAAGTATGAGTGGTGTGACTGGGAATTGTCGATGGCATCAGTCAGTATGTTAGGAAGGAGATCCACACTGCTAGGCCAGAAAGCTGTTTTTATCTGGTCAATGAGATCGTGATGTGCGTTCCTTGTTAACGGTGCATTCTGTACACTTAGTGCATACGGGTTCTATGAAGCCCGCTGTCTTGATAGTGTTAAGACGTCGGTGCTGATAGGAAGGTCACAGTTGCTTCTTTACAGTTTTAAAGCGGGTCTTTAAGGAGCTAGTGCTCTACAACTTAAAGACAGACTCACCTTTCAGTTTTTTCCAGGAGAGGGAGCCACTTAATGAATTTTTGGATGCTGGATGACAAACTAGATTTTTCTTATTGTCCAATTATTTCTATTGTCTAAAATTCTAGGGGAAAGAAACCTTTGAACTTGTGTTATCAAACTGTTCTTTACAAAAGTAACATAATAATAATGCTTATGAGTTAGTCACTTGAAATTCCTTTGGTGAATTTCCAATGGTGAAAGAAATGAAAATACAGATTACTCTCCAGATTTTAAGAAACAGTGAAAAATGAATTGAAAAGTGTTGTCTGTAAGACACACACACACCTCTTAACTGTAGACTGTGCTGCCCAAGCACCAGTATTCTTGCTCTTACTGGTCTCACCGGTTAGTCTGGCTTCTAGGAAGGCTGTTCTGCAGTAGACAGGACAGTCCCCAGGACCTCAGTCCTCTCAGAAACTGTTCCCTTTGTATTTTCAGCCATCAAGAGGTTTAGTCTCCTGCCTAGCAGGCCCTCACCTGATAGTGGGGGCAGAGAAATACTGGGAGGCCGTTTTGTTGGTTTTTTGTATGTCTAATAACAATCTTGAATCATTGAAAATAGAAGTAGAACTTTGGAAGGTGTTCCACTGGTAACTTTTCTGTTGGTGTTTGTACTGACTGTTCTTGAACAGGGGGAGATCAGGGTGGGAAGTGTCTGGAGGGGCTGAAATTCAGCCACTGTCTGTGACTGACCTAGGAGTGCTGGCAAGGGAAGAAAGCCCTTGGTTGTTTTAAGAGGAAGAGCCAAGAATTTGTTTAATTATATTATATTGGTAGAACTTTATATGCCTTAAATTTTCTGAATCATGGTTTTAATAGGACTTAATTTTTATAGCATGCAATTATCATTGTTCAAGCTGTGACTTTTAAGCTTTGCTTTTGTAAGTAAAAGGCAAAATATATACAGAGCATTTGTGTGGGGCTTGATGCATGGCAAACAGTCTGTGAATGCTAGCGTAAGGACAGAGGGTGACTGTAATCACCTAGTGCATTTGGTCAGCTGCTGGAAGTACGGTGTAAATGTGGATGCTGACAGACTCCCTCAGCTCTACTGAGCTCTTCCGTCTGACAGAGCCTGGGGAATTTGGTAGAACGCATTCAGCATTCAGTTGTGTTTTAGCCTCAGCAGCAACCTGTGTTCAGGAGGATGTACTTCTAAGTGCCTTATTGACAATAAGTAGACAAAGAGGATTATGATCATTTAGATAAAAGTTAGGGTAAGTTGACAAGCATTGTTTTTTGTTGTTGTTGTCTTGTTATTTTACATGAGTAACTTTCTTTTCTCCTAAATGAGTCTGTTGAGTTAGATTCTTTGATAATACTGTTAACTAATGGATTTAATTAATCTCTTCTAAACGAGGATTGGTGGACGACCAAGGTACTAGGTCTCTGCTGCAGTGTGAGCTTGAGGCCAGAGAGAAGAACCTTTGAAGCTTTTCTTCCTATCTCTAAATTTTACACACTTCAGACTTTCAGACTTCAAAACAAAAGCAAGAATCCATTTAAGGAGCAGAAAACCATGGAGCCAAGCATGTTGTTTGGCGGTAGTTTCTAGAATGGGCGTTTTCTCCTTTGGAGATTTCAGGCTGTACTCTGTGGAGCTCCTTCTAGCAGCTGATTTTAATAATTGGATTCCTGCATTTAGGCTTCAAAACACATGAGAGGTTGATACTTTGTTTTCTTTTGATGCTTCAGCTCTGGGTGCTCGTCTTGCAGTTGTGTGTGTCTCACACCCTGCAGGGCAGAGGGAGCACTTTTTATCAGAGTTCCTAAGCTTTTGAATCTGAGGCTTCATCAACATGTTTGACACTTGACTGAACTTCAGGAAACTACAAATAAAAAATAGCAAAACCAATTTGGTACACTTTAAGTCTGAAAATGAACAGAGAATTTATTTATTTACTTATTTAAGTTAGGAAAGCCAGTGGAACAGACATCCTTAAAGAAACATCCTTTCCTATTTCTATTGCATGGGATTGGTCTCCGTTCCTTACACTTGTCGCTGGGAATAGAGATCTTTTTATCTTTGTTACTGCTTGCTCTGCTTGCTGTTGGTTGGATTTTCTGGTCTTGAATGGCCAGTTAGTTTTCCAGGGGATGATCAAGCTGGGTTTTGTTCAATTTTTCTACCTTGTGGCTGCTCTGGCCTATGTTACTGTTATTGATTGCTTCTAAGTTTTCACAAAATGCCAACTTATTCCTGTACCTTCCACTCATCACCTGTGTAGTAAATTAATAAGGTTCTTGCATTTCTTACACATATAGTGAATTTTTAATGGTTGTGAAATACCTTAAAGATTGAAAACGATGAGTCTAAGGTAGGAAGGATAGTTATTCATCCTCGTTATAAACCATGCAAAGTTTTATTTTTGGTCATGAACTCTTGATCTTCCTGTCCTACCTCCCAAGTCCTAAGATTACAGGCATGAGTCACCAAGCCTGGCTTTAGAGTGTTTTAGAAGTTATATTCTGAAATCATTTATCCAATTTATAGGATGCAAAGAGGAGTTATCTGTGAGATATTACAGAGCTTATTAGAATTGCAGAATTGCAGTCAAAAATAATTGAATTTTGCTTCTTCATTTGGCAAATGTCTTATAATTAGAGAGACTGCCCTGGACCACAAGTAGCTAGCTTAGTGTATAGGGAACACACACACACTCACATGTATACTTACCAGTTGCAATCATTACATATAAGCCCAGAAGTGAAAGTCTATACACATCAGATGTCTCATTTAGGGTGGAGTGCCTGGGTCCATCATAAAAGGAGTATATTCCTGTCTTTCAGAGCAGATCTTTGTATCATCGTTACTGCTTGCTCTGCTTGCTGTTGGTTCAATTTTCTGGTCTGGAGTGAACTGGGATTGAATACTAAAGGATGTGGGATTTTTCCAGTACAGAGGTAGACAGTAGGTGGTAGAAAGGTGGGATCTGTGCTGAAATTGTGCCCACCTACATTCTGTAATATCATAAAGTTATTTGATGGCATGGACAAGTCACTCAAATGCTTCAGACCCTGAAGTTTAATTAATAAAATGAAGATGTAATTAGTACTTATCAAACAGGGTTGTTTTAAAGATGAAAGGAGATTGAACTGTTCAAGTAATACATGTAAAATAGCTTTAATTCATTAATGTAAGACTTTACAGCATATTATTTATAAGTTTTTTTTAGTTTTCAGACAGCTATAGTAATTAAAAAATACCTTTAGTATATTATGCTGTTATATGTGTCAGAATACAGTTTTTACCTTGGCAGATATTCATGTACCACTTCCATGTATATGTTTGTGTGTGTGATGCACATACACACACTTTCTACATATCTACATAGCTACTACTTCAGGTTCTAGTTTACTGCGAACAGTCATTTAAAATGGGGAGACGTTAGACATTTCCATATGAGGTAAGTGGAGTAGAATAAGTATCACAAACCCAAAATAAATCATTTATTTTTCTTGGTAAATTATTGATTATAATTTTATTCAGTACACTGACATTGATGAATGATATAAAATAGGGAAGTTACATCTGAGTTCCTATGGCATTGCTGAATACTGCCAGCAACTGTTCTTGGCTCACAGCAGAAGTGACAGATCAGGATGCTGTTTGCACAGCTTCTGCTTTCTGGATCATTAAACTTGGGTAGTGCACAAGAACAAGATAAGTTTGAATTTTACATATGAAGAGGACAAGGAAGATCTCTGGTGATAAGAAATCAGGGCCTTGAGTGGGATCTGACACCAGAATAGAGAAGGGTTGTTAAGTATAAGGTACCAATGCAGGATGAACTTCAAAGCAGCAGAGAATTTGAAGTAGTTTTAGAGAATGCATTTAAGGAAGAAGAGAGTGAAGTAACTTTAAGGCAGGCTTTTAAGTTAAGATGGGAAGGGAAGTGTGTTATCTTAGCATCTACTATTAGATTCCATTGTAAGAATGCACAGAGAAGAAACGAGTGGGAGAAATTTGTTTCATCTTAAATTCAAGATAACCAGAATCCTAATCTCTGTAAACCAGCACCCAACGGTTTTTTTTGTTTGTTTGTTTGTTTTGTTTTGTTTTGTTTTGTTTTTAATGGTGGGAGACACTGCTGTTAGCAGATGTTTTCCTGTCCTAAAGAAAGGTTGTGCTTTGGAACCAAGGAAGTCAGTACTGTGTTGACTAAGGTAAGATCACATTCTTAGGTTATCGGGTGCTAAGGAAGCTTGTTGTTCTTCTTCCTTTATTTTTTTTTTTTTTTTTGTTGTTGTTGGAAGCAAATGTTTTCATGTAGCATTTGGACTTACACATTCAAGTTAGAAATGTGGGTAACAGTTGCTGTTTGTGCAGTAGGTAAGGCAGGATCTGTTGAGATTAGTTGCAGAAAGCTTTGCCAAGTGAGTTTGGGGAGGAGATTTTTTTAAAAAAAAACTGCTCTACAAGATGACTTATTTCTATTTAATTTAGATAAGTTTTTGTTGTTAATGTATTTGACATTGGTTTCCAATTTTGCATACAGCCATTTGACATGCTGTTCAGTGAATAACACCACCTTGCTATTTTCAAAGCATTGGTTAATGTTGGAATTTAAGGTGGGTGGAACATGGCATTCAAAAAACGATTTCATGATAAATGAGGCTTATCTTGAGACTTCAGATATCTTTAGTTCATTAGGCGTCTGCTGCAGTTTGATATATTTTTGGCCACTCCTTCCCAGTATAAATTAAAAAGCTAAGATCTTGGAGAAATTCTAACAAAAATTAGGTAGCTATTAAATCATCCCAGTAACTTTACTATATACCCCCTCCAGACAGTTCGGAAAACTGTGAACACATTAGTCTGTCACCAGCACAGCACAGTTGACTAATCTGTATGAACAGCTGTTACAACTTGTATTGCCACACTGGGATTTCGTTCAGATTGGGTTATTAAAATAATTCTAAGATTGAAATTAAACCTTTACACATTTCTGTGCTATTTATAATATTTGCTTTCTTAAAATGTTCTTAAATTTGAATTTTTTGTGCAGAAATGCTTGTTATACAAAAACTGATTATATATTTTGATGATTGATAGGCTTTTTGAAGTTAGTTTATATTAGGAATTCCGGAATTCCCTCTTTTTAAAAAAATCAATCCTAAATACACCGTTTCTCATGTGTTTATTTGATATTTCTTGTGAACTGTAGTTATGTATCTTTCAGTAGACTGCAGTGAGCTCCAAATTCTTCTATGACTAGAATTTGGGTATTTAAAATTTAGGATATAAAGCTAATTTTGGTTATATAGTAAAAAAAGACAGTAGAACACAAATCTTTATAAGTTGACCTCATTTTGATCTGTTAGTTTCATGTCATATAGCAAAATAGTAAATCATTCGAGAGCTCTGTTTTCTTCCTCTGTAAAACCGGAAGGATATTTGTACTGTTGTCTTCAGTCAGGTAACCCAAGAACCAAAAGAAAAGGGCTATGTGCTTTGTGAGCTTAACCAACTTTCCAAAGAACTGCTTTTCCAAATCCACGTATTTATCAAGAAATGTGCTAAGACATGTTATAAGACATCTATGAATAACATGTTCCCTCTAGGAGCTTTTACTATACAAGTTTTTTAGCAAGTTTTCTAAAAAATATGATGTTAGGAAAATGTATACTGCATCCATAAGTACCAATAATACATGACTTTAAAAATTGGTAACATGTACAAAACAAATTCCAAATGCTTCATTAACCTATTACTATCAAAGTACAAAACAAAATTATTGTGCTTTAGTGCTCAAAAGAAAGTGAGATTCAAATATATTGAGTTGGTTATGTGAATTATAAATTAATTCATTGTTATTAGTACAGTATTAATTGACCTCAAGTAAAAGGGTAAAAAGTAAAAAAAAAAAACAAAAACCCAAAACAAACAACCAAAACGGCCAGCTGTCATTCTTTTTGCAGTCATCAAGATACATTCAAGGCAGATTTCTACCTGTTTTTAATCCAGTATTTTACTTTTAAGAATTTTCTCAGATTTTATAAAGGTACTCTCATATGCTACTAACGGCATTCCACAAGCAATTATTATGATACAAAATAACTTAAGATTATTTCCGCTACATGATCTCTATTTAGGCCTGTGTTATTAGACCGACTGTTGATGCGGTAAATAGGTCTCAGGCTTATGTTAACATTTGAAATGTATTCTTAGTGGAAAGAAATGCCATGAAGCTGTAGTAAATGATTGAAGGAAGTAGCTTGACTGTTGGAGTCTGGAGTGGGGTGAGAAGGATTATGTTCAGGTAGTGAGAGGTAGCAGTTGAGGTGGACAGTTGAGCCTAGCCTTATCATTTCAAACCCATCATTTCTATATGCTGTGCAGTATTTTTGTCTTAGTGTAGAAATTGTGTTGAAGACTGTATGTTATAGAAGTGTAACATCTCTGAATTTTCCTGTCTTTTCCCATTATCTTGACATGTAAGTGGTATATGAGCTCCATGGGTTTTTTTGGGGGGGGCTTTTTGTATAATGGAAGGCAACCTTAGTAAACTGGCTTTTCGACATTGTCAGTGTGTCCATTGCTGTTTTTGACATCACTTGAATTGTGTGATATTCCAATAGTTTGTGGTTTTATCGTCTAAGAATAAACAAAATACCTAGATGTGATAATTTGTATTATATTTCATGATCAAAATATTTTATTTTTCAAGTTAATGTTGAAGGCATTTAAATATTTAGACCCATTAACTATGCTTATATTAGTTCTTTTAATAAGTTCTGTTTGACTCTATGGATCTCAGTCTTTTCCAGGGCCTCACATAATGTATACACACATGTTCTATTACTGCAATACATGCTACATAAAAATAATTTCTATGTTTACATTAATATTATATAGATGTCTTTGTGCTGTCACTAATTTAATTTTGTAAAGTACACTAATGAAAAAGTAAACATGTAGATTTACAACTGTTGCGCCTCTGTGCAGTCTTTATTTTTATAACATTGATGCTGTATGTTTTATACACACATTAATATTGAGAGCCCCTCTTAGAGTTGCAGTTGGCACTATTCTAAGTGAAGATTCTCTCCTTCGCTTGAGAAGCATTTGCACATTTTTCAGTTGTAAATAACTCAATAATATAATTTCATATTTCATATTAAGTGAAACACTCTAGTTCTAGACAATTTGAATATCTGGTTTTCAGATTTCTGTTTTAAGTAAGGAAATATAGGCCTCCATAGTAAACTTCTTATCTAAGTTACTGTGCTGGACACCCGTAGGAGTTTGCTAATCAGAAAGAAACAGCTCATTTTTAATACTGCTTCATATTTACCAAATCCAAGCTCTAATAAATTAAAAATGTTTCTCTGCTTGAGTGTGGTATTTCGCTTTAAGCCAGAATTGTTTTAAATGCAATTACACAAATATTTTGGCTTCCAACCCTGAGCCTTTTTATTTTGTACTTCAGTATGTTTTAAAAAAATTAGTTTTCATTAGGAAGAGTATTTTGATTTTACAGTGAACAAATACTGTCTTATGAACAAATGGTGTGACTTCACTGATGAAAGTTCTTCCAAAAGATTGGATACCAAGCAAACTACATGAGATAATTGTGGTGCTCTTCTTAACACGAGGCATAAGATTTCAGGTAAAAATCGCCAGAAATCACTGTGCTAATACAGAGTCATTCAGTGTGGCATTTGTTCATCTATTTCACCCTCCTGTATGAGGGGCGCGGGTAATGAAGTGTACATTTGACTGTTGTTTGCCAGTTGGAAAGGCTCCAAAAACAAGGAGGCATTTGTACATGTGCAGATGTTGGCAGGGATCCCTTTTCCCTTGTTGTCAAAGACCTTTCTATTTTCACAAAGATATGCTTGTGTCTGTTCTACAGTATGGCGCGTGAATAACAGTGTATGGAGGTGGTTTGCTTTCTACATGACAAAATAATGTAATTCCACATTCTTAGTAAATTTTTAGTGCTCTATTTTTGTCATATAAGGATCTTTATACATTCACACGTCTGAGAAATAGCTAGATCTGTTGTAGCCATTCCTCTAACCAAATGTCAAGGTCATGAGACATTTTAAATTGCGAGGGAAGTTGAAATGGTGTGTGGTTTGTGAACAGTTTTTTTTGCACTGTGCATTCTGCATGAGTGATCTGTCACTTTTCTTAGTGCCCAAAAGAAATAAAAATGTGGTTAAGGATTTAAAACATTGTTTATCTCTAATTTCTAAGGACTAAGTAGCCATTGACTCTGCCTCCCAGAGTGAATCCATTAATTTACTATATTAATAATATTAATAATATATATTAAGATCCATGGTGTTTTTCAATGTAAGTAATATTTCGTCATTATATAGTTCAATTTGAAAGTAAAAGTTGTATATGCAAAGTATGACTGCTGTCTACTTATAAAGTAGCATAAGTGAGAACTGGTGAGGTTTTGTTCTAAAGATGTTTCTGTTCTAGCATAGGAATTTTAAAGTAAAGATAATTTGCTTGGACAATTAAAGATCTTGACAAAATTAGCATTTCTTTTCTCCTCCCTCCCTCCCTCCCTCCCCCCTCTCTTCCTTTCTAACAAGGAGGACCACATCTCCGACTCTTTTAAATGTACATAGATTATTCAGGTTCCAGTAGTAGAAGTGGGTTTAGTCGTTTCTCTCTGGTGCTATGAGGTTAGTTGTACTTACTGTCTCCTGGCTCACCTTCACTCCCCCTGTAGCTCTGTTTTTTGTTTTTTGGGTTTTTTTTTCCCCTCCAGCTAAGAGGTACAAGAATGACACCAGCCTCTGGCCTAATCATCCTACATAGGAAATTTAAATCTCTTAGCATGCTTTTTTCCTCCAGTGTTCACTTCTTAGAGACACATTTTAGCAGTAGAAAGTATCTTCAATGCGCCTGGGAGTATTGCTCAATGGTAGAGTGTTTGCTTGGCATGCATAGGACCTTGAGTTTGAGTCTCATCCAGCCTGGGATTATGGGCAGATCTAGTTGATAATTAAGTTGAAAATGATCTATTTATGGTAATAAAAGCATTACTTTTGATTTAGAACTAGAATCTTCCCAGTAATTAAAGAGCCTATTTGAAAACCTCACTAACGTGAAAAAGTAATTTTGTAGTTGGTGCAAGGGGGAAAGGGAAATAAGACTAATACAAGACCATAGATGCTCAGGATGGAGGTTGTGTTAACCAAGATCAGTTATTCTTACCCATCTTGGATATTGTTAAAAGTTCAAGACTCCTTCCCAGCATGCTCTTGACTACTTCTGTATTGCTTAAGCCTCTAGGACTGTACAAACTGTAGTAACTAACACTGAACAGTTTGTTCAGTGTCTGGTCTTCTAAAATAAAAGCCTGTGGCTAAACAGAACCTCGATAGTTCACCCCCTTATTGCCCGCTTAGCACAGTGCCAAATCAGGTAAATAATTACTGGGTCGTATGTATTCAGGACTGTCCAAAAGAAACCATTGACTGTTTCCATCTATAGAATCAAAAAGATACAAAGAGTCTAAGTCTTTTTAGAATTGGTAATAAGACAACATCTCATGCCTTATTGTATTCTAAGATATTGAAAAGTAATGCTTGACAGACTGCAAATAACAAAGTTTTTCACACAAATTAGTATAGTCCATAGTAATGGTCTGAGTTGGGGGGGAAAATGGGGTTTAAATTGATGGACTGTATCTAGTAGGAATCTCCTGAGAGCATCTGGGGAGAGACTGAGGTAACTTTATCAGACTGCCTTATAATATTAAGATAATTCTTTTGTAGAGTTTTCCATCTGATGAAGGTTGGCCATTTGCAAAATATCTTGGAGCTTGTGGAAGAATGGTGGCTGTGAATTATGTTGGAGAAGAACTGTGGAGTTACTTTAATGCACCATGGGAGAAAAGAGTTGACCTTGCTTGGCAGTTGATGGAAATAGCAGAACAGCTTACAAACAATGACTTTGAGTTTGCACTCTACCTCCTGGATGTCAGCTTTGACAATTTTGCGGTTGGTCCTCGAGATGGGAAGGTAATCATTGTGGATGCTGAAAATGTTTTAGTTGCTGACAAAAGATTAATTAGGCAAAGTAAGTATTTAATTTTCAGATTTGTCTTTTGTACATTTTCTATGTTTAAATGTTATATTTATAATAAAAACTTAAGTTTCTTTTTGAGATAACAACCTTGTGTCTTTTTAAAATTTTGTTGTATAACCAGGATCAACAAATATTTGTCATATTTCTAATTAGAATTTCTCTGTATTTAGTAAAATGCCCATGTTTTAATGAATGAAGACTCTTTCCCCATCCCTTGTGGAGTCTGTGGAAGTATGTGTACATGTATGCACATCTTCTGCATACTCCTGCTCTGTGGTTTAGGACACAACTTCTTAAACTGGATTATGACCTCAGGGGTTGTGAACCAAATGTGTTGGTTGTGGAAAAAATACAGCAGTAGTCAAATGATTCTAAGTTGTGAAAGAAGCAAAAATTAATTACATAATGAATCTGAGGTAATTAATTATACCAGTGATTGTGTTGTATCATGTGATTTCACTGCAGCCTTGAACACCGTATGTGCTGTGTAAAGTGCAGGGCGCACTATCAGCCCCCACGGCTCCAGTCATCGCTACCTGCAATGCCCTGATATAGACCCGAGACTACTGTGTCTTAGGAATTGCAAACCATTCATATAAACTATAGAAATGTTGCACTACAGAAAACTTAATATTTCCCTATAGTCATTCCTTGGCATATAGATATCAAATTAGTATAGTTTTAGATTGTATTACGTTAGAATATTTGATATTAAAAATTATTGTTTGATTTGCTGGTTTAAGTTTTCATTTAAGAAAATCTGTTTTGGTGTGGGATTGGGACAAAATTGATAGCAGTTTCTGAAATGGCTCTAAACATAGTTCTGCTATTTTCTGGTATGTTACTCAGTGACATTCCCAACATTGACTATTATTACAAATTCAAAATATCTATCAGCTCTGAAAAATGTTGAGATACTCTGTGTCCTGCAATATTAGATACTCAACTGAGAGCTAATTCTTATATAAAAAGAAACACACATTCATGTCATTAATGTGAAATTTTCTTTTAATAAATGGTACAGCTATATATCAGATAATTGTTTTAAAATAATCTTTTATGGTTTCTTCTCAGTAAATGTTTGGTTTATATTCCTATGCATTCAGAGTTGTATAGACAGTTCTTGAGCTACAGGAGGTTGTGTATGGAAGAAGTTGCAAAGCCCTTGTTTAATATAAAAGGAAGTTTATGCTGTTACAGCTCATCCAAGTGTCAGCTTTAGTGGAGGCTTCATTTCTCTATAGGGTCTCACAGGAATGTTCTGTGTTTTGTTTTTTTTTTCCTTCTCTGGGATCCCCAGAGTGATAGTTTTGTCTTATTTTTAACTTGGATGTCTAGCACTGCAGCAGTCTAACATTATGATTATTTCATCTCGGTCCAGACTTTGCTGTCCGTTTCTTTGTGAGCTCTCTGTGTGATTGCTAGGTAAAGTATGGGAAATGTTTTGAAATTCAGATATCACAGGAATTTCAAAGTGTCAAAGATAAATAAAGTCTGTATTCTGGAAGTAATTTGGCTAGAGAAAGAAATGTTAGAGAAGCCACACTCTCACCTGAATCTCAACACTTAAGCAGGTAACAGGAGTCTCCCAAGTTTGAGGCCAGCTTAGGGTAGGGTACATGCTGAGTTAGTGGCCATCCTGGGCTAAAGGGAGATCTTTTCTCAACCAAATCCAAGAGTTGTTTGAGAATCCTTCCACAGGGAGCTGCAGTGCTATCCCCTCGGCCTGGGGGACCAATGTCCCCGTGCTCATCCCTTTGCAGGTACTGTACTATGAGCTGCAATGCTGTTTTCTCTCATCGCTTGACTGTTATCTTTTCAGATCCAAACAGGTGTTCCTGTGCAGCCTTCTGATACTCCAGGCAGAAATCTAGATATCTCCAGTCTTGTAGCATTAGGTGATGCTTTGTGATCCTTTTTAGGTTAGAGAAAATCCTAGATGAACCTGAAAAATGGTCAGGGCCTTGTTTGATCCTTCTACTTGAGATCCCAATAAATGATGTTTTTATGAATTAATATATTAACTAATGAATTTTTGAGTTAATATATTGATTAACTCTACCAAATGTTTTATGTATAAAAGTGTAGAACACATATATGCTAATTGGATATTCTGTTTAGAGAACAATAATAAGTTGATTTTCAGATAAATTTTCTGATTTTTCCTTCGCAGATAAGCCTGAGAATTGGGATGTATGGTATGAAAGCAAGTTCGATGACTGTGACAAGGAGGCTTGCTTATCATTTTCTAAAGAAATTCTTTGTGCTCGCGTTACTGTGGACCACAATTACTATGCTGTTTGTCAAAACCTCCTATCTAGACATGCCACCTGGCGTGGCACTTCTGGAGGACTCCTTCATGATCCACCAAGTGAAATTGCCAAAGATGGCCGACTGGAGGCCTTGCTGGATGAGTGTGCCAACCCCAAGAAGCGCTATGGCCGATTCCAGGCTGCGAAAGAACTGCGTGGATATCTAGCACAATTAAGTCACAACGTGAGGTAGTAGATGGTGATTTTCTTTGCTGAAATAGCACTGACAAAACTAAATCACCAAAAGACTGCCTAGAAAAAACACAATGTGGAAGTATACCAGAGGATGAGGAACTTGTTCTGATAGATCTTACATTAACATCCATCAAAATAAGACATTACTCTACATCCAAGTTCACATGATGCTTCTGCGACTCCGTTCTTCACTTTGGAGACATGAGAACCATTGACTGCTTTTCCCATCCCATACCTGAGTGGATTAATGACATTGTTAAGCTATTGGAAAGGAGTCTGATAGTTACATGACTTGTGTATCAAAGGGTACTTGGTACTTAGTTTGTGTTCTCTCATGATTTTGTGAATCTCTTGCATTTACTTTGAATGTCAAGTTAGATCGGCCTGTTTTATAGGCCTTTTCCTTCTAATGTGTAAAATTATTTTCCATTTTTAAAAAGTTTTACACACCCAGGTTACTATCGGTGTTCGCTTAAATTTTAATATAAGTAGTTTTCATTCAGTGCTGTGCGGTACATACTTAACTATTAGAGCAGGACTCCCAGGTTTACTGTTTTTACAGAGATCTTAGTATTTCATTATGTAAATAATTTACCTCCCCTCAACCTTCTGTACTTCATCATTGCATGAGATCATTTCAGGTTAGTTAAGAGTTAAATCCCTCAATGCCAGTAATTCTAAGTATACACTGAACATGCCGTTCAACATATGCTACAAAATGTCACCGCATCCTTTGCTAAAAGGCTTTAAGAAGAATACACTAGCAGTCTACACTTTGATAACTTTGATTGAAGAAACAATAAAACTCAATGTTTTTAAATGCTAACTAGTCCAAGATAGTAATGCATATGCCAAAGAAATATTAGACACATTCCATGTTTAGAACTGAGAATTGATCAATTCTTAGCCCTCTTCAGTATTTTAGCTGTCACTATTAAATTAAAATCTGCCTGTTCTTTAATGTTGACAGTTGAGCTACTGCTTTAAAAAAATGTATAACTTAAAGAAGATCTTCTACCATCGTATTCATTGGTAGGCTTTTCAAAATGAACATGGTAATCATTGTTAGAATTTAATTAGGTATCAGAACCTTTTACTTATTGATATACTAATAATTTTTATAAAGCTTGTCTGCCCACTGTGATCTTTACCCAGTTGCTAAATATCAGAACAACAAATTTAAATACATGAGTAGAAAGATTAACAAAATAATGTGTAAAATTTTTGTCTATTTAAAAACTGTTCTGTGTAAAAGTTGACTTTCAATAGCGCAGGCAATAGTTTTCCGTTTGAAATTGTTGCTTTTGTTTGCAGTAAAGTTTGGGGTAGTGTGCAGTAGAGGGTTCTGGACTGACTTACTGAAAACAGAAAGTGATTAAAGCATGCACAACCAAAGCCAAGCTTGTCCTTTTCATTCATTCAGCAACTATTTATTGATCATCCACTCTGTGCGAGGTGCACTCGCAGTCGCTATGTATTATCTAAGCATGATATGGTCGAGGGACTTCATGAAATGCGTTAGCAAAAGTACTTAAGTTGACTCATTATTTGGGGTGACACGTCCATGTTATTTGATTATCATGATGGAAAGTCTCTTTGTACCATCTTAAATTAGTTCCTTAACCCAAAGTGGATGAAGACAGCAATAAAGTTAATCCACATTTAAAAATGGGAAGGCAAAGGGTAAGAGAGCTCCATTATAAAGCATTGCATTGTGTTCCTTCTTACACATCAGTAGATTGCATAGCTCTCAATGAAACATTGAAGATTTTACTAAGCTAACTTTTTACAACTTGGAAACCTTTTTGAGGGGAATAGGCGAAATCGTCTAACAAGACTCCTTTGCTTCTTCCTTAGAGCTACACTACAATATACAATTTCAAAACAGAACACCATTATATTTTCTACATATTCATAACATGGAGGCAGGAGCTCACAGGAGCAACCTGTGGTCCCACACACATCTTCCTATTTTTGTGAGTGATTGCGGTTGTGATGACAGAGTGGGAAGTGAAGAAGCTCCTGGAATGATGGCTACTTCAGGTATAACCGCCACTAGAAAGTATGTGGAATTTCTTTTATCTTTGGAGAAGACTGAGAAGATAGTAAAAGAATTAGGAATTTTAAATTACAGGGAAAAAAATATGTATGTGAAAAGCAATAAATATTTTGTTCTCTTTGCTATCAAGATGTTCACATTCAGATATTTATTATACAGCAGCAATTTATATTTTTAATCATTGCCCATTAATAGACGCGGTAAAATATTTTTGAATCAAACATTTGGGGTTTGTATGTGCATTTAAATTGTCTTTTGTACTGTACGTTACTGTTTAATTTGACTATTTTATCAGAACTGTCTCCCTGTGCCTTTATAAAATATAAAGTTGTCTCTGCAACTTTGAATGATCTTAATAAAGAATACTTTAAGAACCATACTCTGCAGACTCTGTCTTCAAATATTCAAGTTTTTCTTGAATAAAAAATAGTTATTACTGTCCCCTTACAAACACTTTTGTTGCAGCCTTTGGAAACTTTTGATTGGGTGTAAGCTGAGCTCAAAATGTATGTTCTGTTTTTCTGTAATAATGACCTTTTAAAACCTACTACTAAGATCTAGGGTGGGGGTGGGGGGACAGGAAACTTAGGAATTTTAGAATGCCCAAAAGAGAATTATGTAACGTTCATGGCTATTACACTAACTTCCAAAGTTGTCAATATTACCAAACATTTCCTTGAAGCAAATTTAGCTTTGTCGTTTGATTCAGGAGTACACCTTAGGTGTGTTACCTTCCAACAATGCCACAGTGTAGCCAATCAAAAATGAACGAAATGCCTCAGTATTGCCAAAGCAGAAAGTTTTTCATAAACCCTTCAACTACAAGAATTCTGAACCACAGGCTGAATAGATGGAACATCGTCATGACAAGTGAGAAGGTAGCCAGAGCGGATTGAGACACATTCTAGGTGCCAGTCTCTGAAGTCGAGTGATACTGAAGCAGCAGCCCACACCAGCACATCAGTTACGCCATCTTTGGGAAGATATTGAAGTTTGTAGGAAAACTGGTGGATGAAATAAAAAGAGGCACCCTGCCTTATCTCTGGAAAAAATCTAATGATACAAGGAAATTTTGCAGAACATCTCGAATTCGAATTAATAGAGTGTTAGCACAAGGTTGCAATTCCTGATGCATTAGCAAATCTACGTGGTGGTCATTTTGAAACTGTTTATTGAAAAGCTGATAGGGAACATACTCATGGATCAGGATGACTATTGGACCTGCAGTCCAACCTTATGATGACAGCTCTGGTAAGACTCCGTGGCAAGTGCCCAGTGACACATATGTCAAAAACCAACTGTCGAATCTGGCCACATCCCTAATCTATCCATTAATAGAAAGTACACATAACAGGAAACTTATAAAAGGATAGCATTGGGTATAGTCAGAATTCATATTTTGAGTTCCAAACACTAAATGACACAATTTTCTTCAAAAAGCTGTATGGAAAAACAATAGCATTAAAAGAGGTAAAAGAAACACAAAAGAATCAGCTCTACAGCTTGAGGAAAATCTGTCTTTAAAAATTGAAAATTTAAACAACAGAATGACCTGGGTAACCTCATCAACTTCACATTTCCACTTGAACTTGTTGAAGCCCTAAAATACCTATTATGCTAATTTATGCTAAGCAAGCTATAAATTACTAATATATAGTGTTAACTGTAAGTTTAAGATTTGAACAAGAACGTTTTCCTTTTGTAAGATTACTTACCCATAGTTACAAAAGATAGGTAGAAGAGCTGGGCCCAGTATTTTAACTGGTCGCTGACGGGCCTGGACAGTTTTTCCAATGTCCCATGGTCTGCAAGTTTTAGGGCTAGAAGCATATGGTGGGATGAAGATCATATTATATTGTAAAAGGACAAATTATGCATTTTCCCAATTATAAATTTGAGGAAAGGAAAATTTATAGTAACAAATAGAGATAGAAGAATCCCAACAGACAAGGTACCAAAGACAAAAAGGTAAAGGGATAGAAAATAGAAGAACCGTCAGTTCTTAAAGAAATGGTAGGGCTTTGTTCTCTTTGACCTCAAACCGTGAGACACCAGATTTCTAGGTAGATAGATGCCCCAGCATCCATTTACTTAGTCTGTCTTTAGGAGGCTGCCTTAGAATTATTTTCCTTTCATGTCTTGCAGCTATAGGCTGTACCTTGACCCCAGAATACAAACATTATAGACTTAAAGTCTGTCCCTTTAGGGTGCACATCACTACAAATGCTACTGTGTTTGTGTTATTTTGCGTTGTGCATCTCATAGCACCGAGAGGTGAATAAACCAGTGGGAGCTGCAGTATCACTAAACGCACCAATTTCTCTTTGTATTTAAGGACATTGGCTATTAGACGTAGTTTCTTGTAAGATACCTTCACCCATATTTTTAGTTTTTTTTTTAAGTTTTAAGTTGTATTTTATGAGTGTTCTGCTTGTATGTGTGTATGGACTCAGTGTGCATGTCAGAAAAGCGGGTTGGATTCCCTGAAACTGGATTTACAGATAGTTGTGAGCCACTATGTGAGTGCTGGGAACTGAACCTGGGTCCTCACAGGAGCAAGTGCTCTTAGCCACTGGGGGGTCTCTCCAGTCCCACCCATGTATCTTTAAGCTATCATAACTATGTCGCTATACTCAGTTATACTGTGGATGTGGGTTATCTCCATTTTGGAAGAATGACTTGTTAATTTTGGGTGGGTAAAGAGTAAAGAAGGGTGATGAAAACATCTGCCCACGATTGTCTATTTCCTGAGATTTGCCTTATAACGTGGGTTTCCCATTGTTTCAGTAGCCATCCTTGAAGGATATCTTGTGGAGCTTTAAACAGTGCTCATATTTTAAACCGTGCTCATATTTTTGATTTCCCCATTATTAGTTGGAAACATTGTGGTTCTTGTGTGATTTTTTTTTAAGGCAAATTATTTTCAAATATTTTGAGGAGTAGTATAGACTAAGGATCAGAAGTCGCAGGCAGTTTTGTCTTGGGAAAGCAGAGACATCAATGTTGTAATTAAAAAGTAATTAGGCTTTGTGGGTAGTTTTTATCTTTCTCTAGCACTACTGGTTTTTATTGAAAAATCCTTGGTGGTCTGGACTAGGGAGCTAGCTCAGTTAGTAAGGAGGTTGCCAGATACAGCAGCATGTTCATGTGATGCCAGTGCTGGGGAGGCGCAGACAGGCGGCAACCTGGGGGCTTCCTCGACCGTCAGCCTGACTTATGGGCAGGTTCCGGATCAGGGAGAGACCCTGTCTAAAAAGTAAAGTGACAGTGACAAGAATGACACCAAAGATTGTCCTGTGACCTCCAACCATATTCCACAGCCCCATACACAAATCTTTGCCTGCTGTTAAAATATAAATAGAAACCGCAAGCACTTGATACCCATTTGCTCCCAAGGAAAAGATGTCTCTCTGCCATTGAAAATACAACTTTAAAAAAAGCTAGTATGCCATTGAACTGTGTAAAGCCGTGGAGAGTTTGATCCAATTGTGACTTGGATAAGCTATTAAATGTCTGTGAGACAGGTACCCACAGTCTGAAGCTGTAGAATGCCTATTTGCCTCCGATTATGAGATTATTGGGCAGGGCTGGATGATATATGGAAAAATACTTTGGAAATTGTAAAGTGCTACACATATGTTGTAGTAACAAACAAGCATTGATGCTTTGCCCAAAGAGAAATACAGAACTTCGCTCAGGATTAACTGGCTTCTTGCTAGTTGATGGCACTCAGCCACCTGTGGCTTCTACCTCCCAGCTTTAGCTGGGGAGAGGCTTCCAGCAGATTCTTCTTTTTAGAATGCTCCCCTGTGGTTCACAGGAAATGGCCGAAGCTACTACTTAGTATGAAGATTCCAAGTTTGCAGCTAGATGTACTTCACAGGATGTTCACAGTCAGCTATGAAAAAAATATAATTTGTGCGGGGGAGGGGACATATTTGAAGAGTAAGTAGGTAGTTCAAAACTCTCATATAGAACTAGCTTTCTCGTTTTTATTGAAATATCCAAATCAATGTAAAAGATCTACAATGACTGTCTGTGACTACTTGTTGCCAGACTGTGGATTCATTTAGGATCATCTTTAATGAAGAGATAACTTAATAAATCGATACAGCAATCTCTATTCATGGTGGGAGACTCAACACTTAAGTTTGTCTAGTACATGTGGTGCACACCTGTAATCCAGAACTCATGAGGCCAAGAAAGGAAATTAAAAGTTTGAGGCTAATCTAGGCTGTTACATAGTGAAACCCTGCCCTCCCCAAAACAGGTTAAATACTATATGAAATTAGTAACTGTGACTTAAGGATTAGGGGGTTCTAAAAGAAATGGTAAAAATATAACTAAATATGCAAACTCGTCAAAATGAGATCCATACTGTTTCCTTGCTCCTCCCCAGGAAAGCAAAGCAAATACAGAGCATAAAGAGTGAGGCTGAGTTCTCTTGGCATGGCGGAGTCTTAGGTGAGGAAGTAGGGAAGTGCTGGCAGGAGAGGAGAAACACCTGGGTGGATCTAGAGTCATGGGTGCCTCTTCCCCTTTTAAAGTCTCCTGTGCCTGTGCCACACTTTTATAATGTCTGCTGTAGCAACACAGGTGGGAGTCAGGCTATGGGCCATAGTGAAACTCTCTTCTATGTCACTGTAAACTATTTATGTATCAAAACATGCCGTGTTTTGCTTAGCCATCTGTCTAATCACATTCAACATTCATTAAACAGGCTGCTTGAAATATCCTTCCACAAACAACCCGTCCATGGATAAGTACCATGTAAGAAGGCGAACTGCCAATTCAGAGGCCCTTACCACTTGTTCCGAAACTGTCCTGTGGAGATCTTCATCTCTCTTAAACTGCCCCCCCCAATAGTAAATGAAAATGGGCTTCTTACTCTCCAAACCTAGATTAACATTTACTGAATTACCTTTACTTTTTACTAATATTACTGCATAAAAATCTTTTATCCATGCTTTTTTTTTTTTTTTTTTTTTTGCAATGTCTTAGTAACTAGTCTGTGAGACTTGAGAAAACATTAGCACTTTACCTTCCTGTGTGATTTAGAATAAGAGACAGATGCAAGAATTGAGAGGGAGGGGGATGTCTCTCAGCCTGTTGACAAAGATGTGACAATGGCTTTCCCAGTGTGGCATATTAGCATCAACTGTCACTTATCACAGGCAGGGGTTGGAAAACCAGAGTCCTTTGTCAGCACATGCACAGAGCTCCCCTTGGGTCACACAGACAGGGAAGCTGACAACGTTGGTGATTCATGAGACAGTTTTTTTTTTTTTTGAAAGGGAAAGTGGGAAAAAAAATGGCACTGTTCACTGTTGTCTATCCCCATAGTTACCAGTAGGTGAGTCATTGGCAAGGGCGGGGGGGGGGGGGGGGGAGGGGGGGGGAGGGGGAGGGAGGGAAGTTAGGAATGCTCACACTTTCTACCTACAGGCTGGAGAGTCAGGGGATCAGGTCTTACCCTTACACTGGTTCCAACCTGAGGCTCCTAGTTTTGCCCGTGAGTTCAATAGCCAGGTAGTAGTTTTGGGTGTGGATAATCTGTTTTCTTTTCCTTGCTCATACTAAATGGAGACACAATCATTCCTTGAAACTTAGGATTTTGACTTTTTGTGTATTTTGAGAGAGTTTGTTTAGACTCTTGTCTATACCTAAAGGGTAAAACAAGGAAAATAGATTAGCTGCAGTATATGCAAAGCTTTCTCTGTTCGGTGCTCACCTGCCCCGTTCCCCCGCACATGCGCTTTCCACACTGGATCGTCCCAGGCATCAAGAACAGCAGCCACAATTCCCAGAGTGCCCCAGTCCTGTCTTCACAGTGTTTTGCAACCCATACCATCAATTCTATAAGTCTTGGTGCTTTCGCAGTGTATTGGCAGATACAACTGGATTTCAGACAAGAACATAGAAACTAGGATCTGTATTTTGCCTCTGTTGTTTCTTGGATAGTTTGTTTTTGATACAGAGTCTCCTATAGCCTTGGCTGTCCTGAACACTGGTACATAGGCTAGGCTGGCCCTGCAATCAGAGATCCATCTGCCTCTGCCTTCCAAATGCGGGGATTAATGAACGAAATTTTGTAATTGGAGGTTTCTTTCCTGCCCACCAGTTCCCAAATAACTAGTCAGAGGCTTAATATTATTTATAAATGTATGGCTGATGGCCTGCACTTATTATTAGCTAGTTCTTACATTATAATTAAGCTATATATATGCCTGACCATGTGGTTTGTGGTTTGTTACCTCAGTTTTTACACGTCTTGCTTCCTCAGCGGCTGACTGGCATCTCTCAGAATCTGCTCTTCTTCTGTATCTCTGCTTAGATTTCCCACCTGCCTCTATTCTGCTTTGCCATTGGCCAAAGAAGCTTTATTTATCAACCAACGAGAGTAACACTTATTCACAGCATACAAAAAAAAAAAAATCTCACAACAGATTTTTTACCAAAATGTTTAGAGGTATTCTATATCCAGTAACTACAGGAATAACAAATTAAAGCTAGTATGGCAATGATATCACTCCATAGCTACTGCCTAACTCTTAGCCAGTGTTAGACATTGGGTTACAAAACAAAACAAATCATGATTTTAGATACCCAAATCTTGGGAACTATTTGTAACAGTTGATCGACTGTGGATTTTTTGTTCTAGTGTGATATGTTTTTCTAACTTTTTGGAAAACATACAAAACAAAATTAGCAAATTTTCACCATTTAAAATCACATTGCAACAGCGTAAATTATATTTGCAGTGTTCTGTACAACTGTCCTCACTATTTTCAAAATGTTTCATCATCTCAAAAATGTTTCTAACTTAGAAATAACTTCATTTCCCCTTTCCTCTGGCGCTGGTAATTTTCAAGCTAGCAATTGGCCTGTTGTAGATAATCTACCGTGGGCCCACAGGACAATAATTACCCTTTGTGTCTGGCTCCTCTCACTTAGCGTTACTGTTTTCAGGTGTCAGTCACGTCATCTTGTATATTTTCTCACGTCAATATTTTCTCATTTTGGCTCATACCCATTGTATATATAGATCACATGTGTTCATGCATTTATCTATTGGTTTATACTTGAGTTTCCAGCTTTTGCCTACTGTAAATAATGCCACAGCAAAAGCCATTGTACACGTAGGTATCTGTTTAAGTCCCTACTTTTAATCCTTTGGGATATATGTCTAGGACTATCATTGTTAGGCCCTGTTATAATTCAGCCTTTGATATTTTGAAGCACCAGTGAACCATTAAACTACCACACATCTTTCAACACATCTGACTGGTGCCTTCGGGGAGAAGTACAGAGTTGTCTGTTCTTGTTCCAGAACCAGAAAGAGGGTGGCAGTGACTTCAAGTGAACTGGGCGTTGTCCATCTATAGCAGTGTCCACATTGACTTAAATTGCGGAAGTGCAAACGCTTCTTGGGTTCTTTAGTTGTGTTGCTAGTAACGAAGAAATTAATTACTGCAAATGAATTTAAAGAATCGGCTTAGAGCTGCTGAATGTCATCCTTGCAAGGTTTGGGAAAGAAGCAGCTCGATGGCACTGTGGGGGGAAGGGGAAGAGAGAGGGGAACCGCAGGGATCCATTGCTGCGTGGAAAGGGAAGACGCTGGGACGAGGAGTCAGGAAACAGGAGAGACGACGTTTGTTTTGTTAACATAATTTTAAATAGCTTCGCTCCTCACGCGCACATTTCGAGTGATAGGCATTGTGCCAAGTACTGTATTGCGAATCTTTAAAGCAGGCTGCTGTGTTAGTGACTTGCCCAAGCAGAACAAGGGCGCTGCCAAGATGGTATCTGAGTCCAGCCTCCGGCTCTTGGTGTCCACACACGTATCACCATATATGCCAGTCCTAGTCACATGCCACACCAGTCCCAGAAGTTCCATGATTTTCTTTTTTACTTCTTTCTTCTCATCTCCATTCTTCCTTGTCCACTGTAGAGACTGTTCACTGTTCTACAGTGAGGCTGCCCAGGGCTGTGCTACAACTCTAGAGTCTCCAGTCTAGTTCAAGGGCACAAAGCTTCATTCCCAAACTCCTTATGTTACTACTATTGTAAGCATTATATATAGTCTACAGAATTGTGAGTTTCACCGTAGCACTTCATGAGCGCAGGCACACACGCACGCACGCACGCACATACCTACCTTTGATCATTCCAAGCTATTAATCTAGCCTCTTGTGAAACTGGAATTACGCTTCTTTCTCCCTACACTCTGCCTAGTCTCTGCATATATCAGTGAATGGCTTACCTCTGCTGAGCTCTGACTTGACCCTCTTTGGGAATAGCTCTATTCTCTGCTCCTTAAGGACCCCTGTGCTTTCCCAAGACGGGGTTGGGAGAAGCCAGATTGTAAGGAAAACTTTTACAAAATATGTCTGCCAATGCCCTGCTTGGATTGTTTTCCTTTTTGTTTATATTTTCATTCCTCATTTCAGAGCAACTGCATCTCCTAAGATCCAGCCTAAGGAACTTTCTGCCTCCGGGGTTCCTGCTTCCAAGCCAATGCTTTGCTGTTGCTCCTTCTCCTTCTGCTCTGAGAGTTTCTTTCATTTGCTCAGTGCAGATGTAGTCACTCTCTACTTACTGTTGACAAACTGTTTTTAATCGTGGCCTTCTCAGACCCACAACTTGCTCACAGTTTCCTCCTCAGGAGCCAACATTTATTTTCCCGTGCCCCAAACTGCCCCTTTGCGGTTAAGAGAACCACAGTGAGACGAGGTACCAAGGTTCTTGTGTTGAGTTGTAGGGTCACCGGGTGTCAAGAATATGTCTCAGAGTGATCCTGTCTCAGTCAGTTTTGTGTTGTTCATTAAAAAACACCCAGGACTGATGGGATGTGCCAGCAGGTAAAGGCACCAGATTCCAAGCTTGAGAGTTTGGTTCCCAGAACCCACACGCTGGAGGGAGAGCGCTGACTCTCACAAGCTGTCCTCTGGTCTCTACCCTGGGTGACGTGGGCCCTGATACTTCTCACCGCATAAATACTCATGTAAGGAAAATACCAGAGCCTTGGACATTTATGAATAAAAGAAGCCAATTTTATTTCATGGTTTTGACACAGAAATTCAAAACTGGATATCCTTATCTACAGAGGGCCTTGCGCCGCAGTGGCACGGTGGTTGATGCCTTGTGGCAGGAGCAGGAGAGGGGTTACAGTGTGTATAAAGGAACCCAAACGTGGGGCTGCTCCCATCATGAGTCTGGAGGACAAAAGAGAGTGATAAGGAGCAAGTATGAGCAAAGTACATTTAGATGTGTGGAAAATGACGAGACCTATAATTGTGTAGAATTTATATGTGCTTACTATAGAAATGTAAAATAAGCCTGCTCTTGTGGTAGAGCTGATCCCAAACCAGCCCAGTCCTGAGAGATGGACATTCATTTCTCTGAGACTAGTTCTCTGTGACCTCTGACCTCTTTGCTTCCTACCAGCCTCCACCTGCTCCCAGATTCTGCTTACTCTCAAGCTTCCAGCCTTTGGAGAACAAACCATATCCAAACTCCTACTTAGTATTGAATGGATAATAATCCAAATAATCAGGAAAAAAACTAGGTATCCATCTAAGGGTTAAAATAGGAAGATAGTTTCTAGGCAGCAAATTTTCGCTGCTGCCTACGAAGGAATTACAGATACATATTTTTATTTTTGTTCACTTGAGTCCAGGTTCTGTGGGCCCTGAATTTTCCATAACTGAGGGACCATCTTTGAGAGGAAAGTGTCTTCAAGTACTTTAAAGGGGCCTATATGGGACTTTGAAACACAAGCTTCAGCGGTATGTTTTATGAAGAATGTGGGTTTCAGAAAGCCTTATAAAACTTTCATTTTAGTTTTACAAAATAATACATGCATAATGCATAAAGCATATCCATATATTCATATCAGAGTCAGCCTAATGAGCTGTGCAGAGAACTGTTACCTGTTGCATTTTTAGTTTTGATATATTCATCTTCATTTTGCATTTCTGTAACGCGGTGATTATGTGTACATGCTGCTCAGTTTTTGTCAACTTGACTCGGAGGCCCCTGGGAAGAGGGACCGCAACTGAGGAATTGCCGCCCCCAGATTGGCCTTTGAGCACGTCTGTGGGGCATTTTCTTGGTTGCTAATTAATGGAGGGTGGTCCAACTCACTGGAGGCAGTCCCGCCTTGGGGATGGTGGTCCTGGGTTGTATAAAAAGGGTAGCTTTGAGCATGAAAGCTGGAAGAAAACCATTAGGCAGTACCCTCCATGGGCTCTCTGCAGCCGGTCAGCCTCCAGGGTGCTGCCAGAAGCTTCTGCCCTGGCTTGCCTCAATAATAAACTGTAACCTATAAGCCAAATACCACCTCCTTCATCCCCCATTGGTTTTAGTTGGTGTTCTATCATAGCAGTAGAGAAGGAAACTAGAGTGTGTTAGGATTTGAGTGTGAAATTTCCCTCATAGGCACAGCATGCATTTGAACTCAAGGTCCCCAGCTACTGGTGCTCTTTGGGGAAGTTGGGGAACCTTTTGGACGTGGCTGTAGCTGGTAGACCGAGGGCAATAGGGATGGAACCCGAGGGATATCGGTTACCTTCACTTTTGGCTAAGTTGTCAGTTGCCTTATCTGGGACCTAGCAAGCATTGCTGCCAGGCTTCCTCCATCATGGGCAGAGCTGCCCAACCACCATGTACCATCTCAAGCCATAAGCCACAATTAATCCTTTGAAGTTGCTTCTCTCAGGTATTTGGTCATGGTGGCAAGAAAAGTAGCTAGCAAAGTATATGTGTACCTATGCTTCTTTACAATTATATATGTACCTGCATTACATGGTATTTATGCACCTTTCTTTTATCGTATTTCCAGTCAAAACACTGCTTTCCAAAGTGACTTAGGACAGTGCAGTTTTCTCTAAATGCCATGTTATTTCATTGGTAATTGATATTCTATGTGTGTGTGTGGGGGGGAATACACAAAATATATAGTAGTTAATTGTGAAGATAGAATATTATCTGCCTGCTAGCCAACATCTTTTGCAATAAAACATCTCTCCTTGTCTTCTGAAGAGGTAGATTCTGTCCTCTCACATTTGGACCTGAGATCGTTCCTGGCACTGGCTTGGGCCAGTAGAATGTGGTAGGATGTTGTTACTTCTAAATGCGTTAAATGATTTGGAAGCATTTACTATTGCCCTCTTTGTACACAGTGCTTCCTGGTGAAGGATCCTGGGGACATTTGTCTTAGGTGACAAGTAGTACACACTACTAAATATAACCATGAGGCCATTTTAGAATTATTTGTGCCACGGAGTGTCTGTAACTACATGTGACTCCCAATGAAAGTGAATAGAACTTAGTTGATCAAATTAGTGGTGGTGTATCATTAAGTTCATTGAATTTATTTTATTCTGTAAAGATAGGAGAAGAGAGACAAAGAGAGGTTAAAGTCGATGTACTCAGGCAGTTGGTGGCAGTAGCTGGACTCTGGAATTCCTGTCCTGTTTGGTGCTTCCTTTATTGTATATTTCTTCTCTTTCAGTCTCTTCTTGATAAAATTCTATAACTTAGCTACTTATGGCCAATATTTCAGAATCCTTTTTTTTTTTGCTTATCTTGGGGTTTACTTAAGGTATTTATACTTTTTCTATCCCTCACGGTGGTCTGACATATATTTTAAAAGAAGAATTAAATATAATGGATGTGTGAGGAAATACTCAAATCTAAAAAAGAAACGTATTTGTAATGTTAACCACAATGAAATTCTAAGCTGGAAGATAAGCATCTTCAGTTCTCTTAGGATTCTGATTTTCCTTTGAGATGCATAGTTTTCTCAGCGCAGACTTCAGTCTGATTTGGAGAAAATCCTTTGTCTGCTCTTAATTCACAAATCTGAGCTCTGCATTGTAATATGCCGTTGCCAGCTCGGCGATCTAGATGAATCCTGGCAATCATGGGGAAAATTGTTAAGCTCTCCAGACCTCAGCAATGCTTTTGTTATTCCGACAAGCTGTCCAGGCTGTCAAAAACACATCTAGGTAATTTGGTCCCTGAAGAGAAAATGATTCAAGTCATATCATTGGAAGAGGAAATCTCCTCCTCCACTTTAAGTAAATAGCTCACTAGCTTGGATTCCATTTTAGATCCCCATTCTTCCTCCGAAGTGTTTTATAAAACTAGCTCTGTCTTAATTAAGAAACATCATGCTACCACCCTTCTTTGTGCGGTTTGTGATAGAGAAATGAGTCGCACGGAAAGCACGGATCCGAGCCGTCAGCTTTCAATCTTCCTTATGTGTGGTTTTAATAAAAGTTCTAAATTTGCATTTGATAAAAGATAAAGGCAATATTTGTATCTGTTTTATATTTTCTTTTAGAAATACACTTTTAAGTCACATTTTAGAAAATGACCCATCAGATGAGGTTAGCGTTTTTGGTTCATATGTCACCTCAGGTTATATTTAGGGCTACTGGCCAAAGGTTTTTTTATGGGTCTGCAGATCTTTTAACTTTGTTCAAATTTTTGGCAAGGTTTTATTTTTCTCTGTGGTATTAATTTCCTCTTGGCAAGTTTATAACAACGTGATGTTTTTAAGGCTGTGTCCCTGATGGTGATCTTCCCCACTTGCCATGTTTCATTCTCTTTACTTGTTTGTTGGTTGGTTGGTTCTTAGAATTTGGCTTCTTGCAGGCCTTCAGCTGAGTGAGATGCATTCTTGTATGTGTTGCCTCGTTTGCAAGGTTCTTCCCTTTGTACAGGGAGTCTCTGCTTGTGGCTAAGTGTACCTAGAGTCACGCAGATGGGACACTGGGAGAGAAGAAGCGTCATAGCAAGAGGAACTCATCCTTTACACACTCATCACCTTTCTCGAGCAGAATCAGGGTCAAATACTGGACCAGCTTTTCAACATCTTAGCAAATGAGAGTGTTTTGGAGAATCGTTCTCTCTCTCTCTCTCTCTCTGTGTGTGTGTGTGTGTGTGTGCGTGCGTGTGTGTGTGTAGTTCATGTGTCTGTGTGAGCACGCACATGTGCTTATATGTGGAGACCAGAGGCTGATGACAGATGTCTCTCTCAATGACTTTCTATGTACTGTGCAGGATCCAGTTTTGAGCCTGAGTTCGCCCATTTAGTCTGCTAGTCAGTTCGTCCCTGGGCTACCTTGCTTGCTCCCATGTGCTGGCGTTACAGACAGGCTACCTCAGCAACCTAGCGTTTATTTGAATTTCTGAGAGCTGAACTTCAGTCCTCTTGCTCTCCGGCAAGCACTTCTTCTCAGGCACCATCTCCCCAAATTTGAGAAACCATTCTTAAAGGAATAAAACGACTAGTATTTAAAAAAAGAAGAAGAAAGAAAGACCACAGAGGCCTCTTCATTCATTTTTTTCTCTGTTTTATTTATCAAATCATCAGAAAAGTAAGTTTATTTTACCACTTTGAAACCATATAAAAGCATGTTAAGCTTGGGTTTTCTCACCATAGTAACCATTAGTCCACTAGTGACTGCGCATTCCAAGTGGAAGCTGTAGCCAGTTAGGCTGCCCCTTGGGAGGCGGGAGCATGTTCTGCAGAGCTCAGCATCCTCGCCTTGGCATCTAATGTCGAGTGACCACATTTAGACAGACAATGCTGCAGAGTGTCGAAATCAGTGGTGATATGTATGAGGCTAATTAGTTAAAAAACTGTTAGGACTCAGTACCTCTTTCATGCTAGCTACAGTTTCAGTGCTTGGTGGCTCACGTTCCAGATGTAAATCATTTATTCATATTGTGGTAACTTTTTTGTCATAATATATTAGGTACAATAAACCAATAAACCTTTGACTAAAGCACCATAGGAGGCTTTTTAAAAAAATGAGTGTTGTGTTTGCATGTTTGCATGCGTGAGGGCATCAGATCCCATTATAGATGATTGTGAGGCGTTCTGTGGTTGCTGGGAATTGATTCGGCACTTCTGGAAGAGTAGCCAGTGCTCTTCAGCACAGAGCCATCGCTCCAGTACCACCATATGAGCCATTAGAGAAAACTCACTTGAATGCCACCTTGGTCTTTCCCAGGTAACATGATAAGTAACTCAAGGGCAGCTAACACTTTCATAGAATTTTGCCTTTACTTTTCTTTGATTCACTATTGAATATACTTTTCCTATCTCAAATACAGTTTTAACACATTGTTCAAAGTTTTGGGAAATGTTGGCTCCCCTGCCTTCCCTCTGCACATCTGCTCTGTAAATCAGTGTGCATGTTTCTTCAGTAGTCAGAAGGGAAGTGAGCTGAATGAAAGAGAATGTTTAGAACATTCATATCATTGCTACTAAGAAAAATCATTCTGATTGTGTGCCTTCTACGATGTAAGGAAATGATCCTTAACAAAAAATTTCACCGAAATTTCCATGTGGTCACCATGGCCTTAAAAGAAATACCAGGAAATGTATTTGTTCTGCATTGACGTTCCATCTGCATCCATTCGCCAGCGTCTTTGCTGCCTTCCCCAAACCGACTTACCACAATCTCTCTGTTGCCTTTCCCGAGCTGAGTTATCAGTATCTCTGTGCTCTGTGGGGTGTGGAGATGATGGGAATGAGTGTGGAGGATGACCTTGTTGCAAAATAAGTGCCCTTCTGTAGAATTTGCAAAGCTTTTTATTTATAAGAGCTATTAGGATAGCTTTATGAAATCGCCCTCCTTTGAATGTTCTTCGAAGTCTTTAAATAACTCTACATTCTACTAGGTCTTAAATTCATTAAGTTACTGTCATATTTCTTTTAAATATTTGTAAAACAAAATTGCAATTTCATCTGAAATTGGATACAAATGCTCAGCTGTGGAAAAACGGCATTAAGTATAAGTCTGCACCTCCCCAGACTGAATTTTCTCCATGGTGAGTTTCTGTGTACTCTATATCTTAGCTGTTTATTTTTTTTATTGCCACTTCTCAACTCTTCTCTGTTATGGAATATTTGTACATGGTGTGAAGATGTATTTGCTGTGATTAGTTTAATAAAGAGCTGAATGGCCAATAGCAAGGCAGGAGGTGTAAGGGGGACTTCCAGGTGGAGAGAGAGGAAGTAGAAGCTGAATCTAGGTGTAAGAGAGATGCCAGGAGACATGGGAGAAGCAGACTGGACAGTATGGACAGAGTGTAGATGAATGGAAACCGGTTAGTTTAAGCTATAAATGCTAGTTAACAACAAGCCTAAGGTGAGGCCAAGCTTTCATAATTAATAATAAGTTTCTGTGTTGTTGTTTGGGAGCTGACTTGAGGGACAGAGAAAAACTTGTTACACTCCTCAGTGTGTGATGTCACAAAGTAGGGATGTTTGCAACACTGTGCTAACTTGGTGGTTACAATATTGCCAGGCAATGACACGGAAGTACTATTGAATGAATGGATGAGAATAAATTCTAGAATTTCAGATGATATGCTGTTTTTTATTTAACATCTAAACAAGCAAGCTCCAAACATGTTACAATCTTCTTTATCCAGCATGCAAATAACCAGAAATTTCAACCCAAGAAATTAGTGTCTAATTGCATTTTACTTTTATGAAATTGGAATTTTCATTAGAAGATGCTTGCCTAAAGGTTGTTTATTTATTTTTAATTAAAATATTTATTGGCAAATTTAAATTAATGTGGATGGATGATTAAATTATCTTAGAGATAAGAAGACAGGATTATTTATTCATAGTAGGAAAGATATTTATATGCATCTTCTTTCTTCTAACAATTGCCTATTTCAATCAAAACTTTCTTCTGCTGAAATTGTTTTACATAAATAACAGTGATAACGGCCTCTATTAAAACAGAATTCATGATTTAAGGAACCTCTTGTCTCTCAGAACACACTCTAAATTAATTCTGTGAAATAGTTTCTAGTGCCTTTTTCTTGCAAATTTTTAGTGATTGTGCTGGCTTGCTTTCATCATGAGATTATTTGTATAGGATGTTAAAATTGGCATCCTCTGTAATAGTCTACTAAATTTATTGAACTAAGTTAATAGGTAGGAAGGAAAATGTGTTATGTCTTCCACATACTATTACTGATCAAAGAATAGAACATGGTTGTTTTGCTTCAGTAGAACCCAATGGAGCTTTTGATTATATCAACTCAAATATTATAAACAGTCTTGTCAGAATATCTAATGTCCAAGTGAATACTAAGAAAACATGTAAGCATGGCATGACTAGGGGAATGACAGAGATTCCTATTGAATCAATGACTGGATGGGAGATGTGACGCAAATGTCAGCTGGATGGCTTGGAAGCTAAATGGCTCTCCATGTCCTTTTTGGAACACAGCACAAGGCATTCAAGTATAAGAAAGGATATTGTCCTGCCTGGCTTCTCTACCTTTAGGAAGAACTCCATATGAAAACCATGCAAGCATGGCCCTACCTCGCCATAGGAACCTCCTGGGCACAGCCCAGAATTGGCACTTAATACAATACATGACGGGTGGAAAAATGGAAAGGCCAATGTAGCTAATTTTCTTTAATTGCGAGTTGACAGAAAGTCAACTAGAGTACATTAAAGTTACTACGATTACCCTCGCCAGTAGCAGGAGGATGAACAGCCTTAGGAAAGCCAGGAGGTGGGAAGCACTACTTTGTGTGTGTCAGCTCTGCCCACAGAACACTTCCCAATCGTTTGGGTTGGGAAGGCACTTTATACAGAGATTTATAAGGGGAAGCTCATGAGGTGGAAGGGGCGTTGATCACTAGCAGTGGGCTGGGATGCTGCTTAGGCTCCTGTATATTCCTGCCGGCCTCCATATTGAGTCCGTATGCTCCTACCCAGGTGGTTTTTCCTGGAAAATTATGAAATGTTACCGCATTGTCTCTCCTTCCTGTGGCTCCCAGGAGACCCAGAGATCTTGACCCAGCAGCTGCTCATCCAGCGCGATGAGCTTCAAGTAGCCAGCTCCTCCACACTCTGGCAGAGAGCCCCCTTTCTTGATCTTTCAGGCCTCTCTCTGTCCACTGTGCCCCAGTCTTAGGGTGAGTCTGACTCTCACAACTGCTCCTTGAATTCCCTTCTCTAGATTTGGAGTGAGGGAAATCACATTACTAGGTGATGGACAGATACAGAAAGAATTCTGGCATTTCTGTTCCAAATACACTTTTCTTCAGCTCCTCCAGCCTTTACGCAAAGAGACTTGTGGGATTGAAAGTGGGTTCTCTGATCACGCTGTTACTCTTAGAGCTGTTGGACTATCTCAAAATACAGAAAATTAAGTTTGGGTATCTAATTTGATAATCTGTTTTTTTTTTTTTTTTTTTTTTTTTTTTGGTCAGTTAGTTCATTGCTTGTCAATTATTCCATATTAAGGTGAGACACCTCATAATAGGCTGGGGCAAAGAAGAAGGACTCATTCTAAACACCCATGAGATGACGGCACGGCTATGGGACTCCTGAAAGTTAGAGATCATAACCCCCCCCCCAATCTGACATGACCATACTTGCACCTGCCATTTTTTGTGTCCCTGGGAGTCTCTTCTGAAGGTTCAAACGCAGAGATTTGGGGGAGTACGTCCTCAAGGTGACGGGAAGCAAGAACTTCTGCTTCCTTCTAAGCATCTTCTACTAGGATGAGAAAACTGTGAGTGACCCTGAGGGCAGGCAGGTGGGGCTTCCTCCTCAAGGGTGTGTTCGTTCTATCTTCATTGTTAATATGGCTTCAGAGCTGCATGAACGCTAGAGCTTAACAAATCGCAGACTGTGACTATTTGCAAGTATGCACTTCAACTAAGAAGAAAGAGATCTCAACACTGATTTTCACAGCGTCTTAGTCTTCGTTGACTCTTTGGTTAGTTAGTCAGTAATCCTCACCTTAGCAAAGTGCACAGAATCGGTTGTAAGATGGCACCACAAGAACTGAATTAGATATGCAAATTGGTCCCATAGAATTTTAAATAGTATGACCTTGTGCAAACATTTCATTGTTCTTGATGCCCACAAAGCAGAATGAAATCTGACTCTGCTGGGTCACCGTTCTGTGTGGTCACAGCTGCCCAGAGCTGAGGAGTAGGTACCAGCTTCACTTGGCCATTTTCCCTGCCTGAGCCTTGAAAAGGATTAAGTAACAGGAGTGATGTCTGCGCCAAGGCCACAAGGACAAACTGGCTTTTCCCAGCGGCTCCTGCTATTGCTCTCTGTTTCACTTTGTGTGGAATAAGGCGAGTTCCCCTCCCTTCCTCCCTCCTTGCCTGTCCCTTCAGTCACCGTGCTGCTGATGCCGTTGGGGTTGGTTGAATGCTTCTTTTCCTGTAGACTACTTTTGTCTCTATCTCTTCTGGTTACAAGGGAAGAAATGATGTGAAGTAACACTCAGTACATAAATAAAAATTCATATAAATGTTAAACATGATTCATGCGGTTCAAAATAAACTCCTCAAGCTGTGAACAATGGAGTTTATTTTCTGGGTCCATGTTTGAAAATAGTTGCCTTGGCCCACACTGGACAGAGTGTCTGCAGAGAATTTATGGCTGGGAATTAAGTGTGCTGCTTGCTAGTTCTGCATACGTCAAGCCTTGACCTTCACGTGGGAGTGCAGGACTTTGCGCCCATGAGGTTCTTGCACTTTGCTGCACAACCTTCTCCTTTGATTATGTGTGCGCACTAAGATATGTGCCTGAGATGGAGACGTTTGGAGGACGAGAGTCCTAGAAAACAACCCCCTTCTCATTTTTATTTGCAATTGAAACTTTTCATTTCTTATCAGCTGAAGAATAGTGAAAACCAATCTTGATTGGTACTACTCCAGTTGCATCCTTATCACGGTTCAGGAATTTCATTTGTGCCAAGACACCCATAGGAAGCAGTTGCATAACATTCATATAAACTATGTAATAAAATATTAAGTGTGAATCTGTGTTTCTAAGATGTCTCTGTTCTATTTGAGAGAATTCTTTATGTCCCTTAGGAAACTCCATTGAGAAGAAACTCTTGAGAGTAAACCTTTGGACCCCTTTGTAATTTTTTTCAGACCTTGTAGAGGTTGAAAGTCACTGGAAATTGGGGCGACTTTGAAAACACAGGTCCACATGAAATCTTATGTGGGTGATAGAAATTTTGTCCATAATTGAGAAAAGTTATTAGAAAACACAAAGATGTCCTTCGACAGTGAACAGATGAGTCATGAAAGACAGAGGACTTAGATGGTGGTCACCAAGTGAAAAGCTTCCCTGGAAAGGCTACAACCCCCTGGCTGCGGTGCCACCCACCTGTAATTCCAGCACTCTAAGGGGGATGTGGGAGGATGGCCAGAGATCAGAAAGGGTGAAGTAAGTTGAACGACTTCAACTGTATGGCATTGGAAAGGCAAAGCTTTGGTCATAGTGAAAAAAAAAATGAAAACATGTTTGTAAGGAGTTAGGGAGGAGCAAGAAGTAAACAGGCAGAAAATGGGATTTTTAAGGCAGTAACATTAGTGTATGAGACAGTACAGGGGTGGATCATTGTCTTTTACGTCATCCATTCTCAGACTGTGCAACACCAAGAGTGAGCCCTCATATAAACTATGGACTTGATCGATAATGTTACTGATGTCAGTCCATATCCTGTAATGAATACACCACTGTGTTGTGGGATACTGAACCTAAGAGATGCTGTGTGTTGTGGAGTATCATTTTAACCAGGCAAAGATGTGGTACATTTGTTTGTGATGTATCTGTTTACTTATGTAGAGATGTGTTGCATTTGCTTCACCTTGCCTGCCTAAGGTACCTGATTGGTCTAATAAAGAGCTGAATGGCCAGTAGCTAGGCAGAGAAAGGATAGGTGGGGCTGGCATGTAGAGAAAATAAATAGGAGAATTTAGGAGGAGAATTCTAGGCTCAAGTGAAAGAGGAATGAGAGAACAAGGGAGAAAGAGAGGGACATCCAAACCCTGCTCCCCTCTTCTGTTCTCTTTGCCTTCAGTGCTAGATGGGAAACCCACAGGTACAAGTCCATTGAAGTTCACTCTGGGGAACCAATGCCGACCATAGGTGAGGGGTGACTTACTGAAGTGTGGGTGCTCCCTGTAGACGCCTGCACCAGGGAGAGTCTTACCCAGTGCTGACGATGGCTTTCTCATAACCCTACTCTATTCTTTCCTGGTCTAGCTCCTCCCAGAGGCCACATTCAATTAGGGCAGAGTTGCATACACTAGATGGTATAGAATGTCTAGATACTCAGGTGAGGTTTCTTAACCCTCTCTACCCACCCCTCAATGGTGGCATGTCCGTCGTCAACTCAGCTGGGGTGATCGTTTGTAAGTGGCAGAGTTGAACTCCGAAGATGGCACTTGTTTTACTTGGGAGGATAGTCCGGTAATAACACTCAATAACTCTCAATAATAGCCCAGTTATTATTACTAGTATTATGTTCCAGGTTTCTGGAATGAATTGGTCCTTTATGCCAGAGAGAGCAGGAGGTGGGCCCATCACTGGCAGACTCCCAAGGGCTGATGACTGTTTGGTGTTGACAGATGAGCAGTAAAAGACAGGAGATTTAATTTGGCCGATTCCAGCACACAATGTTCAAAAAGTACACCCATTTCTCCAGCACTAAAAATACAACACCCCCTTAGACAAACTGATGCTATTTAAAAGCACCTCACATGTGCTTATCCTTTTAAAACAATGTAGACATGATCTGCAGAGAGCTATCTTTCTTCCATCCTTCCTCCATCCTTCCATCCTTCTTCCTTCCTCCCTTCCTTGCTATCTTCCTTCTTTCCTGCCTTCCCTTTTTTTTTTTGATTTTTAAAGACAGGGTTTCTCTATGTAACAGGCCTAGCTGTCCTAGAACTTTTGAACTCGCTTTGTAAAGCAGGCTTGAATTCACAGGTATCGGCTTGCCTCTGCCTCCAAGTGTGCTACCATTGCCTGGCAAGACCTGAATTTCTTGATGGATTTTCTTACTAAATAGTATATGCAAGTGAGCAAGTGAAAACAACTTACTAGGAAGATATAAGCTGCTACCATAGTGGGTTTTTTGTTGTTTTTTTTTAGTTGTTGTTTTTTTCAAGACAGGGTTTCTCTCTAGCTTTGGAGCCTGTCCTGGAATTAGCTCTTGTAGACCAGGCTGGCCTCACACTCACAGAGATCCACCTGCCTCTGCCTCCTGAGTGCTGAAATTAAAGGCGTGTGCCACCCCTGCCTGGCTGACAAAAGGCATTTTGAGAACTATGAAAGGAGCAGACAGACAGAATCAAACAGCTTCCTTTCCACTTCATCCTTACCCATGCACTGAAGATCCCGCCCCCTTAAAAAGCAACCGAAAGTCAAACGGAAGGGCTTCTCGATCTATACAGCACCCATTCCTCCCCTCTGGCCCTCCCTTTCTTATCCCGTGTCCTCTCTCCCCTCCAGGTCAATGGACTTCTGAGGAAGAAGACCTCTCTCCCCACTTTAAAAGGGACTGGCGTTGCTGAGGTAAGATAATCTTTCTTCATTGCCACAGTGAATGCTTTCTGGGGACATGCGTGGCAGAGATGAGATATGTGAGGAGGTTTGCTGCAGGGTTCTGGGGAGGACTTAGCCGTGCTTTGAGGGAAATGCCACTGGAAAGTTCACCCTCTGCCCGTCTGCTGCTTGTGGAGCTGCAGATGCCAACCTCAAAACTACCTCAGCTCTCTTTCTGTCACAAGGAAGCTACGCCAAGGACAATGTTAATAGAGTCAAGGACGCGTCGTAAGAACTTCTAGAGAAATGGGGCTGGTGGAGTCACCTTCTTCTGAACTGGAGTAAGGTTGTCTCTTCGCTTCTAGCTGCACGAGTCAATGCACATCCTCTTCTGAGCCATCCGTTCTCCGTGCTCTTGTTTGTGTCTTTCCATTGTATCCAGCAGATAGTGTTCCAGCTCCTATCAGCCAGCTAATGAGCCGCTAAAAATAGTATTCCCGTCTTGTTGACTTTTATTGACACTGTGCACAAAAATGTTAACAAAGATATGGTAAGACATTTATGACTGTGGCCCGGGATAAAAGGAAAGCAAGAATCTGAAACCCTGGGAAAAAGCTCTGCAAAGGCCACTGGCTCGTCTGCTGACGCGCATCATTACGCTGGCATCTCCTGATTCACTTTTTTTCTGTGACAGTTTTGTGAGTTGTCGCATGATTGCATCCCCATCCAAGTTAGAGATGCAGCAGAAACAGCATGCACAAGTGTATGAGGCAGCTTGAGCAGGCCCAGCTGAACTTACTCAAACTGTAAGCGACAGGAGTGGCCCAACCCTGGCAGTCACAGCGTTAGGGTGACTTAGGGGTGGGCTACATTTAGGTTTAACACAATTAAGTCTAGATGCAATGGCATTTAAAGACGAAAGTAATTAAGCCTGTTTTGCTAAAAAGGAAACAAGAACCTGTCCAAAACTATAAATAAACAAAACCCCAGATCACAACCACTCATTCTCAGCACTTTGAGCAGGAATGCATCTTTGCATTAACCATCACTCACTGCGAAAAAGAAGTTTCTCTGAGCAAAGTTGGGAGCAGCACACGCCTGTGGCTGTAATTCTCACAATTTAGAAGGCAGGCTGACATCATGACTATATAGGAAAATAATGCCAGTAAATTCTTCCCAAGGACATATGATGTCACTGATCATGGGAACAAGTATTTTTTTTCCCTCAAGTTTGCAATGTGTTATCAGACTGTGGAGACAAAAATCATATTAATACTTTCCATGATGTTTAAACAACCTGTCTTGACTTTTCAAAGTAAGTCATTTCCAATATTCAGAAGCATAGCATGCCTCCTCCAGTTATTCCAGATTGAATTCCAGGGTCTTTGACCATGGAAGTAAGCTCTTCTTAATAAAATAACATCAGAATGCCATCGCTAAAGAGGAAGAGCAGGCTGTCAATCAGGATGAACGCAAACGTGTACCTATCACAGAAATGAAGATGGTTTCCATCCTCCTTTCCGCAGATGTTTAAGCCATGTCCCACATCATGTGTTTCCGTTGGTTAGTACAGGGAGTTCTACAAGTCAGTTAGGGCGTTCTACATGCATGGACCCAAGCTTGTCAGATTTCACTGAGTACTTTGATACCACGCTCATCTTCCCAGTTGTCTACAGAAGTTCCCCACTAGCTCAAGTGTGGATTCCCCACATTAAACCTCCCCTCTTATCTGGTCTTTTCCTCATCTCTTCCTCGGTTTTTCCATTTGGCAGTGGAACATTCTTCCGGCCACGAAAGAAAGCAGCCTTATTTCTTGTTGGACTTTCTCCCCAGCCTTGCCTCTCCTACCATTATCTATGGACTTCTGTTTACTGTGTGTGTGTTTATGTGTGTGTGTGTGTCTGATGGTAACAGACCTCAGCTCTTTTGTGGTTACAGATGTGCAACTTTCTTTAGAGAGTTTATTTTTACCCAATTCAAACTACAGGACATACATGGGTTTAAATGATGCCTTCTTATTATGTTAGTTTATTTCACTTGAAAACTCACACTAGTTATGTCGTTTTTAAAGTTTGAAATTCAGTTGAATCCGGCTGTTTTTTCAGAGTCTTTTAGCATTTGCTTCACGGCACTTATAAAAAAAATTGTGTGTGTGTGTGTGTGTGTGTGTGTGTGTGTGTGTGTGGGCCCAAAAATGAGATTCTATTTCCACTTTGTCTGAAGGTCAGAGAGTTTTAACTTATTCAAAGTTGTTGACAACAACTGTGGCTACACACCCTGACGTAGGGTATGGTTACTTGGTGTTTGGGACATTAAGATGGCCCGTACAGGTAGGTCCATCCTGCCCTGACCAAAGGTCAGAGAGTTTAGCATACTCCTGTTCCTTTTTTGAAGTAGGAGGTTTGACCTAGGGAGCAGCTGTCTTCAGGATACTTGGTCTAGGGTGGGTTCACTGCCTAAACAACAGAATGCTTTTTTTTTGAATTGATGGCTTGATGTCTCAAGTACAGAAGCAAGGAACTGTTCTAATTGTTTGTTGTATCATGTTAAAGTAATCTTTTGTCTCCCCCCCCCCCCCCCCGTTGTATTGGGATATAAGAGTGCATGAAAAATTAAACGCAGGAGAATTTCAGTATTCGCTGGAACTCCCTCCCAGTCCTATCCTATGTTTCTGTTTTATTATTTTCACCTGCATCTTTGTTCTCATTACTAACTTCTCTAATTCCCATGCCCCTACTCTGGCAAGTGGTATACTTGTCGAAACTGGTCTCTGACATGTGTGTGTGTGTGTGTGTGTGTGTGTGTGTGGTGTGTGTGTGTGTGTGTGTGTGTGTTTGTGTGTACTAGTGGTGTTCATGCAGGTGTGCAGGAAGCCAGAAGTCAAAAGTGCACGGTCAGAGTTCAGTGTTGGGTTCCTTATCGAGAACTCTGCTTCACTTAGACTGCCTGCCAGTGATTGCTCAGATGGAGATTTTTTTTTTTTGAAAAGTCTACAATATATTTTATCAGACTTAACATCCTGCATTCTGGGATTTAAATCAGAACCTTAAATCACTCAGCCAAGTACCAAGGTTTTCCTCTCTGCTTGGCCGTACATACACAAGCTAAGTTGCTGCTAGTTCCTCGGCTGAGTGAAGCTGCAAAATGTACATCTGCATTCAGTAGCTCGGAAGGGTGTGCTGTTGTGCCTGACTTCTTATGTGGGTGCTGGGGATCTGGACTCAGGTCCTTTTGCTCATGTGGACGTGAATGCTTTAGCAAATGAGTCATATCCTCAGCCTTCAGTTCTACTCAGATTAACTCCTCACTAGTCTAGGTCGGTCTGTGCTGCTGTGCAGCAGACACATTCCCATTGTTGTACCACTTCCGGATCCTTCATCACCTCAGCCCCTCCAATTACATCTATATCTTCTCCCCTACTCTCACCCCAATTCTGTGTCTTATCTACTTCCGGGTCCAGCTAGTCCTTAGCCCCAGGTGTACTTCTAGCTATTCCAATTCAGTTGCTTACGTGGCCCAGAACCTTAAACCACCCAGCCAAGTACCAAGGTTTTCCTCTCTACTTGGCCATACACAGCCTAAGTTGTTGCTAGTTAGTTCCCCAACTAAGTGAAGTTATAAAATGTATATCAACATTATGTAGTTTGGAAGTCCAGGACCTTTTGGTGCCATTTCTGTCTAGACCCAGGCATTGGGGAGTATAGAAGTCATGATTCTATTCATAATTCAACTTGCTGGCTCTTTACTAAATATGTTTTTTTCTCTTTGTGACTTTCCAAACATGACTAATGTGGAATAGTAATAATAATAATAATAATAATAATAATAATAATGAAGATCATTAGGTATTTACTTGAAACTCTTCCTTATTCTCAAATTCATGGCATTTGTTTACTACATCCTGTGGATGGAAAAATAGGGCAATTTAGAAAGAAACTATAACATCTGGGTTCTGTTACAACATAAAGAAAAGAGAAGAAAATCTGCATATAAAACATCTTGAGTGCATCAAAATGTATGTGCTCAATTCAAGCAAGAATGAGATGTGGACATTGGTGGTCATTTTGGATGGTGATGTTTGAAGTGTCTTGCTGACTTCATGGTGCATTGCAGTGTTCTTCAAAACAGCTGTTGTGAACACAGTTTATGTGTATAGTAACAATCAAAAGAAAACTTAATTTCAAAATATTTCTTTTGAATCTTCTTCCTGCTCTTAGGTCAGTACCAGGGCCAGGGACATAAAGAGGCCGACTTACACTTCTGTGCTAAGTTAGCCAGCCCCCTGCTGATGGGACCCCGCCGCCTACAGGAAGTGGCCTTTCCTTGCCTTCTGTCTCAAGGTGACTACCTGTGATTGCATAAGAATAGCACTTGTGGATTTCAATTTGTTTCTGCTTTTTATTGTATTAAATTCTTCAGAAATTTAGCAATTCCTTCTCTGATAATCTACCTTAAAGATTTACTGTCAAAAATAATGATCAATTATTGGTGGAAAAAGAACCTCAAAAAGGGGGGGGGCATCAACTGGGAATGCTGGGAGTGGTAGGAAAATAAAACAGAAATTGCATATTATCTCTGTAGAAATGATCTTCATCTACTTAATGAAAACGCCTGAACATCGTGTAGTAGCAATCTCAGGATACATTGCCCAGTGTAAGAAGTAGAGTGTAATGCAAACAAAGCCCTACTTAATACCCATTGTTTAAGAAATTAAAACATTTTTAAGGGAAATTCAGGCCGCATGATTAACATGCACATAAGTGGAGTAGAAAATAATTTTATGAACGTTCTACCAAAACTGAATTAAGGCTGACTCAAGGGAAACACAGGCTTCTTTTAGAACAACATTAAAAATGAAGTATAATCATGGACAGGGCAGAGGTAAGATGATAGACTGTTGGCCAAGTAGGTGCGAAGCCTTGGTTAAAATGTTCTGGTAGCATAGCACTGTAATCCCAGAACCTGAAAGGCAGAAGCAGGAACATCAGGAATTCAAGGTCATCTCCAGCTGCATCTCAAGTACAAGGTCAGCCTGGGCTACAAGAAACTGTCTCTAAAAATAAAAAATGTAAGTATGAGACCAAGAGTTATTCTTGACTCATCAGATAGGAAAATAAATACATATAATACAGAGGTTCTTTTCTTTGAATAAATAGAATATAACATCAATTTTAAAATTTTACTACTTTTTTCTTGTTTGTTTGTATTCAGTTTTATTAAAACCTCCAAGCACATCACGAAATGAAGTGACTACAGGTTCTGACCACTTATACACTCAGCACTTATATTTCACAGTGGTCAGGAACTTCCTGAAGTTTAAAAAGATAAATGAACATGCTATAACTGATATTTCTGAGTACTTGAGGGTGAATCTCATAAAACAGAGACATTTTCTTTAGAAGTACAGTTCTACTACCAATACTGAAATACATTAAAAATTGTTTTATTCTATCTAGTATCTAATCCACATTTAAATTTTGTATTATTCCCCCAAATGTATATCACGTATATCCCCCAAATGTATACACACGTATATCACGTGTGTTTGTTTGAGGCTCCCAATGAACCAGGATGCCTACTGCACTTAGCTGTGATGTGAACGGTTTCAGTCTCGAGCCAACCCCCTATCCCTGACTCCCCTGACTCCCCTGACTCCCCTGACTCCCCTGACTCCCCTGACTCCCCTGACTCCCCTGACTCCCCTGACTCCCCTGACTCCCCTGACTGGGAATGGAACTCAAGTCCCGGCGCATGCTAGGCAATGGCTTTGCTTGACCAGCTTTCCCAGACAGTGCTTCTCTCTTTTGGATACAAACTTGTCGCTGTAACTTCTTTGTTTCCTGGTGAGACTGCTTTAATGTTCCTACATCCTGTTTATTGCAAAGCGGATGTTCACTCTTTGGGATGTTAGGTTCTGGTGGAATATTTTGGGAGTGACTGGGGAACGGAGCCACCTGCTTGGTAACAATTTGTCCCGCACTGTTGTGAGAACACAGCTCCAAAGGGGAAGTGGCTCTACTGGGCCTTCCTCAAAGTTTCCCTCCCACCAGCAGTCTCTGTGGTGATGCTCTTCCACCAACCAGAAGCTGGGGTGTAACAACCATCACTCTTCTGACTTCACTCTATAAATTCAAACACATACACATACACACACACACACACACACACACACACACACACACACACAGAGTTTTCAAAATTCTTCGCATAGCTAAGGATACCCTCAATTTTGGAATAGGACTGCCTAAAATAAACATCCTGTAATGAGTAGCAGAAACACCATATCAAAACAAGCTACATTAACTAACTGATGATTATTTTTTCCCTCAAGTGCGAGCTCAAAGTTCTTTTCCAGCTTTCATGTTCTGATAAATTCAAGTTTCGGCATAGTTCCTTCATGCTGGAGAGCTTTGATGGTTTTGCTGTGTAAGCGCCAGAGACACTCACACTGCCTCTTTTCTGGGGCTATCGAGACATGGAAGACAAGTGTGCCTTTGTGTGCTCTGCTGTGCCTCCCAAACTGTGCCTTCTGCCAATCAAAACTGACCAGTCATGCTGTGCCAGGCTCCAGCATCAGTATTTGGGTATCTGCCAGTTCCTAAACCAGGCAGTGGGATTAGTACTGTGTTAATACACATCCCACTCAGTTGAAATTCTGGCAAAAATATGATGCTTTCATGGTTCTTTGGGAAGGTTCTTAAATGTTCCATTCAAACTTTGGTCTCTGGACACGTCAACTTTTTGAAATATTTTTAGAAAAAGCAACTATAATTTACTTGCCGTAAGTAAAAGACAAATGTAAATGAATGTCTTTAACTAATCTTGATTGTGTGCATTTGCTGTGGTTATTATTGGGTAATTGGGTATCACTCCCCTGATTAATGGAGTAGATGCCCATCTCTTTGATATTTTAGTGATGTTTCAACAGGAATTTAGGAGGTTGCTCTTGTGTTTTGTAATGCTCTTAGCTGACGTGATACTTGCATGTTGTTATGTATACAGAATAAGTGTCTGTGTGGATTGATCATTACTTCATAGTTAACTAAGTAGATTTAAGGCTCAGGATGGCTCCTTGGACTGCTTTGGCAATTAAGTAAATTCTTTTGCATTATTGAAAAAATGCAAGATCTCAAAATATTATAAAGGTAGACAAAGAGGGAGCAAAAGTGGAGAGTGACTTGGTTTCCAGTGTTATTAGCAGTCTGTCTTCCTTTCCAGAACCGCCTCTGGCTGGAAAGGATTATATAGTGTATGTTCTCCAAGCTGTTATGTAAAATTTTTATTTTTTTCCATGAGTTCTTAAACAAGAAGCCAAAATGGTATTTTTTTTTCTGGGCCTAAGTGTATTGTGCGATCTTCAGAAGCCTATTTCATGGTCTGCTAGATTCTAGTGGAGATGGTTAGTAATGAGATAATATTTATTTATATGGAAAATAAATTTACAGCAGAGTGCAAAAAGCATGTAAACGAGCATTACCCGCTTTAAAATTTCACAGTGAGGCCATAGGATATGTCCTGTTTCTTCAGGAAAATGCTCTCTCTGTGGACACACTAGAAAAGCCTTGTGCACCAGCCTGGAAACGCACACACGCACACACTTTTATGCACAGGTACATGAACACTTTGAAATGTCATGGTGGAGGTTTCTTGCCATCTAATGAAAGTGACAAAAATCCCCCAAAGGCTGCTGTTTTTAAATCAGCTGATAGCAAATGTTATTTTTTTTTCTGAAAGCAATAGAATGGCATCTGGTTTTCCCTACCACAGAATAGTGAAAGAAACTTCTGGAGTATCTTCCGGTGACCTTGACAGCTTGATGCATTCGTAACATTTCAGACTGACAGCTTGCAACAGGCTGTGGCCAAAGCACTGCAATAAATTGCGGCTGCGTTGCAGGCGACGGTTGAGTTCCTTAGAGAAACACCAGCATTCTCAGGTTCTTGTTGATGTTTGGGCTGAAGACTCCAAAACCACACTCAGTCTGCCATGTCTCGGAAAAGTCATCAATGTTGTCAGAACTTAACGTGATTCATAAACAGTCTTTGCTCCAAGAAACACACTGTGTGATACCTTGATGGTGACAGCTATGACAATTTTTTATGATTAAGTCAGTTGTGTTGAGACTGAGGGAAGTAATGCTTCGTCTGCGGTCAGGCTTAAGTCTCCTCAAAGCTTCTCCATGTCCTGGCTAAATAATGGTTGACAGGGCTGCATGAGGCATAATGTGAGGCCTTCAAAATACACCTTACCTCCTTTCGGCCTTTACTCTCCTTAAGCTAGTGCCTTCTCGTTCACTTTACATTCAACTTTGTAGGAACAGAGGTGGCCCTGGCAGCTCCTACTGGCAGAAATGCCTTTTGTGGGGCTTATAAGATATTGGTCTGGGTGGCGTTTGGATGGCAAAACTGTTCTTTTTGTTCTCACAATTTCCTTCTGTCTGCTTTAATGAATTACCAACCTTTAAAAACATGTTTTTAAGTGTAAAAACCAGGCTCTGTGTGTCCCTTGGAAATACAAGAAGCACTTTCAGCATTCATAACTGTCCAGGCTTTCCCTCAGGTGAAGCTGGCCATGGCCTGTTCTGTGCAAACAAGGCCTGCATGTCCTCTGTAGTTAATGGAATTTTACTCCCCTTCTCGATAACTTTACTGGTGTTACCAGCTGACTCCTGTGACCTTTGAGTCCTTGGCTCTCGATTGAGATTTAGCCTCTTGAGTGTATTGAAAGGCTGTCTTACACACACAGCACTTCTGTCTACAACCTCACATTTGTGCCATGGCCCAGTCTTCCAATAATGGAGGGGGATATTTGGTTTCTTCTTAAAACACTATTAGACCTTGGAAGGGTATATAAGAAACTCAAGCCATTACCTTCAAGACCATGGCAATTAAGTTGAATTACACCTATCAAAACAATGAGAGCGAAGCAGATGTGTAGCTCGGTAGCAGAGCACAACCCCAGCATGCATGAGGCTCTGACTCTGTCCGAAGACCAGGGTGAGGTGGGAATGAAAAGGGATGATTTAGTCTTTCTTTCAAGAATGCTCCATCCAGCCCATCCTACAGTTTTCTGGGTCCACAATGGTAGCAGCTACAGCAGTGGCTGGTGTGCCAGAGGCTAAGAGTTTCATACAAGGTCTCACTGATGTCCATGCTACCCTTATGTGCCCATGTTACCCTTATGAGCTATATGCTACCCTTATGTGCCCATGCTACCGTTATGAGTAGGGAACCTTCCCAACCAACAATCCCCACACTCCCACATCTCTTGATGGCAGAGCATGAATATTGTTTGTCTGCTATAATATTATTTAGTATGATTTCCTCTCATTAACATTTATGCTAAATATTAGGGGTCCTATTGTTTTATTTTATAGTAGATTTAATGCTACCTTTCTTACTATTTTGTCATGTTTTTATAACATATGCGTTGTTTCTTAACATCCTGTATGAAATTCTGAAGCTAGCACCTCTGTATTTTT